>NC_056728.1:552880549-552900110 GCF_019279795.1 Protopterus annectens
ATCTCAGCAACCACTCAAGTTACACACATACTGCCAGCAGCATTTTATTTATCTAGCTGAGAGCTTTCATATGAAGTTAAGGAGTTCTGCCTGTGTTACTTGGTTGTTGAGATATTTAGAAAAAAGTGAAAATTATATATATATATATAAATTAATATAACAAAAACAGTTAATATCTATTTTGCTGCACTAGACAGAGGTCAAATATTAATGCAGTTGAGTTTGCTATTTTGTAAGCTTTAAGATGAAATCTTTTAAAATCTTGTATATAGCATTGTTTTTGAATTAGTGAAGCAATTATGAACAAGCAATATTTGAAGTCTAGAGGCATCAGTAAGAGTTAACTGCAGATGCACCTGGAGGCATCACTCAAATGTATTGAGTTAAAAGAAATACTCAGGGCTGTAGCACTTCAGGAAGAAGAGGAGGTAGCTGAAGTCAAAGAAGAATGACAGCATATCAAAACAGCATGTATGAAAACTATAGAACAGATATGTAGCCGAGCCAGGTATTAAAATATAGTTCATAAGGAAATCTGTTGGTGGATTGCAGAAGTCCAGAAACCTATCAAAAGAGAGTAGTGCAGGAAAAATTGGGAGATAGAAAAGACAAACTAAGCTACAAAGGAATAATGGTTGGCTAACAAAGAGAATAAGAGAGCAGTTGCTATAGCAAAACACAGGGCATCAGAAGCAATCTACCAACTTCTGGAAAGTTACTCAGCAAATGACAGAAATACACACTATCAGGTTGCACGGCAAAAACAGATTAATAAAGAGATAGTCATCAGACACCAATTCACACCTCTCAACTTTACAGATTTTCACAGAATGTCCAGATTTTTGCCTCATAGTTTTGGTCTTTTCCTCATAACATTTGTGGTTTTCTGACAATCATTGAAGATTGAAGTCACACAATAATACTAAATAATGACAGGCATTTGAGTTTCAGACTTTATATCCTTCAGAAAATACATAATAATGTAAAACCTGTTATTCTAGCAACTTTATAAGTTTATAGGAGCAGTATTTAAATTCTGTCCCTATTTTTAGGCCTTTATACCCCCATTCTTTTGGCTTTTTCCAAATTTCTTGCACTAAGAGGTATGGGCACCATTCATAAGGGATGCCAGCATCAATCTGCTCAAGGTGTCCAGAGCACATCAAAGGCAGATAGAAGAAGTACTTCCAGCAGCTTCTCAATAAAGAAAATCACACCGAAGCAATACTGCCCCTACACAGTCTACAATGAATGAAGAAGATGAGACCACCATAGAAGAAATGAGAATAGCACCAAGGAAAATGAATCAGAGAAAAAAGCAGGCTCAGATGAGGTCATGGCAAATGAGATCTAGATGTTGAGTGAGTTTGGAGAGAAATGTTCCTAAGGGTACTCATAGTATTGTGGAGAAAAAGATGCATCCCAGATGACTGGAGAATAAGCATTCTAGTGCTAGTGTAAAAAAACAATGGAGATATTCACAAATGTGAGCTGTATACAGCAATCAAACTGGTGGAGAAGAAGCTAGAGGTGAGGAAAAAATTCATTTCAGAAGGCCTAGACTTATAGAAAACTCATGACAAGGCCTCAAAAAGCTAATCTAAGCAGTTCTTAAATTGTTCAAAGTCCCAGAAACATTGTTAGAATTAGTCCAGGCTCCATTCAAGGACCTGCTGACACAAATATAAATGGTAAGAGGGGTTTCCTGTGGGAGTGGGTGTGCATCCTAATTCAGCTCCTAGTCCACTGCTATTCATACTTGTGATTGATTACATTGGTAAACAGATCAAATGGAACACATCAACAAAGCTGCTATATGCAGATGATGTGGCATTACAACAGTCTCTGAGCAGGAGTTTCAGGAGATGATATGGGAATGATATGCAGAACTGAAGGCACATGGGATGAAACCAAGTACAGAAAGACAGTAGTCATGGCTGGAAGGCCTGCTTTAGAGTATTCATCATAAACTCTGAATTTACTGAGTCAAAAACCTTCTGAATATCCCTGAGTATTACCACTATCCCTTTCATCATTTACCTTTCATATCACCACAACCAACAGCCTCTAATAGTATGCAAAATATCTGCCCCTAATGAAAGTCACTTTTAATTGGCCTGCTACTTTTGATAGCAGAGTGTAAAATGTAGCTGTTTATAACCCAGCCGTAATTTTCCTCACTGTTGCACAATGAAGTTGGTCTGTAATTTGCCTAGTCGTCCTTTCCCCTGTCTAATTATATAACTCCCTTTCTGCCTGCCATACACATTCAGCATCTATCATTCCTCTCCCATTTTACTAAGTAGATTTACCAAATATTCCCCTACCTACACTTTACCACATTATAGAAATCAATTGGGAAGCCATCTGGATCTCCTGCTTCATCTTTTTTATTTCTATATGTCTGATTACTGCTATAACTTCCTCTGCTGTAACCTTTTAATACATCCTTTTCTTGTCCTACTGTCATAGTCTCAGCCCTTACTATTCCACGAAATTTATCCCACATGCATTTTCACATGGAACTACTTTTCTTGAACTTTCTATTTTGGAACACTCCCCTGACTTCTTCTGGTTTTATTCCATACACGCACCATTTTACATCTATTTCCCCTTTATTTCTACATTTGCTACCCTTCTTTCCATTTCCATCTGTAACTGCTGCTCTTTTAACTCACCAAATTATTCCTGCAGCTCCTTAATTCTGTCCATCTTACCCATTATTTCTTTCATTGTTTGTTCTTCCTCCTCTACGTTTAAATCCATTTGCTCCTGGAGATCAGATTAACCATAGGTAGCTTCATAAGTAGTAGAGATACTTCATTGCTTGGGTTCTCTGCTTTCAAGCATTGTTCTGCTCTCTACAGAGATGACAGTTTGTACTGCTGCATGCCTCACTTCAATTAACTTAATTAACTGCAGTCCCACTCCATCATTAAGTGCTGAGTTCATCATTTCCCCTCCATAAGCTTTCTTAATCTTACACCATCGTTTTAATTACAGAGAGAACTCTTCACTCTGTCTCCATTCATGAAAACAGTGAATATTTAAAGTCTGTTATCTATTGTCACTAATTCTGTCATAGGTTCATAGGTTCATAGGTAGGTACTAGGCTATTGGCCCTAGGGCCTATATAAGCCTAGCCAAATGGTACCCTGGCTTTTGCCAACCAAGAAAATTATTTTCCTGTGCCCCTGTCAAGCAGAGCCACAGAAGTGATCCCGGGGTGAATTTCCTATCTCCCATCCAATCATCAAGATTTTTCTTGAAGAGTGCTAATGAGGACCTTTGTTTGATATAGATAGGTAGTTTGTTCCAGAGTATGGGAAGTCTCTGGGACAGGAATTGATCCCTCCAGCATGTTCTGTTTATTGTGGTGACAAGGTTTAGGTCCCTAGAGCATGTAGCTCAGAGGAATTGGGATTTCATTATGTGGAGCATGTCCAACAGCTCTAGGTTTGACATAGCTTTGCATGTTAGGCAGAGATCACCTCTGAGTAGGCGATATGCGACAGAGTAAAGCTGGGGGGTTTTGAGACGGTCTGTGTAGGGCATCTGTCTGATGCTGGTAAGCCTCTTTCTGAGGCATTTCTGTGGCCTTTTCAGTTGTTGTAGATGTCTTGTGAGGTACATAACACAAGGAGCATTGTACTCTATAATGAGTCTAATGAGTGATGAGTAGAGAGGAACAATGACCTCTTTTTTCCTGGATGAGAAACCTTTTGTGATCAGGTGTGCCATGTAGAAGGATTTCCTGACTACTGTGACAATATAACAAAACAAAAACTTCGGACTCAGCACGACTAAAAAAGAAGTAGAAATTTATTGGTAAGCGCTTTCGCGTACCTTTCAGCACGCTTCTTCAGACCATAAAAAACTGTAGCAAAATTGGTTGCTCTTATATAATGACACAAAATCTAATAATTGTTCTAATCAAAAAACCTGGTAAACAATTAGTCAATTAAAAGTGTTCACAAGCCTCAGTGCAAAAGTCACAAGTTTTAAAGGCATACACTGAATGAATGTGTGAATGAAAACAAATTAAATATAAAACCACATATCTAAACAGTGTATAGGCTTATTCACTCAGAACTTAACATCAATGCTTATAATGAAACATAATCATGATTTCTCTACATCAAACTCATCACAAAACATTTATATTTATGAATAACAAAAAACTGAAAAGGAAAAACATATGCTCAATGACTAGATAAACAATTCAAAGGCTATTGTATCAAAATCAGATAAGCACCTTAACAAAATATAAACTAAACTAGTACATAAAACAGCACATATGTTGCAAAAACAGGGACAGAATACAACAACAAAATAATATCATGAAAATGAGTATTTGCATGAATATAAAAACTGAATAAAAACTGAATAGAAATTACATCTTGCAGGATCTAATGAAAATATAACTTGCAGGATCTAATAAAAATATAAAAATGTATATATTAAAGGTAAAACGGGGGGGGGGGAGGGGGTAGGGGGGGTAGGGGGGGATGATCTTTATAAATCTCAACGTTTGAACTGGCAAAGATCTTTATAAATCTCAACATTTGAACTGGCAAAGAAAACACATGGAAGCATGTATACTCTTCAAGCTTGTTCCCCGAGGCATGCGTATACTTTGCATGCCAACTTACGGTGATACTCACCCTATTTTGCTCAAAAGATGGCAGGAGCTCAATTTAGAAACAAGTATGAAATATATCCAGCTCCTTATTGATTATTTTTCCCCCATAGAAAAAGAACTGTTGTCTAAAATTACCAGTTTACAACATGAGATAAATGATACCTTCCCTGACGACCATTTCCAACATAGAATGGACAATTTACATAATCAAGTCAGTTCCTATGCTTCTCGTCTACAGCAGACTAAGCATAAGAAACTTCAATGTGACCATCAGAATTTCCTCTCTGGGAATGTCTTCGTTTGGCCAAGAAGAGAACCCTCCCGTTCTGCCCCTCGTCAGCACCTTCCTAACCCGGCGCTACATGATGATACGTTGACTGCGTCAGTTAGAGTTGCCCCCACTGCTCCCTCATCTACGCGTGTTGTACATGCAGATATTTCAGAAGATACTTTTACTACACCACCAGAGATTCTCCCCATTGCTACACCTGCAGCACTTGCTTCAACGCCTCTGCCTAACCAAGAGGCGAATCGCTTAAGGGCGAATCACAGAGACTTGGGAGCAGTTCCGAAAAATAACATCGACACGGCTTCTTTTTTGCCGTTTCTGATAAGGAAACCTTTCGCAGCGAGAGAACAACGGAACAGCTGGGATTACAGGAAACGCAAGTTGTCAGAGGAAAACGAAGCCTTCCAGAGAAGGCGACAGAAAACATAGAGACTCAGTTATTTTTTAATATGTCAAGGTATGTTTTATCATCATTTGATGAAGAATTACTCAACAGGGGATTGATGTTTGTGCCATCGCAGGGCAGTATTCTTCATGATTTATTACTGGACCTCAGAATGTTTGGACGCTCTATAGCGTTAAAAATTTTCTTTAAATCTAGATCTGGTGATAAAGACAATAACATAGTGAATGAAGTTAACCCGTTTAAAAGAAAAAGCTCTTTTTTTCCTGTTTTACCGGCACATGTTGATTTATTTATAAAACTTTGTGAAAAAGATTTCTATGAGTACTGCTTCAATACCAAAAAGAAATGTATGTATTTCAATATGTCTAAAGAGCTAAGAAATTCCCTCTTTACTTTGACTAATAATCCCAACTTAATTTTTAGGCCTGTTGATAAGGGAGGAGGGGTGGCTATTTTTGACAGCATGGTTTATCAGTCACTCATGCTTGATTTGCTAAAAGATGTATCCACCTATTTGTTAATAGATGAAGTAAGAAAGGCAAGCATTATAGCTGGGATAAAAAATGAGCTGTATGATCTCCTCATGTGTGGCCAAATACCGTATGATTTATATGAGTATCTCTTGATAGACAATCCACAAGTGCCCATAATCAAGGGATTACCAAAAATACACAAAGGGGTTCTACCTCCACCGCTAAGACCTATTGTTGCTAGTGAAAAATGGGCAACAGAACACATCTCCATATATTTAGAAAAAACAATGAGGCCCCTCATGAATGAAATACCCAGCATATTGAAAGACACCTACCAACTATTGACATCCCTTAATTCTTTAGATAAGGTATTGATTAAGGGAGAACACCTTTTAGTTACTATGGACGTGAACAGTTTGTTCACGTCCATACCCAATGATGAAGGGGTACAAGCTGTAAGAGAACTGCTATCAGCCTTTCCTCAATTTAAAAGGAATGATGTTATATTAATTTATCAGCTTCTAGATCTTGTTTTAAGCAATAATGTGTTTGTTTACGAGGGGTGCCTATACCTACAGGTTTTGGGGGTAGCTATGGGCACCCCTTGTGCAAACACATATGCTAATTTAGTAATGTATAAATGGGAGAGAGAATATGTTTTCACCCACCCTCTTTTTAAGAAAGTTGTAGCCTATTATGGTTTTGTTGACGATATTTTATTAGTTTGGGAAGGCTCTATAGAGGAATTTCATGACTTTAAGGATTTCCTTGAAACTACTACTACTTTCCTTAAGTTTACAGCGGAGGTCTCTTTTGATTCAGTAAATTTTCTGGATGTGTCCTTGGACATAAGGGAAGGTAGATTAAACTCCACATTATTCAGAAAAAGTTGCTGGAGGAATACCATACTACGCTACGATAGTATGCACCCACGTTATGTATACAAAGGTATAATTAAAAGTCAATTCATTAGGCTTTTGAAGATTTGTAAAGATCCAGTAGACTTGGTTCTAGAGGCAGATAAGATGGAATGTCTATTTTTAGATAGACAATATGATGCTGACTTAGTAAGAAAAATTAGGGTGCAAGTGTTAAGAGATGTTCAGCCACCAGTACACACCACGCATATATATTCTTATAGTAAAGGTTTTGATAAACCTTTCCTACCTTCAAACAGATTGAGTTTTGTTACAACTTATACTAACGATAGTAGTAATATCAGAGAGATTGTAAATAATAATTGGAAGGTGCTAATGACAGATACCTTTACACAACAACTGGTAGGGAAAGTCCCACACTTTACGTATAGGAATAATAAGAACTTGAAAAGACTTCTTTGTGATAGGTCGACTTTCACAACAGTGAAATCGAATGAAACTTTAAGTTTTGGTACTTTTCCCTGCCAACATTGCAATTATTGTAAATATATTACTAAAGAACAAACTTATGCACATCCAGAAATCAAATATACCTTTAGACCAAGGTTTTCAGCTACCTGTGACAGCACAGGTTTGATTTATCTAGCAACGTGTGTACATTGCCCCGCATTTTATATAGGCCTCACGAAACGTAAATTAAAAAACAGGATCTATAATCACACCTATGATATTAAGAAGTCTAATGAATTAAATGCTTTGGCAAAGCATGTGCTTTGCTTTTCAAGTCATTCCTTTGTGTTTAGGGTGCTAGAAATTGTAGAACCCAGTGTTAGAGGTGGAGATTATCAGAACCTATTAGAACTCAAGGAATTAAAATGGATTTTGAGGTTAAAAGGACATTACCCTCCAGGTTTAAATATATATATGTCCATTAAACCTTATTTTAGTGCACGTAGATGACCACTAAGAGATGTTTTTTATACCAAGGGGTTATGTTTTTTGCATTTGTGTCCAAGCCCATTTTATGTATGACGCACTTCCGCCTTTAGTGCTTCGGTCCAGGTTAGGTGGCTGAAAGGTGTGGGATGAATTATAGCCTGGTAATGCAGGGGTGCTCTCTGGAGCCTTGAACCAGGTCTCTGTCACTGCACAGATGATGATGTTCTCCAGTTTAACTCATTAACCCCGAGTACCGTCTCACAGCGACTCTGTGCTTACATCCGAGCGTGCTGTGAGATGGTAGTAATTATATACAGTTACAGCCGAGTCCCTTCCACAAGTGCATCTAACTTTACATCTATTTTGTAGCTCCACTGTTGAAAAATAAGTTGAAAAAGTACCTGAACATTTTCTGGTACTTTCTCATCTTACTTTTCATTGTGGAGTTACCCAATGTTTATATTTAACATTTCGGAGAAAATCGGCTGTAAGTAGAAGTAACCGCAGTGTCACTTTAATAGCCAAAGCTTTTAATGTCAGACACTTGTGGTTATAAATATAACTGCTGTCCACATACCAGTTATGTAAGTGGAAAATTGTGCTGAAGTCAACCTTAGTTAAGTGTGTACTCTGAGAGGTCAGTTTGTTTATAAATACACTGTTTTGTCAACTTTGCGCCTAGTCAATCTAGCTGGATCTTTTCGTTAATCCAATTTATAGTTATACGGGCTTTGGTGTAGCTGTGAACCTTGTGTAGGTCAACCTTTAGGTGCACAGAATATACCTGCATTACACAAATAAACAAAAAAAAAAAAAAAAAAAACAGTTTTGCAGAGTTTGTTGTCAGACACCCTTCTGTAGAATGTTGTACCGGGATTTGTACTGTTAGTAAGTGGACTGTAGTCAACGTTTGGTAAACATTGACCTCTTTCCTCATTCACTGCCAATGTTAGCCGATTCTGAGTTAGGAGAAAAACAACAGCGTAATAGCAATCTTCGATCAGGCTCGTTTGTAGGAAAGTATCAAAAATCAGTTGGAAACAGTTGTGCTTTTTCTGAGCCATGGTTTGTCAGATTTTGGCCAGCACAGTTGAAATGTAATGTAACTGCAATGAGAAATACGATAAAGACAATTGAGTGTCTTGCAACAGAGACAGAAATTGTTTCACTAATTAAAAAGTTTCAGATGTATAATTTATCATCTATAATGATAACCTGTTATACTGTGTACTAGTGATCATTTCTTATCCCAGATGTTTTGCGAGTCTGGAGACCTGGTACGTCTACTATTGGTAAAATAACTGATGAATGTTAGTCAATTTTGCTGGCCTCAAGTGATAAATAAGTGTTTTGGATGGGTTCAAGCCGGATGTGCTGCTTTTTTGCTTGCCAGTAGTACTACCTTTGTCAGCAAGAATCTTCAGTAGAGAGTGACTCGTTTGCTGTTAGTTGTGTGTTATTGCTGCAGAGGGAAGACAAGGGGAGAATGCAATTTCCATGTGATTTTCTAGATGCTTATTTTCCACTAAAGTTAAATACAATCCCTCATTAGGCGCTAACCAGTTTCACTCACTGCCGCAAAAATACCGGTATTCGAAACAGTTAGTGCACTTCAGTAATGATTGCACCCCAGAATCCTTTGCGCACTCTGTAATTCTAATTTCATAGCTCGTCTCAAACTCCATGAGGGCTTTTATTTGCTGATAACCTACACAGCTTCTGAGTTGGCAAGCAGAGTGTATGGTCATATTCTTCTTTTTGTGGTAAGATAACTACTATATTCTTTTTGACCTTTATATCTCACATATATAAGTATCACCTTGTAGGAAAATGACTGTTTACTTAGCTGTAACAATGGTAAAGATTTCATATTGCCAGTGTCAGAAATATGGTAGTGCATGCTACCACTGTTCTTTTCTTTTTGTTGTTACATTTATGTTGAATAAAGTTGTGGTTAAAACAAGTACTGCACAAGAGCAAAAGAAACTTTGTTTGATGGTGTTGAGTGATGTAATACATTAGACGTGCCTGAGGTAAATGTAATGTCAACATTTTCTGCTAATGCACTCTGACTCAAATGAACTCGGATAGAAATATATTAGACTGTACTAAAAAAAATGATAACTGCTTCATCCAAATATTGGTGAACGATGGGGTTCCAATTGCATTCTTGAAGCTTATTTGAGTACTTGTTCAATGAAGTTATGTTTGTTTTGGATTTTTCTATATTTTGGGTTTTGGCAAATTACTTAATTGCGTTATGGTCATTGATTGGGTCAGGCAGTATAGCTGCTTTAGTTTTATATGTTCAATTGTTAGTCAATAGCCAGTTTAGTGTAGTTTCTTTCTGATGTTTTGTCTTAGTAGATGGTTTCATACATTAGAGAATCTGAAAAGATTAATTATTATGCTTTGTTTACTTTTTGTTATATTTTAATAAGGGCGATTCTATATTCATATTGTCATGAATAATACTGTTCTTGACAGAGATGAAAGCAAATATGTTGTGTCTTCTAGGATTTTTGTGTTGTCTTCAGCATTACTTGGGGATAACAATAAGTAGAGGTTTGCTTTTTTTAATGTTGTGGTAGATATCAATATCTTATAATATCTTATTTAGTTATGCAATCAATTCATGTTATATTGTATCCTATGGATAGTATTTTGTCATCTTTTGTATTGGGTTTAACCCAAGTTTCCATTATACCAAGTCTAAAATATCTTTATGCCTGGTGAGTAGTCCTGTCTCAGGGGTATTACACAGTGAAAAAAAGAACATGAATTGAGTTGCATACTGTTTCTCCACAATGGAAGAGACTTTTGAGTACATTTGGTAGTTGTACATACTAGGAAATGTTACAGACGTTTCATTTGGGAAGTTTTTAATTTTGGTGATTGTGCATACCTCAACATTTTACTGAAGGGGTTGCTTGGGTGAAGTGTTCATGCTGGTGGTTGCACATACAAGGAAATGTTACTGAAGGGTTGTTTGGTGAAACGTTTCATTTAGGTGCATCTATACCCGGACATACTAATGAGGATGTTGCTTGGGGAAATAATTTATTGTGTATCAGGGAAGTGCTTGTGCATACATGGTCTCACTGCTGAAGTGGCTGCTGGGCAAAAGTAGTTTACTATACCATTTTGGTGCTTGTGCATACACAATGCAAACAACTGGAGGGGTTACTGGGGACATATAGAAATTAAGTCTGCAAATTACATGGGGTTACATTACTTAGAATACAGCACAGAAATGTAAACACAGTGTAATATGCCAGCATATAAGATGTCAGATATACCAGTGACTAATTAATAGTATAATATAAAGTAAGCAATTAAAGACAAGACCAGCTTTATACACTTTATTTGGGAGATTATCTTGTGTTACTTGTGGATGTCTCTTGGCAGTCTCCATGACCAGTGTTTGTCTTGTCTTTTCAATTTTGGAAGGACGTCCAGCTCACTGCAACAGCACTGTTGTCCCATAGCTTCTCCACTGTTTGACTGTTTTCACTGTGTTCCATGGTATATCCAATGCTCAGTAAGATACAACTGCTGTACTACTTTGACGTAATTACTCTGGTCTTTGTCCTAACAGATGGTATTGACTCTATCTTATATTACACCTGTACAAGGAATATGATGCAAGTTTACTCAACAGATAATGTGATGCAATTTCCCATCTGCACATTTGGTATTCGTTTCTGAATTTTTCATTTTGGTGCTTGTACATACCAAGAAATGTTACTGAATGGTTGTTTCGGGGAAATCTTTCATTCTGGTGCCTGTGCATACATTATATTGAAGGGCTCGCATGGGTGAATGCTTCATTTTGGTGGTTTAATACTAGAAAATCTTACAGATGTTTCGTTTGGGGAAGCGTTTAATTTTGGACATTGTGCATACCTCAACATTCTACTGAAGGGGTTGCTTGGGTGAAGTGTGCATGCTGGTGGTTGCACATACTAGGAAATGTTACTGAAGGCTTGTTTGTGGGAACGTTTCATTTTGGGTGCATGTATACCTGGACATAATTATGAGGATGTTGCTTGGGGAAATAATTCATTGTGTATCAGGGAAGTGCTTGTGCATACATGGTCTCACTGCCGAAGTGACTGCTGGGCCAATTTGGGTCATTTTGGTGCCTGTGCTTACAGAATGCAAACAACTGGAGGGGTTACTGGGGACATATAGAAAGTCAGTCTGCAAATTACATTGGGTTACATCACTTCTGCTTGTTTTATTTTATTTGTGATTATACTGCCTGAGTGAGATAAAGGTGATCACTAGGTGACTACTAACAGCATGGAGCTACCATATTTTTTTGTGCATTTCTCCTGGCTTTGTCAGTCATGTGTGGAATTTAGGTGTGAGGAAGGGCTTAGTAATATCTAAGTGTTATACTATTTGACTGAATGACTTAGGTCTTCTCCTTACTGATGATAATGAGTCTGTGTTACATAACAGCTTCACAATGTAATATAATGAATGCCTACTCAACAGGTTATGTGCAGCAATTATCACCTGTGTCTCAGCATGTATACCTTCGCAGTAATGAAAGGAAGGTCATTATCACATTAGCAATATGTGCAGTTACAATAGAGCAGTGAGTTATTATCACTTTTCTGGGAACAGTCTTGTTATTCACATAAGTAGAAGTCGTTATCACTTTGATGAATGGACAAGCCAGGCTGTGTTTTTTCTCTACCCTCATTCTTCATCAACTGCCTACCCTCCTAAACCCCTGATTTTTTTCTTGCTGTATATATACATATATTTGTGCATATGTGTGTATATGGATATATATGTATGTACATAATGTATCTGCACATATATACACTGGTCACACACATATTTGGTGATTGTGTGTATCACAACATTTTCCTGAAGGGGTCATTTGGGTGAATGTTTCATTTAGGGACATGTGTACAACATGTAGTAATGAAGATGTTGGTAGGGGAAATAATTAATTTGTGTACCAGTCGGTCATGGGTGGAAATGGTCAGTCAGTCATGGGTGGAAATTAGGTGGTAGGAGAAAGGGCTCAGTAACATCCAAGTGTTATACTATTTTGACTGAATTATAATGATATAGTATTTCTACTGAATGAAAATGAATGCCTCTGCACTCCACACTAACATATTAGAACATGCTAATGTTGTGTAAAATATATTTTTATGAGTTTGACAAATAACTGGTAAGGAGCTGGTGAAGATGCTGAGAAAGAACAACTGTTTCAGGAGAGTGCTTGCACGTACAATCTAATATGTCAGTAACCATCCTGCAATACTTCTTTTTTTATTCTGCTTTATCAGGCATGTGTAGAGTTTAGTTGACAGGAAGGGTTTAGTAATACAGAACTTGATCCCATGGGACCAGTGCTGAATGGACATATGTAAAGATAAAAGGCATAGGTAAGGCAGACTGCTGACACTGAAGGAGGTTGTGAGACTGCAGTGGTATCAGCTGTCTGAGTGGGTAGCTAGCACAGCTCAGATGGCCTTGCCTGCTACTGAAGTCTCATGCCTGTCCTGGGTTCGTTAGTGGAGTGGCGGTTCTTACCTTGCTTTTTCTCTTTACATGTACCCATTCAGCAGTATGTTGGCTACACCAAGAATGTGTATATTTACAATCATATGTGTCTGCATGGTAAAACAACTGCTTCTGAATGCTGTACACATGTACATATATCAGTCTTGTTAGGACTCATTTTATGGAAATTATGATTTTTTTTCATATGTTGGTAAATTACTTTGCAAGGGAGCATGTCAGTGTGCCAAGTAATACCTCATTTTGAAGACGGTATTGATAGTTCCAACATGGTAAAAGAATGGTGCCTGTATGTTGTACTCATGTGCAGATATCAAAGTTTGTTTTGGAATTAGGTTATGGAAATTATGATTTTTTTTTCATATTTTGGTAAATAACTTTGCAAGGGAGCATCTGAATGTGCCAAGTAATACCTAATTTTGAAGATAGTATTGCTGGTTCCAACATGGTAAAATAATTGTGCCTGTTTGTTGTACAGATGAGAAGATATCAAAGTTTGTTTCAGATTTAGGTTATGGAAAATATGATTTTTTCATATTTTGGTTAATAACTTTGCAAGGGATCATGTGAATGTGCTAAATAATATCTTATTTTGAAGACAGTATTGATAGTTCTAACATGATAAAAGAATAGTGCCTGTATGTTGTACTCATGTGCAGATATCAAAGTTTGTTTCGGACTTAGGTTATGGAAATTATGATTTTTTTCATATTTTGGTAAATAACTTTGCAAGGGAGCATCTGAATGTGCCAAGTAATGCCTCACTTGAAAACAGTATTGCTGGTTCCAACATGGTAAAAGAACTGTGCCTGTATGTTGTACAGATGTGCAGATATCAAAGTTTCTTTCGGACTTAGGTTATGTAAGTTATGATTTTTTTTCATATTTTGGTAAACAACTTTGCAAGGGAGCATCTGAATGTGCTAAGTAATGCCTCATTTTGAAGACAATATTGATAGCTCCAACATGGTAAAAGAATGGTGCCTGTATGTTGTACACATGTGCAATTATCAAAGTTTGTTTCGGACTTAGGTTATGGAAATTATGATTTTTTTCATATTTTGGTAAATAACTTTGCAAGGGAGCATGTCAGTGTGCCAAGTAATACCTCATTTTGAAGATAGTGTTACTCCTTACAACATGGTAAAAAAACTGTGTCTGTGCACTGTACACATGCACAGATATCACAGTTTGTTTAGTCTTGTACGATTATGAAAATTAAACATTTACAATACTTCTCATTATTATGCTCATATCTTTGCAAGGGAGCATGGTGATCACACAAATGATGCATCATTTTGAAGCTGACATTCAGTTGCACAACTTCTACACTGATATGTAGGCTCTGTCTTTTACAGGTGAAGACATATTATGCTTTGTTTAATTATCAATTATGAGAAATAATATATTGATCATATTCTGTGAATATCTCAAGAAAGGAGCATCACACTGTAATGGTTAAGGTATCATTTTAAAGCTGACATTCATACTAACAAAATAAATTCAAATTGTATGGGTCTGCATGGTACATTGACCAAGATATTGTGCTTTGCTTTTCCAAAAAGGTAATAAATATGCACAATATCAACATTCCTTGCCAAATATTTAATAATGACTTTGATATGCACACACTGTTGGAAAGGTCAGTGTCTGCTGAACAACTTTCGCGTTTACATTTTTAGTCTAGCTCTTATAGTTAAAGGGTTATGAACATTTGTTTTCTGTATGGTATTAGAGATGGATTTTCTGAAAATGAGCTCAGGCTGCACTGTTGTTCCTATGGTGGAATTAAGCAGGCAGTTTTTTCAGAGCTGCTTCGGAGTGAATGAGTTAAGGAGTGCCTCAAGTGAGTGCTTTCTGAGGTTTAGACTTCTAGCATTAAGTAGCATTACCCTCAGATTTTGCATGCTTGTACCTGTTACAGTGATGAATTTGTCATTTGAATCTTGCGGCACTATAGGCATGACAAGAGCCTTAGCCATTATCCAGAATCCCAAGGACGACAGGTGCAGGCCATCTCTGGCAAAGCATCGTGGTTTGTCATTCATGTCATCCCAGGCAGACAGATACTGGATCCCCTTAGAATGAC
Source organism: Protopterus annectens (assembly GCF_019279795.1). Classification (NCBI taxonomy): domain Eukaryota; kingdom Metazoa; phylum Chordata; order Ceratodontiformes; family Protopteridae; genus Protopterus; species Protopterus annectens. The sequence goes on from NC_056728.1 coordinate 552,895,816, forward strand.
ACCAAAAGCTTAGCCAATTGTTGAAGTCAATCATTTTGTCCGTATACTGTGGTATCATTCTGGGTGATGGCATGATGCTACTCAGGGCTAGGATCATACCTGCCTGGGCTACAAGTTCAGAAAGTTCATCCATGTCTCTTTTCATGTAGTCCAGGGAGGTATGTCTCAGGTAATTCACACCGACATGGACAATGACAGAGTCATGTTTGTACTTGCTGTCAAATGATCTGAGTGCATGCATTATGTGGTGGATCCTGGCAACTGACAGGCAGCTGACAGTAACTTTCTCCTAGTTTAGCCTAGTGAGTGGAACATCAGTGTGCCTGACTCTAGAGTCACCAATGACTAGAGTGTTGGGTATGTTGTTATGCCTTATGGGCTGTGGTTGAGTGGCACACTGAGTTTGTGGGCTATGTGGCATTTGGGTTGTGTTGGGGCATGGAGGTTGCTTGCGTTTCTGCTGTGGAGGTCCCTATTGCTTGGGTAGATTTATTTTGAGAGCCTCCACAAATGTAGGTGTGTGTTTTGTGTTTCTATGTGTGTGTTTTGGTGGTGTAGGTTTTGAGGGTCTATGTGATGAGTGTGGTGTGGTGCAAGTGTTTACCTTCTCCTCTTGACTGTCTAGTCCAGCCTTGGGAGAAGAGATATTTGCTTCCAGTTTGGTTATATAAGTGCATCTCTCACAGGATGTAGTGCTGGGTGGTAGGAGGAGAGGGTTGTCTGTGTACATGAGGAAATTGCTGTATTGCCCCAAGATGCCCAGATTCATCAGGTAGACAGAAGAAAACACCAGGAGCTGACCCTTAGACATGCCTGGATAGGTGCTTATTTATTAAGTACTAAAAACTGTTTTTCTCTAGACAGTGAGGAAAGTTGAGTGTTGTAGTAATCTGTAGATTATTTAGTGCTTACAATGAGCTCTGAAGAAGTGCTAAGCTCAAAGAAACAGATTTGAGTACTGAAACTAGAAAACTGGCTAGTTCTAAGAAACAAAATTAAGCTAGAAGGCTTCCCTCCAACACAAAAAGGTTTGGGGCCTCAGAAGCTTACAAACAGTCCTGGATACAGCATATATGTATCTGGACTAGACAACTTATAGGAAAGGCAGGAAACAAGCTTAGAATGTTTTTTTTTTTTTTGCAAAGTGGAAAGGGGAAAGGAGGAGCAGAAGCTAACTGGGTTGGCCTTCTCAAATGTTCTCCCTGGAATAGGTAGAATGAGGTAATGACAATAGACTGGGAGGAGTGCCCAGATCAAATTTACAGTAGGGGTGGACAACTGCAAAGCCACCAAGTATAATAACAAGATACCAAGAGGGAGGGAGGGTGGAAAACAAAAATCAAAACAAACAAACCCAACCAGATGCTTAACAATTGTAGAAAAAACCTACTTAATACCTCACACACAGTGAGTAAAATAAAAGTGCTATAAATAACTCAGAAATAGGATAGTTAATGTTATATATCACAGATTAGTTAGCTCAGAGCCCTTCCTCCAACTTTCTATGATTAGCTCAGTGTGAAATGGCAGAAGCAGTCACAAGTTAACTTCTTAAGTAACAAAGTTGAAACCTGAAACAACTTTAAAAAAAGCTTGAAAGAACCAATAAGGTGCTTACTCCAAGGTGTAATCCAGGCAACCCCAGTCAGGCAATGACCACAAACAATTCACTCTCACTGAAATGCTATACAGGCTTTGGCTAAGCTATGATGGCCTGGGACATGTGCTCAGACACACAGCCTCTACTAACAAACAACTAGGCCCAAAACACAAGCCTGACTGTGGACAATGCTACACTACCAACACTACTTGGGTAGAAAAAAAAAATGCAGAAATGTTTAAACGGATAAATGATCAAGGAGACTGTAGAGAATGCTTTTAAATGCAAACAAGTTATATGATACATTTCTAGCAGGAAATCAGAACAAACAAACCCAACCAGATGCTTAACAATTGTAGAAAATTCTATTTAATACCTCACACACACAGTGAGTAAAATAAAAGTGCTATAAATAACTCAGAAATAAGCAAAGAAAAGGATACTTAATCTTATATATCACAGATTAGTTTGCTCAAACCCCTTCCTCCGACTTCCTCCGATTAGCTCTGTGTGAAATAGCAGAACCAGTCACAAGTTAACTTCTTAAGTAACAAAGTTGAAACCTGAAACAGCTTTAAAAAAGCTTGAAAGAACCAATGAGGTGCTTACACCAAGGCGTAGTCCAGGCATCCCCAGTCAGCCAATGACCACAAACAATTCACTCTCACTGATATGCTATACTGGCTTTGGCTAAGCTATGATGGCTTGCGACATGTGATCAGACACACAGCCTCTACTAACAGACAACTAGGCCGAAAACACAATCCTGACTATGGACAATGCTACACTACCAACACTACGTAGGTAGAAAAAACTGCAGAAATGTTTAAACAGATAAAGTAAAAAGGAGACTTTAGAGAATGCTTTTAAATGCAAACAAGTGATATGATACATTCCTAACAGGAAATCATAACAAACAAACCCAACCAGATGCTTAACAATTGTAGAAAATTCTACTTAATACCTCACACACAGTGAGTAAAATAAAAGTGCTATAAATAACTCAGAAAGAAGCAAAACACAGGATACTTAATGTTATATATCACAGATTAGTTAGCTCAGAGCCCTTCCTACGACTTCTTCCGATTAGCTCAGTGTGAAAATACTACCAACTTATGTAAGACTGACCTACCAATACATCTGTTCTCACTCTTAGAAAACTACCTAAATCCATTCAACAGTAAGTTTTATACTAAATGTAGTGACTGGAGTAATGGTCTTCTGTACACACACCCCCCCCCCATCAGACCAACTCAGCAGGCGATACAGACAAATATCTCTGTCTGGAATGTATGTAACTTTAGAAGGTTACTAAATGTGTCTAAGTCCTTGTAGATTTATTTATTTATTTATGTTTTATCAATTGTGCTAGCCCTGCTTGTGAAGACAATTTTTGGAGGGGACCCAAATATAAAACCTCTATGAAGTTACACTTAGTTTAGACAAGTAAAGTGTATAATGTGATCAATGGATAAAAAGGCAAACAGTCTCCAAAGTGTTTTCAAGAGAAATAGACTATCCCCGGGATTCATGAACCTTGCGCCAGGCGCACGCATAGCGTAGGCGCTACAATGCCAGATATGGCCGCCGAGCGATTCAGGTACGATCCAATTCCATGTGCACTACCGGTGTGCGCCGGAGTTGCGCTGCCTCCGGCTATGGTATGTTAAACACCCCATGTGCGGTGTTGCACCATGCAAATGAAGGCATATAGCGATCCACGAAGTGGCGCAGGTGTAGCATAAGGGCACGGCAATGTAAACCAAAAAAAAACGGTTTACATATACCCAAACATTACATAGGAATAACGGAAGGCTGTCAACGTCAGGTATCATACTGTTGCAACATGCCAATGGCGAAAGACACCGAGAATGTCAAAAGAAAACATGCACAAAATGTAAAAAATGACATAAATGGTATGTCTGCAGAAACCACAGCAGAACCCCAGGACATGTCCGCGGAAGGTGCTAAACAATGAAATAATATGACAATGTCATAAAAGAGCAGTATAATACACATCAGCTTCACAGCCACAATACACCATAGTATGCATGGAAAGCCACAACCACGGCGCAAGGGTTACCAAGGAGTGGCGGCAGTGTTCGGCGCCGTAACTATGAATTAGTAGTCAATGCCATGCAAATGAGGCAGATAATACTGAATCGCAAAACCCCCGCCGGCGTAAGGCTGCACCAAACGGCGCAGTGGTAATACACCGAGGAATGGCCCAGAGGGAATACATGTCAACCGCAGAGGGGTGTGCCACTGTAGGAGGAAGCACATTGGAGCTCAGCAAACATGGGCTGTACAATGAACATCACAGCAGCAGGACCTGCGTGTGGGGAAATAGGTGAGCTGAGAGCACACAATGCGCGCAGAGATGCATGTGCACGAGGATGACTACGTTCCCCTAACCCAGTCATGTGACGCCCGCCCCGTCAACAACAATGGATACAGGAAGGTGATGCGGAGAATATGAGGAAATGCGGAAGCAGTGTAATTGGAGTCATAATGAGCCATCAACACCAGTCAATCCACGAAGGCCAATTGGCGGCAGCTGACAACTCTGCATGCAGAAACCCGCAAAACGGGACAGGGGAGGCATATGAATGCAAAGAAAGTAGGGGAGGTAGCAGAATGCAAAGAGTGAAGAACCGATACAGCACAGCCAAGTAGAGAGGTAGCATAGGGGGGG
>NC_056728.1:552900610-553058110 GCF_019279795.1 Protopterus annectens
GGACTGAACATGGAAGTGTATGTATCTGTCATGGAAATGGGGACTCCCCCCTCCTTCTGTGTTATGTCCGGGTTAGGGTCCTGAACGCATGATATGGGGTATGACCCGACAGTGCTGGTGTGCTCTCAGCAGCCCTGACCAATGTTTCAGTCACAGCACTGACATCAATGTCCTCCATACTGAAGAGGGCATTTGAGGGTGTGCAGCTTTGCCGTAGACCACTGGCAGTGAGCTGTATTATCCTGTGTGTTCTCCAGGCTTGTAGTGTAGGGTGGTAGGTCTATCATTCCAGCCGTGCCTGCAGTGAGCACTGTGGGGGTGGCAGGTGCCTTCGCCAAACCCTTGAAGACCGGGGGTGACAGCTGCCAGCCATACCATGCGAAGGGGTGTGGCGTGCCAAGCATGTCATCCCAGGTAAGAGGAATCCGGATCCCCTCAGACTGACACCGGTAACCAGGCACATTATCAAGGGTGACCACATTGAGCCAGTATAGTGGCATCATACTTGATGAGGGTGGGATACTGCCCAGGGTCAGGGACATGCCGGCCTGGGCTACACAATCTGAGTGGCCCTCTATGTCTCCTGTAATGTATCCCAGGGTGGTATGCCACCAGTCGTTGACACCAGCATGGGCAATGACCGCGTCATACCTGTACATGCTGCGGAGTGACCTGAGTGCGTGTGTTATGTGGCGTATTCCAGCGGCCGGCAGGCAGCCTACTGTGATCATTCCCTTGTTCAGTATGGTGGGTGGGACGTCGGTGTGTCTGGCAGTGGTGTCACCCATTACAGGTGTGTCTGGCAGTGTGTGTGTCACCTTTGGGGCTCTGCCAGGTTAGCACACTGACGTTGAGAACTATGTGTTGCATGTCCTATGTCTTGTGGAGGCAGTAGCTTGTGTGTCTGCTTCAGAGGGCTCGTTAGGTTCGTGACATGTCCTACAGTGCCTCCAGGTATGTCTTAGTGTGTTCATGTGTTTGATCAGCATTTGCGATAGTCACATGTGACACTGGGTATGTGGTGTGCATTGTGTCCTTCCCCTCCCGCGTGGTCTTGCCGGTCATGGTTGGAGAGAGCACAGCCCCCTGTCTGGCTATATAGTTGCATCTGTCACATGTATTATGTTCATTGGGGGAGGTGCGGCTTGTCCGTGTCCATGAGGCACCTGTAACAGTGGCCAGGACGCCCAGATTCACCATCTGAACAGTAGAGGTCACTAGCAATTGACCCGTCGACATGCCAGAGGATGTGAATGCATTTGCTGTGTAACCAGGTCAGAAGGCACCTATAGGGAAGTGGGCACACAAGGGGATTCTAGGACAGTGTAGTACTCCATTTAGTATACATGTACTTTATCTATGTGGGAATACTATGGGAGCAGGTGCAGAGCTTTTCTGATGTAGAGAACAGACAGTCGGGATTGCAAGAAGAGAGGTCATACACATAAACCTGCGGAGCACGGAGCCGGATACAGTGTAACGTTGCTTACACGGTACATGACGCACATGTCCACACATATACTGCACCTGACGCCTGTGATCGGTGCCACAGGCTACGGTGGACAGAGACATCACATACATGGCATGACACAATACAGGTATGGTGACATTCTGCAGGTGTCGTACGCAGTGTGCTGGCTACTGACCACAGGTGTCACCTGTCAGCTGTGGTGCACAGTGTTCGACAGTCGGATGCTGTACCGGTATAGGACTATTCCCGCATTCGCGGGGCGTACACCTCTATGGCACACACACCATTGTGTGCAGATGGGGACACCTGTCTGTGTGGTCGGCACCCTCACAAGACAATGCACCGATGCACCATGTCACAGGGGGTGGTCTTGCACAGGTGGCCAGTAAGGCTCACAGGTATGGAAATGACAGGGCTGTACAATGCAGCACCACTACGGGATGGTCACCCTGTGTGGTCAGTGTCCACTCACAACACGATATCTGCATACACCCTCTCAACAGGCAGCAGACATACACACATGTCGACACACTGACATGGTGGTGGCCACACATGTCTACACGGAGGGATGACGTGTTGCATGTACTACACCATCCACATCGGTGCACCCCACACTGAGGTAGGTACAGAGCTCTACCATGGTGTACAGTGATGTGTGGCACATGGCACATAGTTCCCCCGATCTGTGGCATACATGGGCACACGTTCCTGCACACATGTTGGTGCTAGGAATACCACACCCGCTACATGGGATTTGTACAGGCGTGCAGTGGTATGTGGTGCATCCTGCGTACTACCACTGTATCTGGCAGCTGTGCCAATATCTGCACTTGGGTGGTGGTAGGGGTTACAGTGGCAATGTGACATATGGTCGAACCCGCATGGCCGATGGGTATGCATCATGGCAGCGCTGTCATGTAAAGGCGACATAGCGGACTGTATGCACATGGCAGTGTAGGACGGTGTGTGACACACCTGTGACCAGCAACTGCACACATGCATGTGGACAGGTGTTTAAACAAATGGTGTACACACAGACTGCCATGCGTGCTGTTACGTTGCCACCATATGATGGCCCCCATGATGGGTATGCATGTGGGAGGGGGTTGCAACTGTGTTATGGACACCAGACACCGCCCCTGCACGGCTGCACCGTGCACAGTACATGTCACATGTATCCCCTGTTGCCATGTGTGTATGCATTGCTACGTTGTGACATGTGTGTCAACATGCATGGTACATGGACTGTGCTTTGGTATCACAGCTGTCACAGGCAAACTATACAAGGGTATGTGTCCCTGTGAACACCGCCACACCCTGTAGGGGGTGCATACCACAGACGTGTCCACCTTCCCTTCGTGTGTGTATTACTGCATACGCCTGTGCCATGCATGTGGTACATCACAGGCTTCATATGTGTCCTGCGTGCAGTCCATGCACACAGCCTGGAAACCACATATGTGACATATCCGGACATTGTTTCACTGTGGTACAGCTGCAGACATGTGTCATACCTGTGTCAGGCCCATGGCATGTGTGGAGCAAGCCTGTCCGTGTATACCGGTACGGGTGGACTACATCACACCTGTGGGATCATTGATAGTACATGTGTACTCTGCACGATGGACGTACACCGCCACATAGTCTTCTGGACATATGTCACATGCAGTTTCTGGACCGTGAGGCATACTGCTGCACCGATGACATGGTGCTGGCATAGCAGCTACAGTGTTCACTTCAGTGTGTACATGTTCAGCCTGCACCCATGGCGCCTGTGCTGTCATCTGTGTGTGTACGTGTGACTGCATGTGTGTCCACCCTGCACGTGTGTACGGGTTTACCTGGCCATGACTTGCGGTGTGTGCACTCCATCTGCATGCCGGACGGCGTAGCACATACTACGTGTGTGAGCATGGCCGGGTCGCTGTTGTGTGGCTGGACACACACGACGGTCCACAGTCTGCCCCCCATGCCATAGCCCCATGTGTATGCATGTCTGCACTGTGCCGATTCTAAGTGTCTGAGCATGCCCAGTATGCAGCTGTGTAGATGGACACACAGTACAGTGCACACCGCGCCCGACTGCATTGATACCCCGGGTGCATGCCTGTTTCCCCTTCGCAACTGCCACATCTGTGGCATGGCCGGGTTGCTGTTGTGTGGCTGGACACACACGACGGTCCACAGTCTGCCTCCCATGCCGTCGCTCCATGTGTATGCATGTCTGCACTGCACTGATTCTGTGTCTGAGCATGCCCAGTATGCAGCTGTGTAGATGGACACACAGTACAGTGCACACCGCACCCGACTGCATTGATACCCCGGGTGCATGCCTGTTTCCCCTTCGCAACTGCCACGTCTGTGGCATGGCCGGGTTGCTGTTGTGTGGCTGGACACACACGACGGTCCACAGTCTGCCTCCCATGCCGTTGCCCCATGTGTATGCATGTCTGCACTGTGCCGATTCTAAGTGTCTGAGCATGCCCAGTACGCAGCTGTGTAGATAGACACACAGTACAGTGCACACTGCGCCCGACTGCATTGATACCCCGGGTGCATGCCTGTTTCCCCTTCACAACTGCCACGTCTGTGGCATGGCCGGGTTGCTGTTGTGTGGCTGGACACACACGATGGTCCACAGTCTGCCTCCCATGCCGTCGCCCCATGTGTATGCATGTCTGCACTGTGCCGATTCTAAGTGTCTGAGCATGCCCAGTACGCAGCTGTGTAGATGGACACACAGTACAGTGCACACCACGCCCGACTGCATTGATACCCCAGGTGCATGCCTGTTTCCCCTTCGCAACTGCCACATCTGTGGCATGGCCGGGTTGCTGTTGTGTGGCTGGACACACACGACAGTCCACAGTCTGCCTCCCATGCCGTCGCCCCATGTGTATGCATGTCTGCACTGTGCCGATTCTAAGTGTCCGAGCATGCCCAGTGAGCAGCTGTGTAGATGGGCACACAGTACAGTGCACACCGCGGCCAACTGCGTTGATACCCCGTGAGCATGTCTGTCTCCCCTTTGCAACTGCTAGGTGTGAGAGGCATGGCCAGTACACCTGTCAGGGGTACACACGACAGTCGGCACCGATGTCTGCTACTAGGCGTGTAGCCATGGCCAATGACATCCTGCAGAGTCATGGTGACCATCCAGGTGACTCATATGTGGCTGTCATGCCACATTGGCTGCCTACATCCTGCACGCCGGATGCCCTCTCATAGGGTATACTGTCATGTGGTGTATCCCGTATTCATGTCGTGATGTACTGCTCCGTAGTTATTTGGTATTCCCGACTGCAGCACTACCGTGTTACTGTACGGCCACCTTGGGATGGTAACAGGCTGTGTGACTGCACACTCTGTCTTCATTCCCTATCGGCCGCATTGCCTCTGCAGATGATACCACTCACCTAGGGGTATGCCTCCTGACAGTGCTGTGCTCAGTAATCCCGGTAGCGTTCTGTAAATGCTGCATGCTGTAGTGAGTTCATGTAGGTAGGCGTAGGTTCGACTCTCGGCCCTTTCCTGTGTGTGTGTGTGTGTGTGTGTTTCCAGCTGCCTCTGCAGATGAACATGCTTTAGACGCTTCACAACACATACCTTGGCTATTGCCAGCTATTCTCTTACGGGTGATGTCACCCGCCTAGAAATATGCCTCTGACAGCGCTGTGCTCAGTAATCTCGGTAGCGCGTTCTGTAAATGCTTCATGCTGTAGTGAGTTCATGTAGGTAGGCGTATGTTCGACTCCCGGCCCTTCCCTGTGTGTGTGTGTGTGTGTTTCCAGCTGCCTCTGCAGATGAACATGCTTTTAGACGCTTCGCAACACATACCTTGGCTATTGCCGGCTATTCTCTTACGGGTGATGTCACCCGCCTAGAAGTATGCCTCTGACAGCGCTGTGCTCAGTAATCTCGGTAGCGCATTCTGTAAATGCTTCATGCTGTAGTGAGTTCATGTAGGTAGGCGTAGGTTTGACTCCCGGCCCTTCCCTGTGTGTGTGTGTGTGTGTTTCCAGCTGCCTCTGCAGATGAACATGCTTTTAGACGCTTCGCAACACATACCTTGCCTATTGTCGGCTATTCTCTTACGGGTGATGTCACCCACCTAGAAGTATGCCTCTGACAGCGCTGTGCTCAGTAATCTCGGTAGCGTGTTCTGTAAATGCTTCATGCTGTAGTGAGTTCATGTAGGTAGGCGTAGGTTCGCTCCCGGCCCTTCCCTGTGTGTGTGTGTGTGTTTCCAGCTGCCTCTGCAGATGAACATGCTTTTAGACGCTTCGCAACACATACCTTGGCTATTTCCAGCTATTCTCTTACGGGTGATGTCACCCGCCTAGAAGTATGCCTCTGACAGCACTGTGCTCAGTAATCTCGGTAGCGCGTTCTGTAAATGCTTCATGCTGTAGTGAGTTCATGTAGGTAGCGTAGGCGAGGTTCAATTCCGGCCCTTCCCCTGTGTGTGTGTGTGTGTTTCCAGCTGCCTCTGCAGATGAACATGCTTTTAGACGCAACAACACATACCTTGCCTATTGCCGGCTATTCTCTTACGGGTGATGTCACCTGCCTAGAAGTATGCCTCTGACAGCGCTGTGCTCAGTAATCTCGGTAGCACGTTCTGTAAATGCTTCATGCTGTAGTGAGTTCATGTAGGTAGGCGTAGGTGCGCTCCCGGCCCTTCCCTGTGTGTGTGTGTGTATTTCCAGCTGCCTCTGCAGATGAACATGCTTTTAGATGCTTCGCAACACATACCTTGGCTATTGCCAGCTATTCTCTTACGGGTGGTCACCTGCCTAGAAGTATGCCTCTGACAGCGCTGTGCTCAGTAATCTCGGTAGCGCATTCTGTAAATGCTTCATGCTGTATTGAGTTCATGTAGGTAGGCATAGGTTCGACTCCCAGCCCTTCCCTGTGTGTGTGTGTGTGTGTGTGTGTGTGTGTGTGTGTGTGTGTGTTTCCAGCTGCCTCCGCAGATGAACATGCTTTTAGACACTTCGCAACACATACCTTGCCTATTGCCGGCTATTCTCTTACGGGTGATGTCACCCGCCTAGAAGTATGCCTCTGACAGCACTGTGCTCAGTAATCTCGGTAGCGCATTCTGTAAATGCTTCATGCTGTAGTGAGTTCATGTAGGTAGGCGTAGGTTTGACTCTCGGCCCTTCCCTGTGTGTGTGTGTGTTTCCAGCTGCCTCTGCAGATGAACATGCTTTTAGACGCTTCGCAACACATGGCGTAGGTTTGACTCTCGGCCCTTCCCTGTGTGTGTGTGTGTTTCCAGCTGCCTCTGCAGATGAACATGCTTTTAGACGCTTCGCAACACATACCTTGGCTATTGCCAGCTATTCACTTACGGGTGATGTCACCCGCCTAGAAGTATGCCTTTGACAGCGCTGTGCTCAGTAATCTCGGTAGCGCATTCTGTAAATGCTTCATGCTGTAGTGAGTTCATGTAGGTAGGCGTAGGTTCGACTCCCGGCCCTTCCCTGTGTGTGTGTGTGTGTGTGTGTGTTTCCAGCTGCCTCTGCAGATGAACATGCTTTTAGACGCTTTGCAACACATACCTTGGCTATTGCCAGCTATTCTCTTACGGGTGATGTCACCCACCTAGAAGTATGCCTCTGACAGCGCTGTGCTCAGTAATCTCGGTAGCGCGTTTTGTAAATGCTTCATGCTGTAGTGAGTTCATGTAGGTAGGCATAGGTTCGACTCTCAGCCCTTCCCTGTGTGTGTGTGTGTGTGTGTTTCCAGCTGCCTCTGCAGATGAACATGCTTTTAGACGCCATAACACATACCTTGGCTATCAGCGGCCATTCCTTTACGGATGTTGTCACCCACCTGTACATGTGCCTCTGACGGTGGTGTGTTCGGTGGTCCACGTAGCGCATTCCATACCTGTGTCATACTTTTGTGCGGTTGGGTATGTGGGGTTGTGGTCAATCACCATGCCTGCCACATGTGTGTGTGTGTCCATGCTCCCAGCTGCATGGGTTCATAGGGTATGGCTTTAAGGTTTCCGCAGAACACTCATATCCTGCCGCCATCCCTGTGTTTGTGGATGGTGAGACGCAGCTCGTGTACTGCTTGTGTGCCTGCTGTGGTTGGCGACCTCCATAGCGTGTTCTCCACGTGCACCCTGCTATGGTGTGGTGGGGTGGTGCTGTGTACATTACACTCACGGGCTTGCCACATGTGTCCGTCTGTATCTCTGTCATTGTATATCTATGTACCTATGTTGTGCCCGTAGTGCTGCTCTTGCATGGACAGCTGTCTTTCCCATGTATCGCATATTTGCACGGCTGACACATAGAACTGTGGTACGTTGCATATCCACACATTGTCCATGCACCGTCCGTAGTCCAGAACACCCTAAAGACATCTGCTGGATATCGTGGCAGACAGCTATCCTTGCTGTACTGACACTGTACCCGTACACGCCATACACCTTGTGTGTAATTGCCTATTTATGGTGTGTGTATGTCTACCTGTGCTGTATGCATGGCCGTGTTTGTGTCCCGCTATAGCCATCTGTGCAGGTGTCGCCACTATGGGTAATCCTTGTGGACCACTGTTTCATGTGCACGTCTGCACATACCTGCAGACCGTACTACCCCTCTGACGGCAGCGGCCTTAGATCGACTGCTGCCCTAGGCTGTAGGGCTCCATGGCGCCCAGGGCTGTACACATTTCACAGCTGCATTTTGCATTCTCCAGTGGATGATTTGCATTATTAGTGCAGAGTAACACATATGCTATACCCACATCCCTCACACGGGGCGGGACAACGGATCATCTGCCAATCAACACCGAGACCCATTTCTGCATACCCACGATCCCATGGCTGCAACCCTCGACGGTACCCATTGCACATCCTCCATGTGTGTGGGAATGGGATGTGGACGCACTTCTATGGACTCAACAATCTGGGGATTTCTGTTCATATGTCCTGCATTTCATGGACAGTTGTCATCAACCTTGAACACGCTGGTGGTGCATATATCTAGCTGTGCCGTAGTCACGGCTGTCACTTCATCTGGGTCTCTCGATCGCAGCCGGTTGACATTGTGTACGGATACATTTTTGGGTCCTACAATGGACACAAATGTGCATATGTAAAGTGTAGAACATGTTGGACTGTGTCCATCTGGCCAGTGGTTTTGACTGCTGCTGTATGTTCCCCAATCGCGGATGTGTGTTTGACTACCCATATTATGTAGTGCTACGAACCCATGTTTTACTAAGATTAACCCAAATGGTGTTAATCTAATGCTGCAGGTTGGCAACTGCTTTAAGTAATCTTCAGAAGTCCCAGTAGGACATATACGCCACTGTATTGTCAATATAACACAGCCAGAACATGTAGAACCTATTAATTCATTGAAGGATGTTCTTTATAAGCGGGAACGCCAGTGTTTAAACATCCTATGACCTTCCTAGTTGACGCTGTTGGTGTGCCATTAGTATGTGTTCCACAGGTCGCCCATTTGTTCCGCAGTATGGCAGCGAGTAATCCCCATGTTGTTGCTGGCAGATTGAGTGCTGTGTACGCGGTATTCGACGGCGGTCTGGATTTCTATAGGAGTGTCTACTGTAGTTGCCATCTGCATTTCCTGTGTTATGCCTTACTGCAGCTGTGTAATTCCACCGGCTTGCAGGTATGGGTGCCATCCTGGTCGTAGGCTTGTCCATCCATGGGAATTGCCTACTGGACACTGTTATGGCCTGTACACATTCCACACCTGCATTTAGCATTATCCGGTGGATGCTTTGCATTATTAGTGGGGAGTAGGTCATGTGCTACACCCACATCCCTCCCACGGGGCGGGACAATGGATTATCTGCCAAACAACACCGAGCCCCATTTCTGCATACCCAAGATACCATGGCTGCAACCCTCGACAGTACCCATTACACATCCTTCATGTGTGCGGGACTGGGATGTGGACGCACATGTATGGACTCGTCGATCTGGGGATTTCTGTTAATATGTCCTGCATTTCATGGACACTTGTCATCAACCTTAAACACGCTGGTGGTGCATATGTCTAACTGTGCCATAGTCACAGCTATCGCGTCATCTGGTGGATGGTAACGGCTGGATGGAATTCTGTTAGGATGAATTTTTGGGTCCTACAATGGACAACAATGTGCATATGTAAAGTTAGATGTTGCTGGACTGTGTCCAACTGGCCAGTGGTTTTGACTGCTGCTGTATGTTCCCCAATCGCGGATGTCTGTTTGACTACCCATACTACGTGGTGCTACGTAAACCGGGTGTTTTAGAACTGGGAACAAATGGTGTACATCCAAAGATGCAGGTTAGCAACTGCTTTAAATTAACCTCAGGCGTCCCAATAGGAAATATCCGTCACTGTATTTTCAACATAACACCACCAGAACATATTGATCCCCTATGTATTCATTGAAGCATGTTTTCTTTATAGGTGGGAACGCCATAGTTTACATATCCTAGTTGACGTTGTTGGTGTGCCATTAGTATGTGTTCCACAGGTCGCCCTTCTGTTCCACAGTATGGTAGCGAGTGATCCCCATTTTGTTGCTGGCAGATTGAGTGCTGTGTACGCTGGTGTTCGCACGGCGGTCCAACTTTGTATGGGGAATGTCAACTGTAGTCCCTATGTGTATTTCCTGTGTTATGCCTTACTGCGGCTGTGTAATTCCACCTGGTTTGCAGTTATGGGTGCCATCTTAGTCGTACGCTTGTCCATCCATGAGAATTGCCTACTGGACACTGGTATAGGGCTGTACACATTTCACACCTGCATTTAGCATTCTCCGATGGATGCTTTGCATTATTAGTGGGGAGTAAGGCAGGTGCTACGCCCACATCCCTCCCACGGGGTGGGACGACGGATTACCTGCCAAACAACACCGAGCCCTGTTTCTACATATCCAGGATCCCTTGGCTGCAACACTCGACAGTACCCGTTACACATCCTTCATGTGTGCGGGACTGGGATGTGGACGCACTTCTATGGACTCGGAACTCTGGGGATTTCTGTGCATATGTCCTGCATTTCATGGACACTTGTCATCAACCGTAATAACGCTGGTGGTGCATATGTCTAGCCATGCCGTAGTTACGGGTGTCGCTTCTTCTGGTTGAACGATAACAGCTATATGATGTTCCATAGGTATCAATTTTTGGGTCCTACAATGGACACCAATGTGCATATGTAAAGTGTAGCACTTGTTGGACTGTGTCCATCTGGCGGGTGGTTTTGACTGAACATCCTAGTTGACGTTGTTGGTGTGCCATTAGTATGTGTTCCACAGGTCGCCCATTTGTTCCACAGCATGGCAGCGAGTAATCCCCATTTTGGTGCTGGCAGATTGAGTGCTGCGTACGCCGGTATTCGCACGGCGGTCCGACTTTGTATGGGGAGTGTCCACTGTAGTTCCCACCTGTATTTCCTGTGTTATGCATTCCTGCAGCTGTGTAATTCCACCGGGTTTGCAGTTATGGGTGCCATCTTGGCCATACATTTGTCCGTCCATGGGTAATGCCTACTGGACACTGGTATAGGGCTGTACACATTTCACAGCTGCATTTAGCATTCTCCGGTGGATGTTTTGCATTATTAGTGGGGAATAACGCATGTGCTATACCCACATCCCTCCCACGGGGCGGGACGACGGATTATCTGCCAAACAACACCGAGCCCCGTTTCTGCATACCCAGGATCCCATGGCTGCAACAGTCGTCAGTACCCATTACAAATCCTTCATGTGTGCGGGACTGGGATGTGGACGAACTTCTATGGACTCGAAAGTCTGGGGTTTTCTGTTCATATGTCCTGCATTTCATGGACACTTGTCATCAACATTAAACACGCTGGTGGTGCATATGTCTAGCTGTGCCGTGGTCACGACTGTCGCTTCTCCTGGTTGGACGATGAAGGCTGGCAGGTATTCCGTACGGGACAATTTTTGGGTCCTACAATGGACACCAATGTGCATATGTAAAGTGTAGAGCTTGTCGGACTGTGTCCATGTGGCCAGTGGTTTTGACTGCTGCTGTATGTTCCCCAATTGCGGATGTCTGCTTGACTACCCATAGTGTGTAGTGCTACGGAAACCAGGTTTTCCAAAGCCGGAACCAAATGGTGTACATCCAATGATGCAGGTTAACAACCACTTTAAATAATCCCCAGAGGTCCCAGTAGGGAAGTATCGCCACTTTATTGTCGGAATGACACCACCATAACAGGTAAATCACGAGCACTTTGGCCCGGTCTTACCGGCCATTTGCAAGTGTAATTAGCAGACACATATCAATAAATGTATAATAATACATATTGTAATACTGAAGTTAATCTATGTTATTTGGACAATGGATTCTGCTATTGACATACGATGCTGTGGGTGTTGCCGGTTACCATACACATGGCTTTCTTAAAGGCCGAATTCACAATTCTGAACACTACTGTGGTCTCCTTTAAGGACCCTGAGCCAGTGGTCAACATTACTCAAGCCACTGCATCACTTACATATGCCTTCTACCGGCACCTACAGGACTGCATGGATCAGGCATTCCCTTACCCAACTGTGGTTCATTGTACCAATGCCAAGCATCCAGTGTGGTGTACCCCAGCCAAACACAAGCTGTACAATGAGAGGAGGTGGCTACTACAAGGCAGAGCAGACACCTTGTGAGGTATGACACCCTTGCTCATTATATGTGAAGAGCTACAGGCTGACATGACATAGTCCGGGGCAGGTTCCACAGATATATCTCCAGGGAATCGACAGACAATCATACGGCCTTCATTTGCTATGCTGGACACCTGGGAGGTAACTCCCAGATATGCTCTGACTGGGTTCACAATGATGTGGAGTTTACTGAACATACACACATTGCCAACATACGGGCTGACAGGTTCGGTGAAGACATCTCCACCCCCTCCCCCCCACATGGAGAGATGTCTGTACCAGCGGTTTGTGGTGCCCGAATGTTCTGTAACGCATGGGTGGGACATGCTCTGTCCAAGGTAGTGAACACAGCATCCATGGGACCAGCTGGTGTCCCGACTGTGTACTCCGCGATCTCATTGAGGAATTAGACCCACAGTTGGGACAGCTGTTTATTCTTAGCCTCACCTCGGGTAACGTACCCAAGTTGTGGCGCACGGCGACTGTGTTTCCACTTCACAGGGCCAGTGCCTCCACTGACCCTGGTTATTACCATCCCATTACCATGAGAAGACTTATCTGCAAAGACATGGGGAAGGATCATACTGCGGCCCATAGATGACGACATAGGGGACCTGCATACTTTGCATCCAACCCAGTTTTGCTTGGTCAGGGGCGGTTCATGCGTTTAAATCCTGGTTGACGTTTTAGGGACAGTCACCAAGGCCATTGTTGAGGGTCATGCAGTCCATACAGCCTACCTCGACCTGGCAAAGGGCTTCAACACAATACCCCCTCGGTATCATTGATAAACCCATCGGCTTGGATGTGAACACGCATATCGCAGGATGGGTTGCAAACTGGCTAGGTGACACAACCCACGCGGTCATAGTTGCTGGCAGCATGTCGGACTTACTGCCTGTCACAGGCAGTGTCCCACGGGGCTCTGCCCTGGGTCCACTCTTTTTCTACATCTACATTTCCACAGTACAAGCACACACAGAGGTGTTATGGCTGACATTGTTTGTAGATGACTGCGAACCGGGTGCCATAGTGGGACGGACATCTGACACAGATATCCTTCAAAGGGGCCTCCCAGATATGGATATCTGTTGTCAGGGACATGGCCTACAGCTAAATGCCAGGTGATGCATAGTCATACCCATCGGGAAGAACGAGGTCACCCCTGTCCGGCATATCGGTGACAGTCCACTGAGCACGGGGGGAATTACCAGGGATCTGGGGACCCAGGTTGTCAGTCACCATTCTTTCGACACACACGTTGCTATCGTGGTTCGGTAGAACTTCTACATTGCCCGCCTGATCGTGCAGGGATTCACATCTAGATCGGGGTAGGTCATCGTCTCCTTGTACTCATTACTCGTTACACCTATGATTGAGTACATTGCCCCATTCGGAAGGTATCTGACCCGACACCTACAGCAGCTGGGAAGGCCCCATAGGTTAATCGTCAGACAGATGCAGGGTGTCAGGGATTTGTGTTATGCTGCCCCACTGTAAGGACTCCTGCTCCATTCAGTCACATACCTCTTGTTCAGTGTTGACCTGTGCCTGACATACGAGGCCATGTCGACCCATATTTGATGACTATGCTCCACCTACTGGATCTACATCCCTCGGAACCACAAGGCAGGTGACGTGAACCTTGACACGGTCATTAATAGAATGTGTTGGAGTGACACATACATCACCCAGACACTCACTATGCTGTGGATCTACATCACAGTACATGTGAGGCAGAGAACCTTGCTAGCCTTGTTCGAGGGGGATCTTGTCCGTTGGATGGGGGATTGCAGATATACCCCAGGGATTACATCATTGTCACTGCTTGACAGAGGTACAGCAATATAATAGGCATTTATCTCCAGACCGGAGGGTTGGCAAAGGAAACCTAGCTATGGCCTAGGGTTATGGCTGCCCTTGGGTAGATAGCCTACTCTGTACCTATGGACCTATGAACTTATGTTCATAGTTTGTCCCATTCACACTTGTCTATCCCCTATCCTCTTTCTCATGTGTATATTTCTGTGGCACGTGATTGAACTCTGTATTACCTGCAGGTATGCTGTCTACAGTGCACATACGTCACGGTTGATTACAGTGTATCTGTGTACCTACCTCTGTGATACTGAGGACTACCACACATCCTTCACAGCATTACATGCATATGTCCATTCTATTATTCTTTGGCCTAAGGGGGGGTGTTAAGGCAACGGTTACACGTGTCCCTGTTTGTGCGCACGTCATGGTAGTCTTTGACCAGCCTCCGTTGCTGTCGTGGGATGGACGGTGGTGTTGGTGTGTGTTTGGCATGTGTTTTCACTGCCGGTACATCTGTGGGAGGTGGGGTTGGCACATGTTCCTCTTTGCAGGGGGCCCCATCCTGGACTTTTGTGTCATGCATCTACACTTGGCACGTGCCATATGTCCTGTGCTATTCCCACAGTCGTGTATGCCTTCATGCATTACTACTGCATGTTACTGGCTGTTTGTATGTGGTACACATGGCTATTATGGTGGATGGCTTGGCCTATTCCCATGCTATGACATACCCATCCATCCAGGCATTGCATGTTATTCCGTCCTTTGCGTTGGCCGTGGGTGTTTGGCCGTCCGGCAACGCTACTCTCAACATGTGATGTCCCACCTTCCCCTTCTGTGCCTGTGGCACCCTGTTAGGGCATCCTGTTTGGTAGGCAGATGTTCCACTATATGTGTTGTGTTTGACATGTCTGCATAGCTAATCATCGGTACAGTGGCTGAACATACCGCCTTGTCCAGATGTGTGCAGTTATGGGCACCATGGCATGTGCACGCCTATGGGGTTTCGACAGGTCCATACCACATGCGGGATGTACACATTCTGCCAACACATTCACATGCAGCCATTTGGATATCTGTACCTGAGGCGGGTTGTTAACATGTGGGGTACATATTTGCCCGCGTGGCACTGCCTAGGACAATACTTCTTACCACTTTTCAGGTATGCCCATCATGTGTAGGTGTGTAGCTGCGCAAGGCTGCTAGCTGGGTTGGGTGAACGGTCGTACGTGGGTGCGAGTTACATGCTATGACGGGGCTGTTGTGTATTACATTTGCATGCATGAGTTCTGCTTCTGGATATTACGCTTAGACATACGCCGTCCTATGTGTATGTGACGAGCACGTTGCTGGGTGTGGTACATGTTGCTATGCACATGTTTGCCTGTGTTTAGGGTATCTTGTTTCCTTCTTGTTGTTATATTGACATGGCTACCCGGCTGTGTACTCTCACTACTGCTGGTGACCATGCCCATGTCGCTACTTCTATGTCGGTGCGGCACGCTGACATGCTGCGGTACACCTTCACTGGGTATGCCCACTGACAGTGCATTGCGGGACGGACACGGTATTACGCATATCCTTTGTTCCTTGGACGGGTACACTTAGGACTTCATGGGTTAATGTTTGGTTCTCCATTTTGTTGGAACTGGTACTATGTTGCATAGTCTGCGTACGTTTCATTCTCCGCGGGCCCTGGCTGGTGCGGTTACTATTACAGGCGGACTGTGGAAGTCAGCACTTTAGGTTGCTCATCGCCTGCCGGCTTGGCCACGCCTCCAGATGCATCCTACTTGGGCTCGCTCACATGCCCTACGCACATGTCTGTGGTTGCGGCGCGCACTCATTACTATGCATATGGCGCTGCTACGCCGACTATTCACTGCTCCGCCGGCGCAAGCCTTACACCGAGCTTCATGAATCCCGGGGTATGCATCATGATAACTGTCAGCTAGTAAGAGTTTAAATATAAGGGAACATCATAATATAAAATTAAACTAGTAACAGGAATACACCTGATAACACACAATGACTATACAATTTATGTTGGGTTCAGCCCCACAGTTAAAATGGTTAAAGTCCTGACTGCACCCAGAATGACAAGTACTCATTTTATGTCACAGGCACTGGAAGAACAGGTGGAGAAGGAAAGAACTGAGATGCCACTGACAGCTTACCCATGAAGGCAGGATGGTGACATCTCAGTTCACTGCATTGGAGATATCTACAGGAGTGCAGATGAATCACCCATAACAGGAATCCTGATGTGCACATACAGCAAGCAGTGCACCTCTCAGACAGGCGATCTTCTTATGTCATAATAACAGGAATCCTGATGTGCACATACGGCAAGCAGTGCACCTCTCAGACAGGCGATCTTCTTATGTCATAATACACATGTTTCCTCCTGGAAGCAGCCATGCTGTGGCAACCATTCAGCCAGGAGAATAAGTTAGGACAGTCCACAGGATCTGCAGACTGGTCTACTCCCTACCAACAAACTCTTCCAAACAGGGAACAAATGAGCTGATTGGAAGGAGACCAATGAGACTGAGGGCTCTGACTGAGACCAGTGAATCCTGTCACTTATCCTGTTGGAGGAATGAAAGGGTCAATTCTGTGCAGGTAGGAGGATCCTGTGGACCCTTAAAAAATATTACATGCTTTATGTTATAATGTTATGCAACTTAACATAAGTTCACAGGTATTTTATAGACATTAGGCCTTGTTAATCAATGATAAACTTAGCCAGCACAAGACCAGCATACTTAAAAAGTATTAGCTGTACCAGTCAAGGCAAGCCAGACTACGTATTCAAGGAATTTATG
The DNA here is from genome assembly GCF_019279795.1 of Protopterus annectens. NCBI lineage: Eukaryota > Metazoa > Chordata > Ceratodontiformes > Protopteridae > Protopterus > Protopterus annectens. Next base: position 552,917,408 of record NC_056728.1, read on the forward strand.
AGCACTGTTCTAGCACTAAGAATCGTTATAAAAGTGGCTAACATGTTGGTTTTGTTTGACGTGTAGGACAATTCTATTCCAAAAGTAGTAGGTATGCTTTATTAGATACCTAGTTTGCCAACAGGTCCTGTTTATGTACCAACAAAGGTTACGGTCCATGGTGTGAACATCTGTAATGCTGCTAATGATGATCTTTGTTCACTGCTGCATTAGCTGTAGCCCTATGGGCTACATTCTCAATACATCATAACAGCTGGTCAGCCAGTGTTCAAAGCTTCAGGGCACCTTCCATGCACCCAAACAATTAGCTTGAGTTGAGATAACAAAAAAGTCAGGTCTGGGGTCCAAGCCCTTCAGAGCTTTATTGACTCTGAGAAGTGTGATCCTCTGTAGACTTTCAAGGATCATGGTTGTCTAATGCTGTTTATTGTAGGGCAGACAAGTTCACTTTGGGAGAAAACCTTCCACAGTACTTTTTACTTGTGAAAAGCAATTTTTTTTCTGAAACACAAATACTTTTAAGCTAAGGAAAAGTATTTTTTTTATTTTTGAAGTGGAGTATCCTTGTCTACTTTTGTGTTAAAAAGTTGTTAAAAGTTGTTTAAAAGTATTTTTTCTGTTGAGAAGCTGTGTTTATTTTACTTTTGGGACTGAGTAAAGCATTTAAGTACTTTGTACTGTGTATTTTTGAGGGGAAATTTTATTTTTCTTCTAAATTCTTCTTTTACTGACTATTGCTGCTAAGCTCCCCAGGGAGACAAGCACCATTTTTGATTTGACCATGGAGCAAAGCATCAGTCCCTTGGTCAGATCTTCTTCCAGCCACAAAAAGAAAAGGATTGTTAAGCAGCCTTTACCACCACAGAAGGCTGGTAATTGGCCTCAGCTACAGGTGTATGACTCTGCTGTAGCCAAAATGTGTTCCTCAGACCACTCATCTTTTCTTTGGATCCCTCTGGTGTGGCCCATACAGCCACCATAGATAGAGAGTTAACCATGTCCTCAATAATGTTTATGGTCCCCTTAGTTAGCAAAGTACAACTACTTTTCTCTGTCATGGGAGAAGGGTCAGGGAATGTGCCCTTGCTTAGTCAGAATGTTGTGCCTATCCCTGGGGGAGCTGTTGCTGACAATACTGGGTCTGTATATTTACAATTTCCTGTCAAAAAGAAACACAAAACTAAACATTTATCTTCTTCTGTTTTCAGCCACTCCCACTTTATAGGAGTGTGGTATCTGATTCTCCATGTGAGGGATTCTCTTTCTCTGAGATTATTTCCATAATGAATCAATGTTTTCAATGGGAAAATTTTGAGGTTTCTCAATACGTTAGCAAATATTATGATTTGCTACAACTTGAATTTTCAGAACTTTCCCCTATTTCTTCAGTTCTGTCAGCCGTGAAGGATGTTTTTGTCATAGCTTGTGTTTTGCCTGATAGTTAGCCTGCTACTGCTAAGAAAGCACATAGATTGCATAAAGTTCTTCAGTCTTTCAAGTTTTGATACAATCCTGGACATGACCCAGGAGCTATAGCTTTAGTAAATGAAGCTACTGCTAAACATTTTGTTAATTCTAATCACTCTCATTCAGATAAGGATAAAACACTTTTGATAAGTTTTTTGGGGAAGTGTATGCTTCTGCAACTTTGATTTTTAGACTATCGTGATCATATGTTGATGTTTCTCCTGCCTGATTTTGAAAGTATAAGCAATGCTTTGGCATTAGTTTCGTCTTTTGAGGAAAAATCTGCTTGGTGTAGTTTATTGTCTTCTATTTATCAAGTCACTACACATGGCTTAAAATATGTTTATGACTCCATAGATACTACTTCCAAAGCAGCTGCCACTGATACTGTTTTAAGGAGATTTACCTGACTGCCTTCTCAGAACTTTCTAGAAGATGTTAAAAATGAAATTTTGAATTTTCCCACAGAAAGATATTTAGTTTATGGACCCTTTGCTGCAGAAATTATCAAAAGTGCGATAAGAGTGGTAAGATGATTCAGGGAATCGCTTGGATTTTTCAACCCTTATTCTTTAAGTTCTGCAAGGTATTCCCTGTCCCTCATTTAATTTTGGCAAAAATAAAATAAACAATCTCAGTAGAATGCTGGTAAGTAGATGTTTAAAAGAAAGCAATGGCAAGGAGGTTTCAAAAAGAAAGCAGGAACCCCCCAGAACAAACCACAGTCAAATAAGTCAGAATGATTATATGATACACCTTGTCCACCTCCAATTCTGGCAGTCCCATATCCTTTCCAGAAATTCTGAATCTTCATTTCTACCTTTCGCAACAGATTATTTAAAAAAAATGGGTCCTGAATGTGATTCATCTATGATACAGATAACAGTGGAAAGAAATTCTTCCTTTTCAGTGAATTTCCCCTCATGCACCAGACCAAACCCTTCTCTACCCTCTTGTCCTACATCATATGCTGTCTCAAGGTGTAACAGAAGTTGTTTCTCCTCCTCGGTTGAGACAAGAATTTTACTCAAGAATGCGTTTAGTGCCAAAAGAAGGAAAACACTAGAGACCATTTCTGTATCTTTCTATCCTGAACAATTTGATATTTGTGCTGAAGGTCAGAATGCTTTTACTGCGCAACCTGTTACCATTTTTTCTTCACTTGAGTTTTCTAGTAACTTTGGATTAAAAAGATGTATATCATCACATTCCTATTCATCCAACTTTCAGGTGTTTCTTAAGATTTGCGTGCCTGAATCACATTATCAGTTCTCTGCCTTACCCTTGGGCTATCCACTGCTGAAAGTGTGTTCACAAAACATCTAGCTCCTGTGATAGCCCACTGTAGACTACAATGTACCCACATTTTTTTCATATGTAGACAACTCCCCTATCTTTGCAAAGCCTTCTTCAAAGTGTCAAGAATGTATTGTCTGGGTAAGAGATCTTCTACAGAGACTGAGATTCCAAGAGAACATTAAAGAGTCTTTTCTGACTCCGTCTCAAAAGTTTGTGCTTTGGAGTGCCTACTAAACATCTCAAAACAAAGAGTGTTTTTTCCCACAGTCAAAAATATATCTATATTTACATCTATTCTAGGGGATTTCCACTTCTGTCTCAGTGAGTAAAATTGCTCAGGATTCTATGTCTCCTGGAATCTGTGATTTTCATAATACAAATTGCAAGATTCTACATGAGAAAGATACAATAAGATCTTTGGTCTCAGCATCAACACAATTGTTTTTTAAATTCTATACTGGAATTTGTGAAAAAATCAGTTGGTTGAGACATCAAATTTCTCATAATCCAGGCCTTCTGCTCCAAAGTAGTAAATCACAACAGATGCCTCAGACTTTCCTTGTGGAGCAGTATCAATGGGAATAAAAGTGCAGGGTCTCTGGGAGAAGAAATGCAGATCAAAACACATAAACATAAACATAAAATATATGCTAGTCTTTATAAATGCTCTCAACTCTTTAAATCATCTATGGTCCACTGAATCTCTTCAAGTTGCCACAGTGATGTGGGACAGAAACAAGCAAGGGGGATTCATATCTTACCCCCTATGCAGGCTAGCCATGTTAGCACTGGATGCAGCTTTACAGCACAATCTCACTCTACAGGCATCTTACATTCTATCAGAGTAAAATTGTGTGGTAAATAAGTTGAGCAAGACCAGCACAGACCCTCATGAATGGAAACTGAATCATGGGGTCTTCCTAGATTTGATCCAGCTCTAAGGAATTCCTCAGGAAGACAATTTTGCTTTCTCTCTAAACAATCAACTGGCAAAAATTCTGTTCCAGGACTCCATGTAAGAAAGCATTTCCTTTCCTTGGACAACAAAGTTCATCAATGCTTTTCTACCCTTTCCACAGCTATTCATGGTACTTCTGAAGACTCAGATGGAATCCCCAAATATAATTGTGGTGACTCCCTTCTGACCCAGGCAGTAGTGGTTCTCCTTTCTTTTGGAATTTGCCAGGGACAGTTACCAAAAGCTTCCTTACAAATTGGATTTACTCACATGATCAGGGGTGTTTGATACATCCTGAACCCAAACAGCTACAACTGATAACCTGGATGATAGGGTCTTAATGTCTTTTAGGCAAATATTTTCTAAGGATGTGAAACAAGTATTAGTGGAGGCAAGAAAGCTTGCTACTAGAAAATCATATATTAGCAAATGGAAAAGGTTTTCTAGTTGGTGCTAGAAAAAGAATCAACACCCATGTAGGGCTAATTGTTCTCTGGTTTTACTGTATTTGTGTTTGGTACTATCCTATGGCCTTTTTTATTTCTCTGTCAAAGTTTATTTATCAGCCATTTCAGCATGTCTGGTGTTTGGTACTATCCTATGGCCTTTTTATTTCTCTGTCAAAGTTTATTTAGCAGCCATTTCAGCATGTCTGCCCATGGATTCTCCTCTTTCAAGGCAGTCTCATGTGATAATATTCCTGATAGGAATTTTGCATAAGAGGCCTCAAAGTAAACTGGTGGCCCTTCGTTGGGATCTTATTTTTATGTCAGAGAAGTTAACACTTGTTTCATTTGAACCAGCTCATGTGGCCGACTTCTTAACATGGAAGATAATTTTGCTTATTGCTCTGACCTCTGCAAAGAGTATTTGAATTGTAAGCTCTTATGATGGGCCACTCTTATCTCATCTTCCACATAAATAAGGTATCTTTGAGTTGAGAACTAATACTTCTTTTATGCCAAAAGTAGGGTTTGAGTTTACCTTAAGCCAGTCTATCCACCTCCCTGTTCTTTTTTTTCAGAACCCAAATGTGAGAGAGAGAAAGAACATGTCATACCTTGGATAACTACAGATAACTTTGGTATTATATTGAAGTATAAAATTCTTTTAGATTTTCTGATCAGTTGCTCATTTCTTGACAAGGTAAGAAGAAAGAACAATCTGTGTCAAAGCAGACTATTTCCAAATGGTTGTCTCAGGCTATTACCATTATTATTCATACCATAACAAAACTATTCTAAGCAGAGTAAGGTCTCACTCTACTAGAGCCCTGATGTCATCTATTGCTTTTCAGAAAGAGTGGGACTTTCAAAGTATTCTAGGAGCAGCAACTTAGTCCTTTGTTCATGCTTTTACAAAGCATTATAAATTAAATTCCTTCTCGAGATCTAGGACAGGCTTTTCTAGGATCATTTTACAGAGACTCCTGGATCATCCCCTCTCCAACTCCCAGTTATTTTAAGTTAGGGTAATCTACAGATATTACAAAGGCTTCTGCAGGGTTTACCTTCATTAGGTCATGTGCCCATTGTCCAATGTACATTCCATCGAAAGGACAATAGCAAAAAACCCGCATCACCGACTCACAGAGATTTGAATGGCTATAGTGTGAATGGACTATGCCATTCAAACACATGGACAAATATCAAAAATGGTTTTCTGTTAAACCATTTTCGACATTTGTCTTCGGAAGTGTTCCTTAATTCATTCTGTCAAGTCACGCAAATGCACAATGACACATACTATTCTCGACAAAATGGAGGTAAACCCTTCTGCAGCAGTGACCATTTGAACAACATAGTACCTACTGTAGTAGTGAGCCATATGAACAACACAGTACAGTTGTGCAAGTAAACGTACCATAACAGTAGATGTTTGAATGATGAACGTTGCAGTAGCATCTCCCTCCATCCCTCTATCTCCCTTGTTTATTTGTAATTTTTTATGCTAGGGTGTGGACAGGTATTTTTCTTATCCTAGCAAAATCCTGTCAGGGCTCAGCCTCCCTCTCTCATTTGGCATGAAAGATATGAAGGGCTTGGCACCCATACCTGACTTTTTAGTCAGCTCAGCTCAAGCTAACTGATGGTTTGGATGCATGGAAGATACCCTGATGCTTGGGAAGCTGTATGTCTGCTGTATCCTATGCAGGATATAACACATATAGCTTAGGCTACTGCAGCAGTGATCATTTGAACATCTACTGTTATGGTAGGTTTACATACACAAGTATAATTTGCGCAGGTGAACATGTTCAAGCAGGGCAGGATCTTTCAGTCCATGTATAATAAAAACAGATTGCTATGAAGGAGTTAGTACAGACATGGAAGATATTGAGAAGACTTTTACTCTATAAAGGCAAATAAGGGAGTTCGGTAAAGCCATTTTCTTAATTAGGAATGTTTAGTGTCTTTCTAGGTGGTCAACAGTAACATAGCTAGGGTGGGGTGAGAGGGGCAACTCCCATGGCTCAAATGTTGGAGGAGTCTGATCATCTGATCCCAATCTCTCTTCAATACAGTGCCAGCTTTTAAAATCTGGTATTGCAGTTGCAATCAAACATGAACAGTTTAGCACTTAGTGTGTGGTCTAAACTGTAGCAACTGATTGCTATATTGTGGAAAGCAGTTTGCTATAGTTTAAAAGTAAAAAAATAGCTTTTTTTTAAAATAAAACTTGAGCACTCCATGTGTGATATAAAGTGCAGCATCTGCTTGCCACAACTTCATTTTAAAATAGAAGAGATTTGTTTCTTTTTTAAACTACAACCTGAACACTGTAGTGCTCTGTGTAGGGTATAAACTGTAACAACTGCTTACTACATTTGTTGCAAGCAGTGTGTTGCAGTTTAAATGTTTTTTTTTTTTTTTTTACTCAAACCTGAGCACTTTAGCACTCATTGCAGGCAAATTGTAGCAAATGTTTGCTGCTGTTTAAGAAAATACATTATTTTTATTTTAATAAGATGTGCATAGGTGGAAGGAGATTTGGGGGCATTGCACAGAAATGGGACCTGAATGGCTGGTGCAGGAGGGAGTGGAGGATATGTCATGCATTTGCCCACCTGATCGTTGTGCCAGTGGAAGGAATGGGTGTTATTTTTTTTGCTCTTCACTTGAAGAACTGAGGGGGTGAGCACTAGTTCATGGAACTGGCACAGAGCACTGCTGGTCAAGTTGTTTGTAGAGGTACATGATAAAAGTGTAGCATTGTGTTCTAGGCAGGTCTGATGAGGAATGCAGAAAGAAAGCGAAATTAATTATGACTCCCTTATTCTTAGAAATTACTTTGGAAATGAACTGTGCCACATAGAATGTTTTCATGACTACAACTAACCATTATGGTCAAAAGCAAATTCATTTTCAGTGACAGTACACCAATCTCTAAAGACTGCGTCAGATTGTGAGTGATGCCCTTAATATGGTATAAACTAGGAAAATGTTGCTTCCCAAATAAACATACACTAATTGTTGCCATTAAGCCTATGTGTGTAATCAATCATTGCACCAGGCATTAATATTATCAAGTCTTTGTTAGAGCATGTCAATAAGCATGGGGAGGGAGTGGGCATAATAATACCCCCTTTACAGTCATCAGCAACTTCATCAGCTATTTCCATTTGGCTTCGACTTTAAACATCAAAATAAATAAATAAACATCAAATACATGCCAAAGAGGAAAAGTGATCAGGACAGAAAAATGAGGGACACCACCAGTAATGTTTTTTTTTTTTTTTTTTTTTTTTTTGTGTGGAAAAGGTAACACCAATGTTTACTGTCAGTCCTGCTAGCTATCCAGCAGATGATGGTGGTGTTAGTGCTGAGTTGAGTGAGATTGTCAACAATACTTGCATGGCGTGGTTGGATTGAAGGCCTTATCCAGGACATTGTTGGTAGTATACACACATACATACAAATGTTTCAAGCACGGGCATTAAAGCCCTTCTAGCTTGCCAATATGCCAAAACACTTGTTCCCATAATAAATGTCCAGGCTGTTCTTAAAAATATCTAAACTAGTACTTGCTTTAATGTAATTTGGTAGTCTGTTCCAAGCATCAGCTACTCTGTCAGATAACCAATTAGTACACTTCTCATTCCTACAGAATCTTCCACGTAGGTTATCTGATGATTCTCTAGTAGTACTTTTTGATAACCCCAAATATTCCCAGAGGTAGTTGTCCCTAAATGCCTTATATACCTGAATAAGATCTCCTCTTAAATATCTATGAGAGACACTGTACAAGTTCAGATATTTTAGTCTTTCATAATAACTTACATTTTCACATCCATGGATGCCCTTAGTATATTTCCGCTGTACTCTTTCCAGTTTATTCATGCTTGTTTTCCTATAAGGTTTCCATATTGTTATTCCATACTCATGTTTGGGTCTCATGTAACTAACAAACAATGACTTCATTATGTTTGATTTCCTAGACTTTATAAATCTTTTTATATAACCTATAGTTCTATAACTGTCATTAGCCAATTGGTTGATATGATTAGAAAAACTCATGGCTGAATCTACCCATATACACAGGTCCTTAAATGAGTCTACAGTTTCAATCACTGTGTACTGTATTAAATATTCACCTTTCAGTTTATGTCTCCCAAATCTCATATGCTTAGTTTTTGATGTATGTATCAACATATTATTCTCCTGTGCTGAAATGGTCAATTTAGTCAAATTAATTTGCAGACATGCCTTATCTGTAACACTTGTAATCAGTTTACCCAATTTCAGGTTGTCAGCATATAGACTGTAGGACACCTCAGATGAAAAAGTAAGGTCTGAAATATACAATCTAAGCAAGTAAGGACCTAGTACAGAGCCCTGTGGGATACCTTGACTGTAACCATGGATTTCACCTGTCCAGTTGGTGTGTGATACTTGCCATGTCCTATTTGTAAGCCATGCAGCTATTCATCTTATCAACAGTACATAAATACCTAGTTGTACTAATTTATTGATCAGTGTTTTGTGCATGACCCTGTCAAATGCTGAAGTTAAATCTATATAAATCACATCACAGCACAATTTTTCATTCATAGCTGTTATTATATTGTTATAGATCATAATGTTACAGGTGGTAATAGACCTATTTTTTCCCTTAAAGACAGGTTTAATAAGTGCATGTCTCCAATCTTGAGGAGTCTCCCCATATGTATATGACCTAGTGAATAATAGATATGATGGCAGTGTAAGTTCTTGCTTAAGTGTTCTCAAATCATTGTTACTTATTCAGTCTCCTTCCTGTGCTTTGTTTTGATCCAGTTTACACAGTTCTTTTTCAATATAATCTAATTTGATTCCAGTATCTGGTGCTACCCTGATGTCACTAGGACAACTTACCACCCCTTTTGGGGAGCCAAACTGTTTTGCATAAGATTTTGTAAATATATCAATAATCTGTTGTGTCTGAGAATAAATTTTAGAATCTGCACACAGTTTATCAATTTGTGTATCTTTACTCCTTCCACATCTTATGTATCTATAAAAAGGTTTCCTATTATGTTCAATATCTTTATATAAATTGTCTTCAAATTTTTCTTGATCTTGTCTAACACTATGCTTAATCTGTTTGTCCAGCTCATTTATTTCAGTTTTCAAAGTTGTAGTTCAACCTTTCTTCCATTTCTTATATTTTTTGTCTTTCACCTTAACCAGGTATCTTGTTCTTATGGAAATATACCCCCTGATGTTACATGCCTAGATCCTGATGTTAAACATTTTTTTGACTTTTTGCACTCAAACAATTTCTCTTTCAAAACTTTCCACATTCCATCTGCAGTTTTTCCACTGAACACCTCACTCCAGTTAGTTTTATATAGCAACTTTTTTGCTTCCCTATAATCTGTAATTAACCTTCTGTGCATTGGCTTAGATTTCAGGTTGGCAGAATTATCTAGCAACAAATTAACCTTTATGACCCCATGATCACTGCATATCAATGGTGGTAAAACTTGACTTGAAGTTATAGTCATTTCTTTAGGAACACAAACAATATCTAGTATATTCCGTCCCCTGGTAGGTTTTTTTACAATCCGAAGCATTTGTTGCTCCTGAATATATTCTGAATAATTTATTTACTAACATTGTTAAGTCAATATTATTCCAGTCTGTTTCTGGTAAATTTAAGTCCCCAGCTAATATTATTCTTCCCTCCTGTGTTTCATGTAAGAAATGTATGAATTCCTCTAGGTCATCTGCACTTGACTTTGGTGGTCTGTACACTCCAACAATTGTTATATGTTCCAGGGTTGTCTTTATTGTCACAGTTACACAATCTATAGTATTGGTATTATCATTGACCATGTAATAATCACAAGTCTCATAGCTATCTTTAATCCCTATCATAACACCTCCACCTGATTTTTTGTTAGAATGTCTGTTACAGTAAAAACATTTATACCCTGACAGAACTGGTTTCCATTCATTTCTTTTTAACCATGTTTCACAAACTATAGCAACATCAATCTTGTGGGAACATAGCAAATTTTCTAATAAAAACACTTTATTATTAATGCTCCTAGCATTAACAACCATCAGCGATGCATCAAATGTTGCTGTCTGTGAACTGTTACATTTTTGACCTGGCAAAAATCCTGGCTAGTGTTTGTCAAATATTGCAAAATATCTGCTGCAAAAATTCTCTTCCCTGATCTAGACAAATGTACACCATCCTGTCTGAACACGTGTGCCCAAAAGAAGGTTTGGATGCTCTATACATTTCCATTTTTTAAAACAGGACATTTTTTCCATGTAGGTGTTTATCCAAAAAATATTTTCATTCACAGTGACCTGACTATCCTTTCTATAGGTGATTTGTGAAAAATATATCCTAACACAAGTACAAGCTATGCTATCTAGGAGGGATGTCAGTTCCTGACTAACAGTCAGAGAATCTTTGTTAGTGACATCATTTGTACCAACATGAAAAAAAACAGATCCATACTTCCTTACATTAAGGCATTCCAAGGCTTGTTTCACATCTTCAATTTTTTCTCCTGGCACCCATAACACTACTCGATGTTCATTATCATCTCTGCAGATATAAATATCAGTTGCTCTAATAACTGAATCTCCAATTACAAGAATATCTTTGCTGACCATCTCTGAAGAATCTTCAGCTTCTAATACAGTCATTTCAGCTCTTCAATTGTTACAAAAGATAGATCTTCATCACTATTAGTCTTATTAATTCCACTGTTTTCATTGTGTATTAAATTCTCATCCAGCTGGCATTGTAAATCCACAGCTTGAGCCATGTAGTCAACATCTGTATTTCTCTTCTTTTTTCTTACAGTAATGTTCTTCAATCCTTCCACGTTCAGTTTTGATTTCTTCCTTTTCACCTGCCCCTTGCCTCTTTTTTCTACCTTTTCCATTGGAAAGGTGATGCCTTTTTCTGTAGCCTGAGGGTTTTTCTGATAGACAGATATCTTCATTCCCTGTCACCAGTGTGTTACATAACAAAGCAGAATCCTTTTACTACATATTCTCTTTCCTTTACAGTTGTTAGTCAGTTTCTTTTTCTTCCTTGTTATTTATTGAGAACTTATTCCTTCCTTTTTTTGTTTCCTTCTAAACAAACCAAATCCTCAGATTGCTGAGTAATTCAATCCACAATTTCATAGTTCTCAGGGGCCTCATTATCTTTCATAGGAGTTGAATGTTCTTTGCAGAAAATAGATGCATAATTTCCTAAATCTGTTCTATCTGTTCTAAGCCTAACATTATTTAGTTCATCAGTCCAGTCATTAATATATGATACAACAGTTCTCCAAGCCATGCCAATTGCACATGTGCAATCGTCATCATTAAGTCGAGATTTGCTTCTAACAATGGTAAGCAAATCATCCAACTTTTGACACGAGGAACAAAGATCACCAGTGCTATCAGCTGTTACCTTTAAATATGCATAGCATTTATTACACTGTACAAGATACTTGTGCATTAGCAAACCATTAATTGCATACTCATTTAAGGAATCCATATTCAGCTTTATTTGAATAAAATATTGCAAAGGAAAAAAATTACACAAAGTAGCAAAGAATTCAAAGGAACTTAAATCAACTTCTATGACAAAAATTATATCAGCAATATACAACTAAATAATAAAATACAATAAAGTTGTTCTGACCATACAAGTTCTACCAGCCAGGCAGAAGTTGTAATTTCTTTACATTGCACGTGAAGGCGTGCAGTAGTTTCTGCTCACTATAGCTGGCAGTCGCACCTCCTTTTAACAGTAAAAATAAATAAAACTTCTCTTACCAGTCAACTCCACAACAAATCACAAACCAAGACAGGATTGTTTTGATATGCTCAGAATTTTCCTCTCTGCAGTCTGTGTAAATTTATAGCTGTCTAAGCCCCTTGTGGTGGCTACAGCTTGCCTGTTCAAAACCTATCTCTTTCTCACAACCAAAAGTGAAATTAAAGGTAAAACAACAAAATATAAATCAAAGTAAAGCTTGTCTCTTCCTACCTACAAGCAGTTAAAAATAGTGATAACAAATGCAATATAAATTCAAATAAAACTTCGCTTACCAGTCACCTCCACAACAAATCACAAACCAAGACAGGATTGTTTTGATATGGAAAGAATGGCAAATGTCCTTGATGTCTTTAATCTTCATGAAGAAATTGAATAGATTTAGCAGGCAGAATCAGCCTTTATGAAAACCAAATTGATCTGAATCAAGGGACTGAATGCTCCATTTATTATTAATAAGATAGACTATGATACGCTGCTTGCCTTTACAGATAATGCTAAACAGACATATAGGACTGTAGTTACTTTGGTCCATGTTTGGGTCACCCTTATATAGTGGTACCACTATGGTAGCATAAAGGATATTGAAATATTCTAGAAAGTTAGACAACGCACAGGTAACTGATGCTTCATACTGTAGAGACAGCACTATGCAATCCATATTTTTACTAACTGTATTTATATAGTTCCTGACAGATTAACTGTATACAAAAAGGAATGAAGAGAATAGGAAATTGTTTCTATGCACAAAAAAATGGTTATAAGAAAGAAACTTGAACAGTAGAAAAGTGGACTGTTATAACAGAGACAATAGAGTAAGAGAGTAGTAAATAGGAATAAAAGGAAATGAGTGAATGCAGCTAAGGCAGGATGAAGAGATGCCTGCACCAGGCACAACCTGTCAGTCTGCATGATCAAGCAGATGACAGAGGTATGGGAATGAAGTAAGATAACATTCATTTATGAATGCCACTACTGGGTTTGTGACACACCTGTCAACTTTCTTTTCTCAAGAATTGTGAAAAAGCCAAAATAATTGGGGAACAAACATCCAAAATCAGGTAAAACTTTTACATTTTACTCTAATTCACTCAAATATTAGTAGAATAATAGGTTTTGAATAAATATGCATTTTTCTGAACAGTATGAGATATGAAACTCTAATGATTGGCATTATTGACTGACTATAATCGTTAGTAATTTACCAGAAAATAAAAAAAAATATCTGTGAGGGACAGGGAAAAAACTGAGGCAAATTCATGGATGTTCTACAGAAAGGAACAGTTGTGAGATATGACTTTGAGTTATAGTTTGAGTCAAAGCCAACTACACACCATGATTAACCCATGAGACTTGTACCCTCCTAAAACAAAGGGACAAAGCATGGCAAACATGGGCTAATAATAAATCCCTCCAAAACCATTTAATTTACAAGCAACTTAGAAACAGTGCCAAACACCAAATTAAACTAGACAAACAACACTACTATTCTAATTTGCAATGGAAATACAGAATGAATCCACAAAAATTCTGGAACACTATCAATAACATACTTCATCCTGGCCAAACCACACCCCCCCCCCGACAACTTACCTGATAACACAAAAATATTGCTGAACAATTTTACATATTTTTCACTGAAAGTGTTTTAGCACTGATTAAGAATAGCAAGTCTCCAACAATGCCAACACCCAACAATCCAAGCAATTTTGTAGATGCATTAACATTTCAGACAGTCCCAAAACAAACTATTGCAAAACTATTAAATAAGTTGAAACCCACTTCACTGGCAACAGATAACTTGCCAGCAGAATATCTAAAATTAACAGCAGCTGTTATTGCCTTCCCTGGGTCAATACTTACAAACCACTCTATAACAGAACAGTATATCACAGCTATTTGGATAAATGGCATATATTATACCATTACACAAAGGAGGCAATTCAACAGAACTAACAAACTACTGGCCCATTGCTATACTTTTACCAGTTACTAAAGTTCTGGAAAGATGTATCTACTTTCAACTTCTTAAACTCATTCTAAACAATAATCTCCTCTCATTGTCACACCATGGATTCCAACCATATCATAGCACTACTACAGCTCTTCTAAGTTTCACTAGTACTATAAATAAATTCAGAGATGATGGCAAAATAGTGTCTTCAGTCTTTTTGGACATGTCTAAAGCATTCAATACAGTTTCCCATTCTCAGCTACTTTCCACTATGAACAATCATAATATCAACCATGATGCTGTTAATTAGTTTCAAAGTTATCTATCTAGCCACCAGCAAGCTGTGAAATGGAAGCAAGATCTATCCCTACTCCTTCCTTTTACACTTGGAGTCCCTCCTTTTCAGCATATTCATAAGTGATCTTAATACTGCCTCCTGTCAAGCATCTGTCATACAATACGCAGATGATTCAACCCTCAAATGTGCAGCATGCGCAATAACTTAACTTCTTACAGTCACACAAAAAGCCTTCTCTGATATTGAAACGTGGCTAGAAAATTCACAACTCATTCTCAACCCTAATAAAACTAAACTTATGATCTTTCATCCATCTAAACCCACTAACCTCCCAGCTAACTTTTATATCACTGCCAGTAATAATACTAGGATTTTTCCAGATTCCCAAACAAAACTATTAGGTGTCATAATTGACAACAGACTAAATTTTGACATATACATTTCTAATACAATCAAAAAGGTTCACAAGAAAATGGGAACAATGTATAGAAAAAAAATCTTAACAGACGCTGGAAAAATAGCAATAGCTAGAATATACTTACCAACCGCAAAAAGTCAGAACTAAGTGAATTATAATGATGTTACAATAAGATTGCCAAATTTGCAACAGATTCCATACATTCAACCCATCACTGTCAATGCCTCAAAAATCTTTATTGTTTGGAACTATCTCATGTTATGAACTATAACCAATTAATAATGGCTCACAAAATAATGCATAATCCTGACAATGTACTTTCCTTAAAAAATCTTCTACAGCCATATTCTAACATTTGTAATCTTCCATCATCTAACAAAGACTTACTCCAAGTAACCAAAGTATCCAGTACAGCAGGCAACTCTCTTTACTCTAACTTTGTTGCCAAAAATTGGAATACCCTTCCACATAGTATTAGATACATGAGTAATCTTAATCATTTCAAAATATCTCTTAAAAGACACTTATTTGAATCTTGGCTTTGCACATGTAATATATCAGGTTAATTATTAACTTAGTACTACTTATACAATTTGGCTGTACATACTAACTCTGTTAACATACCTCTTCTGACAACACTACTTCTGTATAAGTAGTTACATTCCTAGCTGCAACTCTCACCACAGAAGTATTACTAACTATGCACTACATTGCCTAAGTAATTCTCCCTACTTAATTTCCTAACTGATAAAATATCCCTCCACATATATAAGTTCAACAATATATTTGTCTATATTCAAGTGTTTAAAGTCTTACCCCGTGATTCAATAACCTTTATTTTTTGTGCAGGAACAGTGTAGCCACTCCTGCACGGAATATGACCATCAAGTGATCTAGTAAAGGAGTGTTTTGACATGAACAAGCCTGAATACACTGCTCTTGCACAGAAACCAATGCAGCATGCTAATTATCTCATTTGCTGGTGAAAACTATGCAAATGAGGGGAATTAGTGATTCAGCAAGCAAGCAGGTATCCGTGCAAGAACAGTATTAGTTACAGAAATGTATTTGGTTACTAACCAAATACATTTTTGCAAATAACAAAATGGAGGCATGACAGTGCCAAAAAAAGCATGAATTATAATCTTTAGGCATGGCAATGACCAAATATATGGCCATTAGCATGGAAAACTGCTTCATTTTTATAAAAATCAAAGTTTTTTTTTTTGGCTGATCTCGGCTGATTAAGGATAGGGCAGCAGCGTGCAAGTGGGATCATGCCGAAAGTAAAAACAAAATGTGAAAACTCAATTTTAAGGGAAATCTGCATTTTGCTATTATAGTCTATGGCATGCAGAATCAAAACAATACCAGGGAACGGTGGCTGACAGGGGGAAAGGCTCTGTATTAGTGCAGTAACTATGGACTAAGGCAGTGGGCTATGCAAATGAGGGGAAATTTACAGAATCACAAAAATCTTCTAAGTGCCAAACTGCACCTAACCATGTAGGTGCTATAGCACGATCATGTAACTAGGAGGAGCAACAGACATGAAAAGGGGGTGTGTCAGGCATGGTGTAAGCACATTGGAGCTCCATGTTCCCCAGATAAGCTTAGCTAAGCACAGCTAAGCAAGGGGATGTGTCTGAGGCTGTATTGACTTATTCCATGAAACGAAGAGCATGTTTGCATACATGTAGGGTCATTTCTTTGTGTTTACAATAGTTAAATGGGTGTGCCCGGCACGCACCCTGCCTAAAAAAAAAAAAAAAAAAAAAAAAAAAAACTGACATAACATGACTGTTTACATTTGGGCACTGGCTTAAAAGGGGAAGAAATGGGAAGGGAAAAAAAAGGAAAAAAGGAAAATAGCAGCATAAAAGCAATCAAGAACAAATCACATAGCCAGCAGGTGGAATGCATCATAGTCAGCGAATCATACAGGCAGCATCTGCAACACAACAGTATAAACTATGGAAACACCTTGCAGTCTGTTTTTCCCCAGAAACTCTGCACCATTAGTGTACATATGCGTGGGAATTTTAACTGGAAAAATGTTAAGGGCTGCAATTGCTTTGATCCATCAGTATGTGCTAGAGGTTGAGGGCGGAGAAGAGGATAATGCTGACAACTGCCACAGACCAAGGAAGAGGAAAAGAGTGTTCAGACCTAGGGTAACTTACCAGGGGCTACATGATCTGGAGATAGTACAGTGCTACAGAGTGGACAGAGACACACCAGCAAATCACCAAGCTGTGCCAACCTCAACTCAGACCTAGAGCCAACAGAGGGGAATACATCCATGTGGATACCAAGGTATGTGTAGCCTTAAGAATTCTAGCTACAGGTACTTTCCAAAGACCTACTGGGGCATCATGGGGGTCTCATAGGCTCCACCAGTTCCTGGATGCCATGCTACCACATGCCGGTGAGCACATTTACTTCCCCAACACCCGTGAGGAGAGAACCAGCAATATACATCTCTTCCACCATTTAGCAGAATACCTGGAAGTACTGGTGCCATAGACTGCATACACATCCACATCAAAGCACCACCTGGTGAACAGGGTAAGGACTTTATAAACCACAAGAGATTCCCCTCCATCAACTGCCAGATCGTGTGCAATGCCCAGGGCATTATCATGAATGTGTGTACTGGCAGCCCTGGAAGCTATCACGACTCGCACATCTGGCATTTGTCACAGCTGTACCAGGCATTTGAAAGTGGGGGCATCCCATATCACCATCTGGTGGGGGATGCTGGCTGTGCACTGGATTCACGGATGATGACACCCATCAGAAATACACACACACCCACACAAGAATGCCATAGTGAGGCACAACCAGAGTCATTATAGAGCATGTGTTCGGGATGCTCAAGCCATGGTTCCACTGCCTTGATATATCTGGTGGAGCCTTGCAGTACTCTCCAGGCACATGTGCACACATGTTTATAGTATGTGCTATGCTACACAATATGATCCTGTGGAAACACCTGCAGCAGGAACAGCATGAGGGAAGAGCCACACAGCCCACCACCATTGCTAAGGTCCCCACAGGCACAGAGGGACTCAGAGAAGGAGGCCACTGAGCCTGCTCCTGTAGGCAGATGGAGGTGTGCCCAGTATGCTCATTCATTAGCAAAGAGGGAATGTATACCACACACACTGACACTGTAGGGAACCCAGGGACTGACACCTCTCTCTGACTCTCACGCACAGTAAAATAGATGACATACACATTACATTACCTGTAACTTACCATGTATAGATAGTGTACTGTGTGCATCCAACATAGGCAGCCTTCAAGCACCATTCTCACAACTGCCGCAAGCACAAGGTAAGTCAGTCTTCTTAACAATAAATGAATGGATTAGTATGTTTTGCTAGCATATCTATGCTGCATGCATTCAAGGGAATGGGGTGGGCTACTGGGATAGCAGCACACAAATGACAGCTATGTGGGACACCAGGAAATGTCTGGCCTCCGCACACTATACAGCAATACCCAAGGTGGCAAATCCCACTGCAGTATATGTGTGGGGACAACTAACTGGGTGGGGGGGTCATAGGTCTCAGGCATGGATGTCAGTGTAGGGGTCCCATGCCCACCCCTCACACACACACACAGCAAGTCAGCTGTAGAAAACCACAGAGAAATGTCTGGTAAAGGCACATGGATGGTGGCAATGTTGAATTATCCCCTACAAACTCACACAGTAATAGCACAGCAGGACCCACAGTTGCAGTAAGGCTATGAAGGGTAAGAAGTCTGGAACTCATATGTATGCCAGTAGAATCTCACCTGTGCTTTTTACTTATATGTCTCTAGTCCCCAAATCAGGGCACAATAGTATGGTGTATGGAACCAAAATGTAAAGCAAATATCAGCACAGTCTCTGCAAATGTGTACAGTTGACAGGTGTGCCCCCCCATATATCCACACAAATGCAGTAGCATGTATGTTTGCAGGGAAATAGCAGCATAGCACACATTGTCAGGGCTGTACCAATACACATGAAAACATGTTGCCTGTCCACAATATGCAGGGGTCAATGTGCTATGTGTATGTGTGGTTAATACTGTCTGGACCTGGCTAGCATGTTCTCCTGGCAGTTGTCTTGCAGTGCCCTAGGTACAATGCTGTCTTTAACCGGGCCATGTTCAGATAACTGCAGTGCCAACTGTTATGCATGTCAGTGACACTCACTGCTCTGCCACTAACATACCTGGAAGTCACAGTGCTATGTGGAATATACTACACATATAAGTGACATCTTGAAGGATGCGTAGCTGAGATGCCAAGGCTTTTGTGAATATAAGTGCTTTTTAGTACTGTTGCCAGTGGTTATTCTCAATAATCCTTTTTTTTAAGTTTGCTTTTACATATAATGGACATGCCTGCACAGTAGAATGCACCCTGTACCCACACCCATAACTCCCAAACTCTGACAGCAGGATGTCTGGGCAAGGGCAGAAATAAAAGTGGAACAAAGGCACAGTGATAGGTATGTGTTGTAAATATCACTCTTACATACTGAGAAAGTTGGTAGGGTGAGGGGTTTGCAGTAGCGGGAATTGTCTGAAGGTTATGTAGTCTGAAACACTAATGTCTGTCATTATTTTGTAACATCACACTTCAATTATATGCAACCAACTTGTGTGGGTTGCACCATTTTGAGTTGTGTATGATCCTGTACACTTCTTATCACCCTACTTTACAAGGCCTGCGGATGTCATTCACCTTAGAAGTACCTTGGGAAAAGGTGAATTCATATAATCTCTGTTCCGCATCTGATAACTGTGTAACACTATAGTAGAAATAACTTAATAGGTAGGGGCTCTAATCTCAGTATTGGCAACTGTGTTTCTGTGTTTGTGTTTTTGGGTTGAGAATCATATTATGTATGGGTTATACCATTTTGAGTTGTGTACCACCCAGTACACTTCCCATCACCATACTTTACAAGGCCTGCTGATGTCATTCACCTTAGACGTACCTTGGGACAACATGAATTCATTTAAGCTCTGTGGTGTATTTGATAACTGTGTAGCCCTATTATATTAGATAGGTATGTATTCTAATCCCAATACTGGCAAGTGTGTGTGTGTGTGTGTGTGTGTGTGTGTGTGTGTGTGTGTGTGTGTGTGTGTGTGTGTTGAGAATTATATCCTGCATGGGTTACACCATTTTGAGTTGTGTATCACACTGCATACTTCCCATCACCCTACTTTACAAGGTCTGCTGATGTCATTCACCTTAGAAGTACCTTATGACAAGGTGAATTCATGTAAGCTTCATGGTGCATCTAACTGTGTAACAGTATAGTAGACATGACTAGATAGGTAGGGGTTCTAATTTCAATACTGACAACTGTGTGTGTGTTTTGGTTGAGAATCATATCCTGTGTGGGTTATATCATTTTGAGTTGTGTACCACCCTGTACATTTCCCATCACCCTATTTTACAAGGCCTGCTGATGTCATTCATCTTAGAAGTACCTTGGGACAAGGTGAATTCATATAAGCTCCATGGCATGTCTGACAACGCTGTAACACTATAGTAGAAATAACTATATAGGTAGTGGGTTCTAATCTCAATAGCAGCAACTGTGTGTGTGTTTGGGTTGAAAGTCGTATCCTGTATGGGTTATACCATTTTGAGTTGTGTACCACCCTGTTTACTTTCCATCACCCTACTTCACAAGGCCCGCTGATGTCAATGACCTTAGAAGTTCCCTGGGACAAGGTGAATTCGTATAACACTATAGTAGATACAACTGGATAGGTAGGGGTTCTAATCTCAATACTGGCAACTGTGTGTGTGTGTGTGTGTGTGTGTGTGTGTGTGTGTGTGTGTGTGTGTGTGTGTGTGTGTGTGTGTGTTCTTGGGTTGAGAATCATATCCTGCATGGGTTATACCATTTCTTATGTGTGTACCATCAACGCCTGTTTACCACCTCCAGATGACATTACTTTATATAGCGTGTTAATGGCATCTGCCTCATATACAGCATGTTAAACCATTCCAGTCATCTGTACAGATGTCTACAGAATATCTGGATGTTTGCAACCCAGATGTGGTCTGTGTCCCCTAACAATGGCCATGTATGTGATATTGTTGCCAAATAGGTCACAGTTAGTGTACTGACACACATGCCAGCATCAGATATAATGTCTGACTGAAACATCATGCTAATACAATGTCTATTACCCTATCACTTGTCCAGACTTGTAGGAGCAATAGATGACTCCAGTTGCTATTTCTAGTGGGTTATCTCAACATCCATGAAGGCATTCACAGCAGTATGTGTTGTGAAAGGTAGTGGGTTATGTCCCATGCATATAATCTATGTGGAACATGTCATGTGAATTTAGAACTATAGTACATTAAAGTGGATATGTAGGTTTACAAATCTGTCCATTGCAAACTGTGTTTGTGTTACTGTATGCACATCCCCTGTGTCAGTCTTTACTGTGTGCATGCAAAGGATATACCATTTTGTCTCCCTGTTCCACCCTGTGAACTCAGAAATACATACCACAAACCTGTCATACACAGTACCATGCATGCCCTCACCAACTGCATCAGGGTTGAGTGTATGGGAAAGAAATGGCAAGGGCAACAGGTGCTGACAAGTGAATCTGTTTCAGTCAATATAGTGGCTAAGCTGGTGAGGGACCTACTGACAGTACTCCAGCAACCTGTTCCACATGTATGAGCCTGTGGTACTACACAACACTGAGGTGGCATGTCTGAAGGCTACCTGTCTGTGACAAGGGGTATGTATGCCAGGTCACACTGTCTGATAACAGTGTCCATCACATACTGTTGAATGCATACACACCTGGTAAATGTACATATAAATTTGTACCTTGGCTATGAAACAGTTGGTGTATTTCCACTCTGCCCTACTCCATGTTGGTAATGTCTGCAGGGCCACAGCCTGCAGACACACAGACACCTGTATCACAAACAGAATACAGCATGTCAGACCACATTCAGTCAGTGGTACTAATAGCAATAATGCATTATGGCTAATAGGTACATACATCTTTATGTGTACCCATAACAAATGGAAGCAGACAGCACCATAAACAGTATTACATAGCTACACTGTACTGTTGACACCCTGTGCATCAGACCCATATTAGCCTGTCCCTACATTGATAATATGGATGATAGGGGTGTGGCACAGGTATCACAATATGCACAGTGTGTGGTATGGATTTGCCAGAGGTCTAGACTGGGCCATACGGTTGACATCCATGCGTGTGTGTGTTTCTAGGGGTATACTATAGATGGGCTGTGCAGAAGAGCTGTGTGTGTCCGGAGGTGAGTTGTCTGTGATACAGATGTGTGTGCATGCATGCACACAGCCATGCCATGTGGCTGCCCTACACAAGGGTATGTTGGACAACTGTGGCCATACATGCCAGGGTGGCCTGTTCACCATCACTGGATGCGGACACGTGAACTGGTCCTGCCAGGGGTCTCACTGGCACCACCAGGCCCAAGGCCAGATGCAGAACTGCTTCCTGATGGTGACTGCTGTCTGCTGGATCTGTGTCCCTGACGGGACCAGCCAGGACCACATGGCCTGCTCAGTTGTGATGTGGACATCAACCCCCCTTCAATGGTGCTGGTGCCACTGCCATTATGGGAGTATGAAGGTGCATGGCTCCGTAGACTCTCAGCTGATGTTGGTGCTGATCTATGTTCATGTGGCCGATGCCTATCTCCCACCACATGCTTGAGCACATACATACCATGGTCGAGGATTGCCAAGGTATCACCCCACCGTCTATTCATGACCTCAGTATTTTGGCATGTGGCCTCAACAAGGTCACGTATGTTGCCATGTAAACCAGGAAGAGTTGCATCCACCACTCTTAGTATATGTCTGGTGTTGCATTCACTATGTGCCTTTGCATCCATGACAGCCCGAAACATGCATCTGGTGAACCTGATGTGGCACTTACAGCAGTGGCTTGATGAGCAGCAGTTATCCTGTGAGCACCCCTGTCCATCCACCTGTGTGGGACCTCGCCTGCTCTCTGGCTATGGTCAGTGTCTGCACTCACACCTGCCATAGTCACCATACTAGCCTGTTCCATGCCACCACCTGCCAACTGTCCATCATCTGTGGCTGCTGGGGATGGGGCATGTGTGGGCATTGTGACTGTGTGTGGGGACATTGTGGATGAGTGTGGGATGTCAACTGATGGCACAGATTCAGCCCCTGACAACACCACCTGTGCCTGAATATGACCATCATCATTGCTAGAGTCTGCAGAGACACTGACATCAGATACTGAGTGGGACGGACTGCGACCACCATGACCACCTGTGGGGAAAAGACAACATATGTAAATTAATACCTGCACTATACTGTCTGCTGCTACACACACACACACACACACACACACTCTCTCTCTCACACACACACACACACACACACACACACACACACACACATACACATGCACATGCAAGCACGCACGTGTACACATATACAGGTGATGTGGCTGACAGGCATTATCCAGACCTCACAATAGCCAACTGGTGACATTCACAACACAGTCAGACCACTACATACACAACCTGGACAGGCCCTCAACATCATGCAGTGCAGCCTTTCCACTTCCTGTTACAACTTATATCCACCTCTATGATATGTGAGTAGTGTTAGCAGGTGATGGGCCTTCAAGTAGCACACACTGCACCTATGTACACATAATTGCTGTTCACTTGTATAGCACTGTGGCAACTCCTACAGAACATACCTCTCAACTGTGCAGAATGTCGCAGAATATCGCTGAATGAATGTCGCTGAATGTCTAAATGTGTGGGTCATATTACTGGCCTGTTCATCATAAATCCTGTATTTGTCTGACACATTGCTGGGATGATATGATGACTGGTGTCACTATTTAATGACATATTTTGAGTCTCACACTTCAAAACCTGCAGTACAGGTATGTTACAGCAGAGCCAGGTACACTAACAACCTTCTAAACTTACAGTGGGCATTATAAGTGTAGACACCCCTGTTAACATGCCAGGTATGTTTGATATATAACATGAGACCACAGAAGTCATGTGATCACGTTTCCCAACTTTAATGTGACGTATAACCTGTGCAATCCAATTGAAAAACAAACACATCGGTTAGGAGTAACATGTAGAAGTTGAAATACATACAATATGCTGGTTGCATGACTGTGCACACCCTTAAATTAATATTTTGTTAAAGCTCCTTTTGATTTCATAACAGCAGTCAGTCCTCCTGGGAAGGTGTGTATCAGCATGGCATATCTCGACTTAGCAATATTTGTACACTCTTCCTTGCAGAAGCCCTCCAACTCTGTCAAATTGCGAGGGCATCACTACTGCACAGGCCTCTTCAGGGCACCCCACAGATTCTGTATTGGATGTATCTGTGGACTGTGGCTAGGCCCTTCCAAAAAATTGATTGTCTTCTGGTGAAGACATTCTTTTATGGATTCTGATGTATAGTATGGATCAGTGTTGTGTGGAAAGGTGTAAGTCCTCTTCATCCACAGCTTTCTAGCAGACATATGATGATTTTGGGTCAAAAGAGACTGGTATGTTAAACTCTTCTAATCCCCTCCACCTTGGCTACAGGCCCACTTCCAGCTAATGAACAGCAACCCAAAAGCAGGACACTGCCATTGCCATGCTTTACCATGGGGATTGTGTTCTTTTGGTGATGTACAGTGTTGTTCTTGTGCCAAACAAACCTTTTGGTATTGTGGTCAAAAAGTGCAACCTTGGTCTCATTACACCATAACACATTTTCTCACATGCTATTGTGGAACCTGATGTATTTTTCTTGAGAAATCCAGCAGACCTGAATGTTGTTCTGTGTGTGAGAAAGCTTCCATCTTCCAAACCTACTCCATAGGCCAGATGGGTCTATATCACAAAATTGGACTTCCAAAATGTCGAACACCATAAGTTCGAACTTGGAAGATCGAATTTGTATAACATCGAAACTTCAAAACAGCAAGTTTTTTCCCAGGGAAAAAATTGCTGTTCTGAAAAACACACACATAACATAATCACACCAAACACCTTCAAAACCTACACTAAACCGAACATACACCACTATCTATGCACTATCCTTAACCCAAACCTAACCCTAAAGTCCGTTACTACCGCACACTTACCTGACCCGCACCTTAACCCTATAGTCTGTCACTATTGCACACTTACCTGACCCGCGCCCTAATCCTAAAGTCCGTCACTATCGCACACTTACCTGACCCGTGCCTTAACCCTAAAGTCCATCACTATCGCACACTTACCTGACCCACGCCCTAACCCTAAAGTCCATCAATACCGATTTGTACACTTACCTTAACCCGGTCCAAAAATGCCAAAGCCGCAGAAGCGGCCAAGTGAATTCTTTCCCTGGGAAAGAATTTGGGTTTCTGCAGCTTCAACATTCTCAACTTTTAAACTACCAAGTTTGGCCTTCTGGTATTCAGCATTCTTAACATTCAATTTCGCGATAGGAACCCAGGCCAGACATGTGGAGAATAAGGGAGATTGTTAAGAGTATAAGGGAGATTGTTACACAACCGGTACTTGCCAGTGATTCCTGCAACTCCGGTAATGTTGCTGTAGGTCTCCTGGCAGCCTCCCTGACCAGTTTTGGTCTTATCTTTTCCACACATTTGGAGGGATGTCCAGTTCTTTACAATGTCACTGTTGCCCCATATTACCACCACCATGTGATGACTGTCTTCACTGTGTTCCATGGTATATGCAATGCTGTGGAAATGTGTGTGTACCCTTCTCTGGGCTGATACCTTTCACAAATGAGATCCCTTTGGTGCTTCATAAGCTGTATGCAAACTATGGCTGTTGCTGTAGCAGGCAACCGAGTAAATTTAGGATGATCCTGTTAGGACAGCTGACCATTATTTGCTGTTAATCAAAGTCACTGTAATTGATGGCAGGTGTGTATCCAAGTAGCTGTAATGCTGTAATAATATCAAAAGCTGCTTCAACACTCTATTAGCTTCAGCATGTGCACACGTCTGTATCTAGCTTCTTGTAAGTTTTGTATGTGTCATAATTGTTCCCCTACCAGATGTGTTACAATTTTACAATTTGATTGTACAGGTTATAGGTCACATGAAAGGTTGGAAGGGTTCAGAAATGTGTTATTGTGCTCTCAGTTTTGTATTTCATAAATTATTGGCATTCTAACAGGTGTGTGTGCACCATTTATATAGCACTAATTTATAAAATATGTCCCTAGTTTTGGACTTTCGTCCCCCTATTTTGTCAGTCTTTGTCCAGATTTCCTGCAAAGACAGGTTGTGAGGTATGCTACAGATATGTGACATCTCCTGCAAATAGGCCCCCGTGATGACCACTCTGATGCAATGCAATTAACCCCACCACAAGTGAACATGCAGATATTGTAAAATAGCTGAGGGTAACAGTTGTGTGCATGGTCACACACATTACCTTAACATTCCTGGGGTACTGGTGAGCCACAACAGGAAAATCTCATACTCAACAGCTTCAGGCTGCTGTCCCTCATGTAGACCAGAGGGAACTATGTAGTTGTGGGTGAGAGGTATTGTCAGCAGACTCACATTTGGCATTGATACAAGATGAATGCTACGTGCCTGCACAGGTACAGTACAACCTATGATAGTACACAATTTGCTGTCCCTCACCATAGATCTGCATTTGTGTGCATTACTAAACCCCACCCACAAATGCAGTTTGAACTGACATATGCATATAGATACTGTATTGAAGACAGTATGACTGCTACATGCTTATATTGATGTGCACTGTAGCCTTACCTGGATGCTTCTCGCCTGTAGACTGGGTGCCACCCACATTCATGACTGGTGTTTCATGTGCTGATTTTTGTGTGGGGGCTGCCTCAAGGTTGGCAAGGAACTCCTCCATTGGTGTAAGTTGGGCCTGTGTAGCAGGACCCACACCTGTGTCAGAAAAGTCTCTGGCTATGGCAGCAGACCTTTGCCAGGCACATTGTATCAGGTCAGTTGCCCGATGCCTGACCTGATCATATATGCGGCCATGGTGGCCCAAGGTGTTCACTCTGTGGAGAAGGTCATCCCACAGGGCAGTCTGCTCCTGCAGATTTTATCGGCCCTGGCCAAACATCACTACATGGTGCTTTAGCATTGCCTCTGTAATGGCTGCATTTTCCTCAGCAGTGTATGCCAGCTGATGCTGCATGACACCTGGAAGACATAAACAGGGAAATATATCACAGGACCTCAGAGATTGCCCAGAGATATTTACATAGCCAGCACATCAATATTGCCTATCAGTGGCCACCACTTACAACCACATCATACCCCTGTCATCTCTCAGCAAAGTATGAACCTACATTGCACTCCTGGTCCTGATGTGTCATGTTCCCCCTAATGAGGGCAAGTACATTGCATAAACCACCATTCGTCATTCACGTTTGTGTAAGTGGATGACAGTGGCCATCTTCCTTGCAGATGGAATGCCAATGGTGGTCAGGCTTTGCTTGCATACAGTGTGTAATGGAGATGGAAGCATATGCCTGAGTTCATGTAGGATGCAGACAGGAATGTTCTCAGGTCCCATGTAGACTTGCTTTTGTTGACTTTGATTAGGCAGTATGTACCTGCTCCCTAATGATGAGGGGAGGAGTGTGGGAGGTGTGCATATCTACCTACACCGATGGTGAGCCAGGGAAATGATGTTTGCCCTATACCTGTCAGCAGCAGGTTGCCTATAGCTATGGTGTGTGTGTATGTGGTGTGACTGACCACCATTACAGGGTGGTTTGTGTTGTCACCTCTGAGATTGCAGACATATGTGAAGACAGCCTTATGATTGCCCTTGGTGGATGTGTCCAATTTGTACTCATAGTTAGCCTTACTGTGATCCACGTTGGACCTTATATGCTCATTCAGACAAAGGTTGACTAGCTGCCAAGTTAGTGCCTGCTCCTACTCTGACCTGTATAGCTGACATAGTAACCAATTATGTGGTTTGTGCATTGCTGCTGTCCAGCAAAGGGGATTACTCTACTTTGGTGGAGACAGGTTTTACAGGTAAGGTATTGCTGAGTCCATACAGCTATGTCGGGGGTCATATGGCTGTTTGTAGTAGGCATGGACACAAGGTCATAACATAGTTGGACACCTCTGGAATTTCAACCTGATAATTATGTTTATTCTAGTACCCATGTCTGTGTCAGGACAATGCAACAACCAGTAATTGTAGAAATCTACCTCTGTTAGATGGACAGAAACTGAGATTTCAAACGTGTACAACATTTATAGCTTATTTACCAGACAGTTTGCATCCCATGTCTGTTGTTATGAGGCAGCCAGGTACACCTACCCATACATAGATGTGCACAGGTAATACCTGATATACATTTCTGTTCTATGTTAGTATGGCACACTGTATTTACACTCTTGCTACTCAGTCATTCCTGTTA
This sequence comes from Protopterus annectens, assembly GCF_019279795.1. NCBI lineage: Eukaryota > Metazoa > Chordata > Ceratodontiformes > Protopteridae > Protopterus > Protopterus annectens. The sequence goes on from NC_056728.1 coordinate 552,945,583, forward strand.
ACCTGTTAGAGCAGGACATTTGAGGACACCACACATACATGGGGGAAGATGGGCCAAGATTAGTGACACTTTCTTAATATTTCTGTAATACACTTAAGTCATTTGATAGCACAGTAGCCTTTTCATTCACAGACATACCCTGGATGATGTCCAGTGCTCATATGGCAGGAAGAAAGGAGAAAGGCAAGGACTGTGTTAATGAGGGGAGAAACTTTTAATGTTGGCAGTATGGCTGGTATGGGGACAGTGCTAGCTGACATGATGGACAGAAGGAAGGTTCATATAATGTGTGTGCAAGAGACCAGATGGAAGGGCCATAAGGCTAGGTGTATCAGAGTCAGGTCCAAATAGTTCTATCATGGTGTGGATGGAAGGAGAAATGGTCTGGGGGTTATCTTGAAGGAACAGTATGGCAAGGGTGATTTTGGAGGTGAAAAGAGTGTCAGATAGAGTGATGTTAATGAAGCTGGACATTGATGATGTAATGATGACTGTTGTTAGTGCATATGCTCCACTAGTTGCATGTGCGGTGGATGAAACAGAAAAATCTTTGACTGAGTTGAATGAACTGGAGCAGCTTTCAATGGGCATGTTGGTGAAGGATACAGAGGGGATATGGAAGTGATGGGTAGGTAGGAATGCAGAAGGTGAGATGGTGGTGGAGTTTGCAAAAAGGATGGACATGGCTGTGGTGAAAGCATCTTTTAACTAGACAGAGGAGCATAGTGTGACATACAAGAATGGAGGGAGATGCACACAAGTGGATTATCTCCTATGCAGGAGGGCCTGTTTGAAGGAGATTGGAGACTGTAAATTGGTGACAGGGGAAAGTGTAGTTAGGCAGCATGGGATGATGGTCTGTAAGATGACATTGTTGATCAAGAGGAAGAGTGTGAGGGCAGCACCCAGGATCAAATGGTGGAAACTGAAAAAGGGTGATTGTGATGTTGAGCTCAGGGAAGAGTTAAAAAAGGCACTGGATGGCAGTGAAGAGTTACTTAATATCTGGGTAACTATAGCCCAGCTAGTAAGGGAGATGACTAGAACTGTGCTTGGTGTGACATCTGGACAGAGGAAGGAGGACAAGGGTCCTGGTGTTGGAATGAGGAAGTACATGGGAGTAAACAGGACTATAAGGAGATGGGGTGCATGGCAAAGAGAGATATGGCAAAGGCTAAGGATGAGGTGTATGAAGGGTTGTATGAAAGGTTTGATCACTAAGGATGGAGAATAGGTCCTGTACCAATTGGCTAGACAGAGATACTGATCTAGGAAGGCTGTCCAGCAGATAAGGGTGATAAAGGATAATGAGGGAAATGTACTCACAAGTGAGGAGAGTGTGTTGAGCAGGTGGAAAGAGTAATTTGAGGGGCTGTTGACTGAAGAGAATGGGAGAGAGAAGAGGTTGGATGATGTGGGTATAGTGAATCAGGAAGTGCAATAGATTAGCAAGGAGGAAGTAAGGATAGCTATGAAGAGGATTAAGAATGGTCCAGATGACATACCTGTGGAAGCATGGACGTGTTTAGGAGAAATGGCAGTGGTCTTTTTAACAAGATTGTTTAATGTTTTCTTGGAAAGTGAGAGGATGTGTGAGGGGTGGAGAAAAAGTGTTTGATTACCAATTATAAGAATAAGGGAGAGGTGTGGAGCTGTAGTAACTACAGAGGGATAACATTGATCAGTCACAGCATTAATTTATGGGAAAGAGTAGTGCAAGCTAGGTTAAGAAGGAAGGTGAGGATTAATGATCAGCAGTATGGCTTCCTGCCAGAAAAGAGTGGTGCAGATGCGATGTTTGCTCTGAGAGTGTTGATGGAGAAGTACGGACAAGGTTGGAAGGAGTTGCATTGTGTCTTTGTGGACTTAGAGAAAGCATATGACAGGGTGCCTAGAGAGGAGTTGTGTTATTGTATGAGGAACTCAGGAGTGGCATAGGAATCTGTAAGAGTGCTACAGGATATGCACAAGGGTAGTGTGACTGTGGTGAATGCTGTGGTGGGAATGACAGGTACATTTATAGTGGTGGTGGGATTACATCAAGGTTCAGCTCTGAGCCCTTTCTTATTTGCAGTGGTGATGGACAGGTTAACAGACAAGATCAGGCAAGAGTACCGGTGGACTGTGATGTTTGCAGATGACATTGTGATCTGTAGTGAGAGTAGGGAACATGTTGAGGAGACCCTGGAGAGGTGGACATATGCTCTAGAGAAGAGGAATCATGGCCAACAGGACTAAGACAGAATATATGTGTGTGAATGGGAGAGAGGATAGAGGGATGGTGAGGATGTAGGGAGTAGAGTTTGCAAAGGTGGGTGAGTTTAAATACTTGGGGTCAACAGTTCAGAGTAATGACGCGTATGAGGGAGAGGTGAAGAAGAGAGTACAGGCAGGATGAGGAGGTTGTAGAAGAGTGCCAGGTGTGATTTGTGACAGATGAGTATCATTAAGAGTGAGAGGGGTGGTCTACAATACAGTAGTGAGACCAGCTATGTTATTTGGGTTGGAGACAGTGGCACTGACAAAAAGGCATGAGTCAGAGATGGGCATGGCATAGTTAAAGATGTTAAGATTTGCACTGGGTGTGACGAGGGTGGACAGGATTAGGGATATGTATGTTAGAGGGTCTGCCAAGGTTGGATGGTTTGGAGACCAAGTCAGAGAGTAGAGGGATTATGTTGGTTTGGATATGTGCTGAGGAGGGATCCTGAGCATATTGGAAAAAGGATGGTAAGGATGAAACTGCCAGGTAAGAGGAAGGCCTATGATAAGGTGTATGGATGTGGTGATAGAGGACATGCAGGTGGTTGGTGTGACACAGCAAGATGCAGAGGACAGGAGGAAATGGAGACAGATGATCTGCTGTGGTGACCCCTAATGGGAACAGCCAAAAGAAAGAGAAGGAGATGTTGTAATGTCAGTCTTTACAGGTTGCCATTGATTTGCCAGGCATAACACAACTCTACGAGTAAATGACTACAAATATGAGGCACACATATGGTCAGTGTGCATAACACTGGACAGTTGAATGGTATGAGCTCAGTATATCACATGCAGTTCAACACACACATCTGCAACAGTATTTCACTATGTAAATACCCTGTATAGGTGTCTCACATTTCTGTGACACACATGTATATCGTAGTTGTATTCACAATTAACATATGGATATCTATGACATCTCAGTAGCTGGCCTAGCAGTGTCACAGAGTCAGTATTGTTAAACACACACTCCAGTAGTAGTCATATGTGAGCCATACTTTCCTGGTGTGACTCAGAGACCTGAGCTGTGATCTATGCCACTGCAGACAGTCCCAATTTCTATGGCCATAGGGTCTGATCAGCAATATATCAGTACCGCAAGTGTTGTTGAGACATATTTGCTGTACTTCTTATTTCCCATTATAACATACCCCCTACTGCATTATATTACTTGCTTACTTGTTTAATGTACCTTTTTTTCCAAGTATGGTTGGTTGTATTCCACTATATATAGCTTGTTTCTTGCTCTGTGTGTATGTCTCTCTCTCTCTCTCTTTCCCAGATGTAGGGTATACATCTGTTTTGCATATACAGCAGCTTGCCTTTTGTAGGTAATGCTCATGAGCAGCTGCTGGCCTGTGCACCAATTAGTGTCCCCCACTTGCTAATTGCATGCATAACCTCTGTGGTGTTATTCCTATAGCCAATGGCATGGCAACACGCTCCTATAACTGATTACTTCATTTGGGCATTGCCCCTCTTCCTTGCCTGTGAGGAGGACTTCATGGAGGTGTGTGAACAACAGCATCACAAAGGGTAGTTGGAAATACCTCTTACAACGAAAACTGTGGAGACAGCCCAACAAACTGGGGGAGAATGTTCCAGAGATAAGGACAGGATGTAAGTATTGCTTTTATACATTTAAATTGATGCTAGTTTAACAGGGTTTGTGTGGACATGGATTTTCTACTTGCTTTTAAGTCTGACAGTTGTTATGTGGTTGACATAACTCTCAATGGTAGTGCTATCTGGAGAATGGCCAGATTTTGGACTTTCATATTTGGTTTGTTCCTTAAACATTTTTTGTCTTTGGAAAATCAGTAGCACACTGTGGGGATTGCAGTCAGTAAACGGTATCATCCATTTGTGTTTCTGACTTCATATCCCTCAGAAAATATATGTTACAACAAACCCTGTTACACCAGCAACTGTCTTAGTTTATAACAGCAATATTTCACATATTCCCCTATTTTTGGGCCTCTGTCCCTAAAGTATGTCAGGCTTTGTCCAGATGTCATGCAGTAAGAGGGTGATAGGTAGGGTATATCATTATTTAGAGCTTTCATTCCTGATACCATCCTAGTGATGTATCAGACTGCCAGAAATGTTATGTGTAAGAGGCCTTATATATGAGGACAAAGCCTAGACATTCAGTGTGACTATGAACAGTTGAGAGGTCTGAATATTTCTGGCAATTGTTGACATACTGTCAGAACTGTGTAGCTGTGTAGTGTGTTAGTGTTATTTGGCCTTTGTATGGAAAGGGGTGGATGTATATGTTATGGCTCCTTTTCTATTTGACTGTGCATGCTGCTTCTGTTTCTGGTGATCTATCAGCTGTATATATATATATTTGTAGGGACAGACTGAGACATGTCCCATACCATGGTCAGGTGTCATACTACTCTGTGAATTGAGACAGTATATGTAGGGGTAATGTGTGAGTGGCAAACATGTAGAGATGTTTTTGTTCACACAGTCCTTATACTGTACTGTTCCTTTGGCTTACCGGTATGTCACAGTGACTGTGGCAGAATTGGTTGTGGATATACACTTTCACACTGGTGTCTGTTTTTCAGTGCTGTTACATCCCTGTAGTGCCTGATATATCTGCCAATACATGTGCAATTACCCATAGCAGATTTGGGTTAGTGTTGTGCCAGTCTGACTGCAGTGTAGACGGTGCTTGGTGACATGCTTAGCAGCTGAGTGCAGTTTCTCTAATGTGATGTTATGTCCAGATATTTGTAGGATGTACTGTTGTCTGATCCCCATAAGTGTTGTGTATTCCTGACACATCAGTGGGATGATGTGAGGATTTCAATCATTAACTACTGATAAGTAATTGAGTGTTGGACTTGTGCTATTTCAGTCAGTATATGTTAGGACAGACATGAAGGTGTTATTGCAGCAACTATGTCAGATTATCTACTCCAGTATTTCAGATATGTCCCTATGTTCATGGCTTTCAACCCCCACTTTGTCAGGCTTGGTCCAGATTCGTTGCACTAATGGGTTCTAAGCCCACCTCTCAACGTCCAGACTGTTTCAGTATGGCCAGATTTATTGCTCATATTTCTGGTCTGTTCCACAGATTAATTATTTTTATAGCCCTGGTAAATCACTGTGATGATCTGAAGATTTCTGACAGTAAATGATGGCATACATTTCAGTTTCAGAACTCACACCCTTCAAAACATGTATGCTGAAACAGCCCTGTCACTCTGGCAACATTCTACATTTATAAGAGCAATATTTAAAATATGTTTATAGTTTGGGCCCATTGTCCCCCCATTTGGAAAGCCTTTGTCCAGATTTCTTGCACTAAGAGGTTGAGAGGTATGGTTCTGAGGGGTGACTCCACTACATGTTATGAGTATATATATATATATATATATATATATATATATATATATATATATATATATATATATATTATATTATAGATATATATATGTATATCTCTATTTATATTATGTATATATTTTTCCATATATATGCATCTCCATACATATATAAATGTATATTACAAAACATGACTGATTCTACAGAATATTTTTCCTACTGTTGAATGACTCTACTGCATAATATGTTTGAAAAAGCATCAGCAATCTTTACAATTCAAATGGTGTAGTGGTGCTTTTCTCTGATTATGGTGTACAAGTCCCTGGGTTCAACACTTGGCTGGTCTGATTATTTTGTTGCTAGGCAGAACAGTGGCTGATGGAAACAGCGTGATTAAAGCAGTTTTAAGCAGTTGTAAGCAGGTTTGCAGGGGTTTGCATGACACTAAGTGAAGCCAACACATGGTTAAACGTACAGATGCTTAATCTGTGTTGGCTTCACTTAGCAACATTTAGCAGTGTACAAATCCACTTAGCTGAGCTACTTGCTGCTTAGCATTCACGTCTGAGCAATGCTTAAACCTGCTTAGCATAGCTGAGTATTGCTAACCATTGCTCACAGTTCATTCTTATAAAATATCTTTTATATATATTATATTATTATAATAATATATTATATTATTACTATATTATATTATATTATAATTATAATAGTATATCATTATATTATATTACATCATATTATATTTCTATATTTTTATATATTTCTTATGAAATATAAAATGTGCTTTCATTACAGTAGGAAGGGGTGTAACTGTATGGGACACATGTATACATGGGTGGTTTCACATGTTATATGCACTCACACTTCCATTTTACACTAGCTACACTACCCTGGCTGACAAAAATAACTTACCACATATTTTAATCTGAAAATAGTACTTTTGACACTGCTTTCCCATGTAAAATTGGATTGTCTGTTGTAGTACTCAAACCATGTACACCTGCATGTAAAGCTGGGACTACTACACTATCTTGGTTTGGGGATTTGAGCTGTATTCCTATTGCATATTAATATTATAAATGGAGAACATTGAGGTTTTTGGCCATGTCATTGAGGACTGCTGCCATGACATAATGCCATACATTTCAGTTTCAGACTTCTATCCTTCAGAACATTCATGCTAATGCATATCCTGTTCTCTATAAACTTTCTGTCTGTTCTCTGTGCTGATGGGATGACACCAGTGCTCAGTCTGTGGTTAACTACACTGCAGAATAGGTCTGAGAATCCATGCCTGTGTTCATGTAGGATCCAGCCAGAAATGGTATCAGGACTATGGAGACCTCTATGTGTTGCCTTTGAGAGGGCATTACAGACCTACTTCCTGATCATGAAGACAGGGGGCAGGTGCTGTACATGCACATGTGTACCTATGGGGGACAGAGGGGCTGAAGTTTACACTTCACCTCTCTGCAGCCGGTTGCCTATATCTATGGCATATGTGTATGTGGTGTTATTGACCACCACTACAGATCAGATATGTGTGTTGCCTCTAGAATTGCAGACACATGCCTGGAAGGCCTAGTGATTGGCAATAGTGGATGTATCCAGTTTGCACTCAAAGACAGCCTTAGGGCACATCACCTGTGACCTTATTTGCTCATGCAGAACAAGGTGACATGGCTGCCAGTGAGGCACCTGTTCCTTCTTGGCCAGTCCTGAGATTATTTCCACCTATGATAGTAGTTGTGTATTGCTGCTGTCTACCACAGGCATTCAGCCTACCTTGAGGGGGTTGATGTTGTCCTGTCAGGTATTGCTGAGGCCATACTGCTATTTAGGTGCTCGCATAGTATTGTGGTGTGGGTCTGGACACTGCTGCTAGTTCCAACATATGGATGTCCTTCATGCGGGCTTTGCCCCTTTTCCTTGCCTGTGCAAGGGATATTACGGAGGTGTGGGGAATACAGCTTCACAGACAGTAGGTGGGAATAGCTCACAGGACAGGACATGTGGAGACAGCCCAACAATATGGGGGACAAAGCTCCAGAATTGGGTAGAGATTATATGTCATTAGTGCTGTTATACACATGGAGGGTTGCTAGATTGACAAGGTTCATCTGGACATGCATTTACTGAGTGACATGATATCTGACAGTGATATGCCTTTGACATACCTCTCAACTGGAATGTTGTCCACAGAGTGGCCAGAGGTTTGCCTGTTATGTTTGGCCGGTTAGTCACTAACTGTTGACATCCATTGGTGTTCTAGACATCATATCCTTCACAGATGTTATGCTACAACAACACGTGTAACACAAGCTGCTATTTCAGTTTGTAACACCATTATGAGTGATATGTCCCTCTTTCCTGCCCCCTGTCCCCAAATTATGTCATGTGTTGTCCAATGTCCTGCACTATGAGGTGCAGAGGTATGATATATCATTAATTACCGACTGCACTCCAGTTATCATCCCAGTAACCTAGCAGACTCTTGTCTGTGGTATGCGGCAGTAGCCAGGATTATGGTTCCACACTCTGGAAATTCTGTGGAAATCTGTACATATGACAGTTATGTATGTCTGGCCACTGTGAACAGATTGCCAAGATTGTGTAGCAGTGTTGCATGTAGATATTTGTTGGGCTGGGTAGGGAAAGTAGCAGATATGATTGCCATATATACTTTACCTATCTGACTGTGCGTGCTGCTACAGCTGCTGGCGGTTTATCAGGTCTGTATGCTTGTAGGGGCAGACTGATATCCTGTAACACCTCTGGATTCCCAGTAAACTGTGATTTTGGACAGTATATGTCAGTGTAGTGTGTGAATGGCAATTAGGATATGTTTGTTCAGCCAGTCATTCTACTCTGGAGTTCATTTTGGGTACTGGTATGTTGCTGTGACTGTGATGCAAATGTTTTGGGTGGACAGTTTTGCACCACTATCTGCTTTTCACTACAGTTTCATCCCTGTAGTGCATGCTATATTTGAATATACATGGGTAATTGCCCAGAACTGATGTTGGGGAGTGTTATGTTGGTCTTCATAAGGTGCTGAGTGACATGCTTGGCAGCTGTCAGGGGATTTCCATTCTGTTACATGACTGCGGTCATACCTCTACACTGTCCAGAGGCCTAGACACTGTTCAGATGCGTGGCTCATATGTTTGGTCTATTCCCCAGAAAGTTGTTTTCCTTGGCTAATCAGTAGGATACTCTGGGGAATGCAGTCAGTAAATGCTAACATCCATTGGTGTTACTGACTTCATATCCCTCAGAAAATATATGTGACAACAAACTCAGTAACAGTAACAACTGTCTAAATTTATAACAGCAATATGACCAATATACCCCTGTGTTTGGGCTTCTGTCCTCCAATTATGTCAGGCTTTGTCCAGATGTCATGAACTAAGAGGTTCAGAAGTATGTAGTATCATTATTTATTGCCTTCTTTCCTGCTACCATCTCAGTGATGTCATATACTCCCAGACATGTAACAAGGAAGCGGCCATACATATGAGTCCTGTGCCTATACATTCTGTGGGAAACTGTACATGTGAGAACTCTGTGTATGTCTGGCCATTGTTAGCAGATTGTCAGGATTGTGTAGCAGTGTAGTGTGTACATGTTATTTGGGCTGTGTAGGGAGGGGGATACATGTGAGTGTCATGGGCCTTTTCTATCTGACTGTGCATGCTGCTCCAGTTTCTGCTTCCCTATTGCCTGTATATGTTTGTAGGGCAGACCATGACATTTCACATAACACCTCAAGATTCTTACTACACTGGGACTTGGGGCAATATATGTAGGGGTAATGTGTGAGTGGAAAATGAGATATTGTTGCTCACACAGTCATTATACTGTAGTGTTCAGTTTGTTTACTGGTATGTCACTGTGCCTGTGGTGCAACTGGTTGTGGGTATGCACTTTCACACCAGTATCTGTTTTCTACTAGTGTTACATCCCTGTAATTTCTTCTCAACTTATAGTTGGTGGGCAGTTTGTGGAACTGTACAGGGTATCAGATGAGATAACTAGAATCCTGCTCAGTGCAGGGGAGTAACAGCAGAAAATATTACAAACAGATGAAAGCTGGGGGAATGCAAGATAAGGAAATATAAAGAGGATAAACTAAATAACATGATTAGGGAGCATTATAGTAAAGGAAATTAGAAATGATGGTAGACAGAGATAGGGTTGAGAGCTTAAGGTGAATTCACAAATGAGCAAGAAAGAAGATTGTATCAAATGTGAAAATAAGTAGATGAGAGTATTAACCAATAAAGCTGAGCATGAAGGGAAAGCTTTTATTAAGGGCTATACGTTTACTACGCTTACTTATTTTTGATTTCTTATTTATTTAGCAGGCAAGTGAACTAGATCATGGGACCTCTTTTCAGTCATAACCTAGTTAGACAAAGAAAATAAGTGAACTTAAGAAAATGCACTAAGTATAACTACATATACACATACAAAATGTAGTGTGGTGGGATAATGTGTGAGAAGCATTACGCAAAATGTATATCTACATACAAGATAATATTTGGCATCTACTCAGTTTAATATAAGCTTCATGATATACAAATCCTGTAGTGCAAAGCAGCTGAGACATTTAGGTTTTATGTTACAAATAAAGTATGTTTGCATTCACTTTGCTGCCATAGATACAGTGTCAGTTTGCATATTGGGGAACCGTTGGAGGGTTTTTGGAAGAGAGGGAACAATAAAGCAGTTCATTAATATGACACTGAACAAGAGAGGGTCCTACAATTAGGAAATGGTAAGATGCCAGCTATTTTCTAAGAGTCTGAAAACATACCATTTGAGAGGAAGGTGTTAGTAATGTTCATTAATGGGAAAGTAATAGAAATAGCACAGGCCTTGAAAATGTTGGGGTATAAGCCAACTAAATCAGGTTTTTATAACTGGAGATATTCTTCAGATATTTACTAATGTTAAATATGGTAGTCATTTGAAACTGAACATCAGTATTGAAGCCAAATAAAGACTAGGCTGAGATACTGGAGTCATAAGGCAAAGAAACCATAGTGGAAAGGGAACTGAAGTGAGATGATTTTTTTTTAAATGTCTCAAACATCAGCTATGTGATAAACAGTGGGCAGACATTCAGTAAAAGTGAGGTTAGATGATGTTATACTGACCACATAGAGAGGCTGTTAATCTCTTTCTAGAAACCCTTTGTGTTTTTTAAGGACTTCTTGTCAGATTTTACAGAAGGGTTGCTTTTTTTTCTTATTTTCAGTATGCTTACATTATTTTCTAATTGTGGAATAGCTTTCCTAGTCAGTATGGAGACCAGTGAACTTGTACTTAGATAACCATGGTATGCTGAATTATTTTGACCACCTATGAGGTTGTTAGGTATTCTTAATAAAGTGAACCAAAGCAGACAATGACCACTAAAAAAAGGGCACTCCACTAAAGGTGTTAATAAGCTTGATGGTTGCTTAGCGAAGAACCAGTCTGTTATTTGTGATGCCTATATCATAACATCGACAGCTTAGGTTGGCGAATCCAAAAATCATACACCTAAGCGTCAAAAGCTAAAAGCAGCGAATGGCCAAATCATTGAATTTTTTCCTAGGGAAATAATTCACTTGGCCGTCCACAAACAAAACAAACACACCCAAACATAGTGTGGGGTTGCACCCCCCAAACCCCACGTAACTAAATATATCAACTCCAAGACCACTTTACATTGGGGAATGGGCAAATTCCCGAGAACGGCCACATGAATTCTTTCCAGAGGAAAGAATTTGATGATGTGGCCGTTCGCTATTTTAAGCGTTTGATGCTTAGGTGTCGATGCATACGCATTCAACAACCTAAGCTGTCGACAAATCAATAGGGAACTGATGTGTGGACATAGTATATCTGAATTAGGAGAAACAAATATGGCTAGTGAGATGGATTTAGTTTGTAGTAAGTATGAACTATAGACATAACTGTTATTAAGAAGGATAGATCCAGAATACATTGCAAAGGTGTTGCTGGGTTTTATTCCACATGAGAGGTGAGTGATTGTAATAATAGCTAATATTCAAAGATTGAAAATGGAGGACAAATGGTTACAGCTGTCACTTGATGCCAAGAAAGTTAAGCGAGAGATCAAGTTGGCACAGTATTAGGTCTTAATAATGTTGTAAAGGTGCATGCGGCAGATAGAAGTAGCAATATAGCCTCAGTTGCCACCTAAGGCTGTGAGGGTTAAAGTTAGGTTACAAAAGGTAAACTCATTTGACTGCTAAGGTTATGGAGGTAAAATGGGGAAGGTAGAAGAGATATACCACAAGTTGCCACCTAAGGCTATTATGGTTAGATAGAATAATAAACTTCAAGTGCCACTTAAAACTATAATAATAAGGATGATCAAAAGCAATAGCATCTTTTGCACCTAAGGATGTAAAAATAGAGAGAAAACATAGGAAAAATCTACTGCTACTTAAAGCTAGAATAGTTAAAGTGGGAGATAAAAACGAATATCCTTATCATCACTTACTCCTGAAAGCTTAAAGAAGGGAATAATGAAAAGAGTGTGGGGGTTATTGGAAAGAAATGAGCATGTGAATTTGACAAAGAAAGGATTTCAAAATGGATATTATGCAGGATATTAGTGAAAAGGGAAAATGTGAGTAATATTACTGCATGTTAAAGGGACTCCAATAGTGATAAAAGAGGAAAAAAGACAATAATGCTACATTTGTGGTAGTAAGGTGCAGATGTAAGGGAGGAGGATTACACTGACATGTATTTATATTCAGCAAAAATTGCTATTATGGATCCTAAGAAAATATGAGGAGAAATAATTAACTTTCAGCAGGCAATATTACTTATAGGTGGGGACTGGAACTTGGTTTGCAATTTTGAGGATTTATCAGGGGGGCCTAGAATGAATATATAACAAAAGAGGGTAGAATTCAGAAGAAATTAATGAAAATATTTGGTATGTAAGGCATGAATTCGGAATTCGGAACTTGGACAGAATTTACATATTATTCCCAAGGTACAATAACTGTGCTAGACTGGACAGACATTATATTTCACAGAACATGTGCATTTACTTGAACACTTCAACACTTATCCTATAACTATTTCAGATCATGCACCAATAAAAACTAATAACTAGTGAGTGGGATAAAATGAAAAAGAAGTTTAAAAATAGGGTAGAAATAAAAGAGAAAGAAATTGGGTTAAGAAGTAATAGGGATTATTTAGAGGGACTGACAAAGTATTGTAGAATAAGGGGAATCTAATAGAACAAGAAGTGAGGAAACTGCAGAGTGCTAAAGAAAAATAAGAGGGTATTTAGAGAATATGCATAGAGTTTAGAAAGATTATTAAGCTACTGTTTTGATAACTCCAGAGTACAAAGACTTTTAATACAATAAATTAGGCAAAAGAAAACAGAAAGGGTTGTTGCCAAACATAGGGGGGTCTATGAAAAGAAAAATAATCAAAGATCCTATAGGGATATTTGAGATACTTCTTAAATTTTATGAACATTTGTATAAAGCACAGGAATGTAGAAAAAATTAGGACAAATGGAAATATTTATGGAAGACTTAATTCTTCCAAGGTTAGAGGAAGATAAGACTCAACAACTAATAATTAAGATAGGAGAAAATAAGATAAAAATTCTAACTTTACAGGATCATAGGGTATTATTGTGGAGGTTCTGAAGTTAGCAGGAAAGAACATGATAAAGATATGGAAACATTTGTTTAATTTAATAATACTTTGGAAGGAGGGTACGCACCAGCATCTTGAAAGAAAGCTGTGGTTGCTGTATTACCCAAAGTGGGTAAATACCCATCGGTCCCAGGTTCATATAGACCAATTTCAATTTTAAGCCATGATTATACAGAGTTTATGTCTATACTAGCTAAAAATGTCAAAGTTGTTGTCCCATTTGATAGAGGTGGATCAGTCTGGATTTCTGGCAAACATCTGGCAACATTGGTAGAACAATGATGATCCAGAATGAAGCAGAATGCATCACAGTTGTCGGTGGGTCTTGATGCAGAGAAAGAATTTGATAGGGTAAGACTGGATTTTATGAGTAGGACAATGAAAGCATTTGCATTCCATGGTAGAATAATAAGGTTAATTAGGAGGATATTTGAAGGATCAGAGGCAAAAATTAAAGTGTGAGGGTTCATCTCTTATAAGTTGTATTTGAAGAGAGCAACCAGGCAGGAGTTTATTCTTTCTCTTTTGTTATTTGTTGTATATTCAAGGCCATTGACAAAGAAGATAAGTGATCAGAAATTCAAGTATGTAATTGATATGGGAATCAAAAAAAGTTGGCTTTATTGGCAGATGATATTATTTTGTACTTCATCAATCCCGAAAAGGACACCTCAGTGTTATAGCCACTATGAAAGAGTTTGAAACTTCAATTCTTTCGGGACTTCATCAATGAAAATAAAAAAAGGTTATAGCCATAAATTATATGCCAACACATGAATTGGTACAGCAATACTCATATTTATGGGGGGCAAGGTAATAGAAAGCTCTTAGGAGTATGGATTAAATAAGTGCCTGTTGTGGTAGCTAAGAATGTGTGGGAAGTGGCTAAACAAATGACAATATAATAACTGAGAAACTGGAAGCTCTTGTTTGTGGATGTGGATAGTAAGATACAGTAGTAAGATACTACAGTGAAATGTTTTAGTCCCCTTAGTTTCACATACAAGTCAAGCATATTTTTATCAACCATTGGAGAAGTTGTGCACAATAATTCAGTAAGAGTCAAAGGAATTTGTTTGGGAAGGGAAAATTCAGGAGTTAATGACATAAATTAATTCTCTCCATAGAAAATGTGATTTAGGATTACCTATTTTAAAGGGATATTTTAGAGCTAAGCAGATAAGGCTCATATACATAAAATATGCAAAAGTTGCAGTTCAAAGTGGAAGGGGAAGATAATAAGGCAGGGGCCATTCAAGAAATACGGACAGACTGTGGTTTTGTGTGCAGATACTTAAGGAGAAATACAACCACCATACAAAATATTATGTTCATAAAGTTGCAGAAAGTATTCTAAGAGCACTAAATGGAGAAAGGACATTTTGCCATTAAGATAACTGCAAGCAGGGCTGTAGAAAGTATGGAAGACAAGACTAGAATTTAATGAAGAAAACTAACAAATAAATTAATACATTAGGAGAAAATAACTAGCAAGGGAAAGGTAATAGAGTAGGATGAGGCCAAGGAGAAGTTTGGGCGATAGGTTAGAGACTGCTTTCCCTATCAGCAATTGATATAAACATTTCGGCAAAGAAACAGGGGTAGTGGAGTCCTAAGTGAATGGCCTGCTCTGGTAGAGTTTTTAGTAAAATCTAAAATAGAAGCTGCTGTTAAAAATGATAAGTGTAGGGCATGTAAAGTATTATATAATAACTATAAAAATCAATCAAAGGAGGTCTGAAAAGGTTGTCAAGAAAGTCTGTAAAAGCAGTTTAGAAGGGAAGATGTATGTATGTATGGCACCCAAGTATGCGGCAAGTCCCAGAAGGTTTAGGATTTTTGATGGGAAGTGTTTTGCCTAGATACTGTTTTACCCCAAGCAGACTTCAACAAAATTTTCTTCAGGTAGATAGCAAATGTTGGAGGTGTAATAAGAAAGAAAAAGGTAACAGAGAACATGTTGTTTGGGAATGTAATGAGTTATCAGATTTTAAAAATTCCCTGTTGAGTATTCTGTCAGAAACATTTGAAGAGCAAATGGCTGCAACTATGGAAATTATTCATTTGAGCTAGGACACATGATCTGAATTGTCTAGACACAATAAGGCCTTTTCTAAATTTAACACTATTGGCTGCCAAAAAGAACAATTACTAGAAAATGGAAATCAAAATCTAAACCAACTGTATTTGTAGTGTTAAATACTGAAAAACAGATAAAATAACTGGAATAGGGATCTTTAGAAAAGGGGAAGTTCAAATTATATAGAAATAAATGTTTTTTGGAACAATATGTTCAGAATAATATTCAGGAGGAGGACATAGTTTTAAGAAACAGCAGGAATTTAGCAATTTATGTAAGAATGGACTGAATGACAGTTGTTATAAAAAAGAAAATATTTATGTAATGTATAATGTATGCAAATAATAAAGGCTGATATTGTTTGTTTTCTTTTTTATTAATGTACTAGCTGTACCCGCCACGCATTGCTGTGGCTCAGTCTGGTTAAATGGAAAAGAAAGAAAAGAGAAAGTGCACGTTTCTAATATGATTATTTTCACAATGCTTGTGGGTATACAATATTTTTTGTTGTTCCATTGTATGCGCAGATATAGAGATTGTCTGGTTTGCCGACTCTAGAACACGCAACATATAATTGTCCATGTGAGAAGCAATCTGTGTGTAGATCAAAACCGCACAATTCTAAAGATTGGCCCTGAGCTTTGTTGATGGTGAATGCAAATGCCAATCGAATTGGGAATTGCAATCTCTTAAATTGAAATGGCATATCCGTTGGAATCATAGGAATGTGAGGAATGAGGACATCTGTCAAGATTGTTGTTTCTACGACGTTGCTCATTAATTTTTTTACTGCAAGCCGCGTGCCGTTGCAAAGCTTTGGCTGGTTGATATTTCGCAACATGATAATTGGCACGCCGATTTTCAATTGCAGTATGTGTGGTGGCATCCCTGGCAGATCGAGTGAATTCAAAAATTGTAGGATAATTAACCACTTCATCTGCTTCCACAACAGTGTCGATGGACTTGTATGTGACTGCCTCGCTTTGAATGTTAGACCGAATAATATTGTTAAGTTCATAGACGTCTTTGTTCTTGGCCACAAGAATAGCTCGTTCAGTCAGCCAATCGTGATTCTTATAATTGGTTTGAATATTGGGAAATACTTTTTCAACCAATTCTTCTTTTGACGTCACTAAATTGCAGAAGTTATGAGGCAATGAAATTCCCGGCACCTTTCCATAATTTCCAGCAATTGATGTGAGAATATCTCAGCTGATCGATCATTTTGCAGCTGGACACACATATTTGTAGTTAATTTTAACGTCTTTATGTGTCGCCACAAAGTAGAGTATTTCTGGCAAGCATTTATTTTGTCTGCTGGTGTCAATCAAGGAGAATGAAGCAGATCTGAAGCTGCAGAACACAATCACCGAGCTCGCAACCGTGCATCCTCAAGTCTGGCAGCACGTCGCTCTGCTGCTTCCTTGGCAGATATTTGAGCCATTCTTTGTCTGTTTCGCTCATTTGCTGATGCCCGTTCTTCCTCAGTTTGATTTGCAATTACTCGTCGCACTGCTTCCGCTCAGCGAGTATGACAACCTAAGTTTGATCTTCTGCGAGGCATTATTTGGATGAACTAAATCAGACTGATTGCACTGAAAAAGAAGTAAGAAAGTTATAACAAAAACATATAAAATTGCATATTTGTATAGAAATATGCAATTACTCGTCGCACTGCTTCTGCTCCGCGACTACGACAACCTAAGTTGGATCTTCTGCAAGGCATTATTTGGATGAACTAAAGCAGATCGGTTGCACTGAAAAAGAAGTAAGAAAATTATAACAAAAACATATAAAATTGCATATTTGTATACAAATATATAGAATCCATAGTAGGTATATAAAACCACGCGCGTATTCGAATGCAGCCTGTGACATCTATATAATAGTAGGTATATAAAAACATGCGCGTATTCGAATGCCACATTGTGTGAAAATTTCAAAGCAATCGGTGAAGAACTTTCGGAGATTTAAGATTTTGTACAAACGAACATTTACATTTTTATTTATATAGATGCATGACAAAACTCACACATTTTTCCTCCAAATTTTAGTTTTCCTATTAATATTCTTGCAGCTTTAAATACTGACAAGGATTCATATAGGTTACTGCAAAGTGAAGACTACATGTACACCTAGTGTAATCTTTCTGAGTGACTTGAAAGCACAAAAAATGTTATAAGAATGTTCTTGAATACATATTGTGTAAACTTAGTGTATACTTGGTGAAAGCTGTATTGAATCTGGCCTAGTGATTATTTAATAAAGTTTAAAAATGTCTCACGTTAACAAAGAATAAACAAGGCTTTTAGAGACATCTCATGCCTTTACTACATTCATGATGTACCCAAAAAGACTATGTGCACACTTCTCAGCTGCTACAATGGATATTAATAAGGCACAATGTTATGATTTTTGCCTCTAAATTTAACTTTGCTTCTCCATGATTAACAATTTTCTTTATAAAATTAGACATGACTGTAGGTGTAAACATTACTAAATGACTAAAATAAGCTGGTAGAAAGATATATTTTATTTAACTCTGGTGGATCTAGTATCTGAAATGTTTCTATACTGAAAAAATAACAAAGTGCTCTGCTTACTAACCCTCTCCTACAATGTTCTATGTAGGCTATTTTTATGTTTTTTAATGTCTAGTGGTTGACACGTAAGAAGATTTGACAGCACTAAAGTCAACTGGCATATTGTATAAAAACTTCTAAGTTAAATCTTACATGCAGCATCACTTTTTTAAATATTTTTATTCAGATTGTAAAGCAATTCATAATTTTATAGAAACAATCATACATTGTATATTAACATTATGTTATCGCAATTAATATATGCATTCATATTTCAATCTCAATTATATTTCTAAATAAAAAAATAACTAGACTATCTGCACATTCTCCTCAACAATAATTAACTACTAATTTTAATATATTCGTTAACAATTATTTGCTTCACTTGTTTGTGATGCATTATTATTGTATATCTTTAGAACAGAACTTTTAGAATTTATAACTTCAATTTTGGTAAATGTTTTTTTTTGTTATAATATTGATTTACTCCTATCATCTCTTAAAGAAGAAACCCATTTTTAAAGCACAAGGTACACTTTCTGCCTTTAGATATACACACATTTCAAAAACTGCAAAAAGAAACGCAGTTGCCTTAACAAGCTGTGCAAGAGTGATAAGGAAAAAAGCATCAGATACAAAGATAACCTTAAACTACCAAAAACAAAACAGATTTAGAGAATGGTACAGCAATGGAAAACGCAAATGGAGTATTCTGACAAGTAGACTTAGATGGCACCTTTGATGAAACATGTTTTCTATTAAAATTATTCTGGGCAAATATAATGCAGTAAATTGTCTTTGCAACATACAAAGGCTAGAGCTAATAAAAAAGTAGTCTAAAACTGTATTTTTTTATGTATTTAAGAGATTCTGGTAATGTAATTAAAAACTGTAAACATTTGTAACATGGTTTTCAGTATCTCCTTCTCAGCCTTTAACTCCTAACTCATAAGTAATGATAAGAATGGAATGACTGACCCGTGTGAGCAGCAGATAGCCCATGATAACATTCTGCACTGATACTGGCTAACAGGTATAGTGTTTTCTTCTCATCTCTTCACCATGATATGTGTCGCATTCTCATGTATTCAAATGAGACACTGAGGCTGGCTATGCATTTAAGACATTTATTATACATACACACATCTGGAGCTGTAACTTGTACATATACTTCATACTTCATATGCTTACTGACTGACTTGTTAGTTCTAACACACACACACACATGTGCATCTCCATTCAAGCTTGCTTTCACACTCCGTGACTCAGTAATTTATATGCATATGCTGTCTAGCTACAGTGGCTGACTAGGTTTAGTATGCACACTAATCTACATCCTCCCTCTTTAATTTTCTTTGACATTGCAAAATACAAAAACAGAGTCATATTTAAGAGCTACACATTATTTCAATATTTCAATAAAACATAACTGATTTCAAGTCCAAGTTGCTGTGTATTTAGGACTAGGTTTGCAGATTCTACTCAATCTTGTTACATAGAAATTCTGAATGGGTTTACCAAAAGGGACAGTCTCTGGAGATTCATTCAGTACTGGAGCATCTGGGTTTACATTACAGTTGTATTAAGAAAGTACGCTGTCCTTTTGAATTCAAACAGTTGACAAGTCACTCTGGAAATTAGAGTCATTGGCACAGGCAATTTGCTGTGGCACTGGTTCTGCAACAGGTAACACATATATACAATTCCTTCTGTAATCCATTCCTTAAGATTGTATGATGTAAAATCTTGGTTGCTTGCAAATGTCCTTCATGATTCCTACATGATCATAACTGTTGGATGTTTGCATTTTCACAACTTCTCCTTGTAACAGTGGTTGAAGGGATTTACTGGTTTTAACATAGTACAACTTTTGTGACTGACATTTTCTTGAAAGTTGAGCCTTGACCATTCTATTTGTCTTTGTGTTTGGTACTAACAATTGTTTTCTGGTTGGAAGATTTGTCCATGTCTGTCTGGATAGCAATATTTGAGCTGGTGAGCCAAGCAAGTTGTCTCGAGGAATGTTTCTGAAATTGAGTAAGTTAAGGAAAATATTGATATCATCACTTTTGGATTTCTCCAGCAAGTGCTTTGCACTCCGAACTGCATGTTCAGCTAACCCATTGGCTTGTGGATACTCAGGACTACTAGTAATATGAATAAAGTCCCAAGATTCAGCAAATTTCTTGAACTGCTGAATAGTAAACTGTGCACAATTGTTAGACATGACTTTGTGCGGATGACCATGGACAGAAAAATGTCTCTTCAATTTTGCAATGACTGTGCTGGACATCAAGTTAGGAAGTAACACAATTTCAAACCAATCTGAGTAAGAGTCTACTAACACCAAGTAATGTTGACCATTCCATTCAAAAATATCTGCAGCAACTGTCGACCATGGTAATTCAGGAATTTGGTGTACATGAAGCAGTTCATTCTGTTGATGCAGTTTGGTGCTGTTGCAAATTGAACATGCTACAATTTCCCTCAATATATCTTTGAACATAGAAGGCAAAAACGCAGTGCCTCTTGCCTTTCTTTTGGTTGAATCAGTACCTGGGTGACCATGATGCAAGATTTTGATATATTCCTGTTGTAATGCTTTAGGAATTACCACTTTTGGACATGTCATGATGATTCCATCTTCCACCATGAGTTCATCTCTGTAAGGAAAAGACTGCTGAATGTCTAGTGGTAAACTGATTTGTCGTTTTGGCCGTCCTTGACTGATAATGGTTTTCTGCTTCTGGACAACTGGGTGTGAAGCTGCATGATTTCTTATTTCATCAAGCCTTGATGATGAAAACTTTCTGACTTCCATAACTTCAAAGTCTGCTGTTTTATTCTCATGCTGCTCTGTCATTTGTTTAGGTGTGCATGACAGAGCATCAGCAAGGTATAAGTATTTTCCTTTTTTGTAAACAAAATAGAAATTGCACTTTTGCAATTTTAACATCATACGTTGCTGGGGCTGTATGCATTGGCTTTTTCAAAATTGTCACTAGTGGTTGGTGATCAGTCTCTATTTGGATAGGTATGCCATAAATATAATCATTGAACTTTGAACATGCAAACACTACTGCCAAAATTCTTTCTCTATTTGTGCATAATGCATCTTTGTTTGAGTTAAAGTTCTTCATGCATAAGCAACTATTATGCCTTCTGGAAGACATGTTGTACCAAGGCCGTACCTTGAAGCATCACAAGAAAGAGTTGCAAATTTACGAACATCATACTATCTCAGTGTGGGTGGACTGGCAATTCTATTGTTCAGAATATCAAATGCTCTTTTGTGTTGCTCCAACCAGGACCAGTTTACATTTTTCCATGTCAGCTCATGTAATGGTACAGAAAGCTTACTCAAGTCTGGGCTGACCTTTCTTAAATAGTTGACCATACCTAGAATATGCTGTAAATGATGTGACATTCTCTGGAAGTGGCATTTCAACAATTGCTGTTTGCTTAGACAGATCTGGTTGTAAGCCAGAGCTGGTAAACAAATGTCCCACATAACTAACTTCATTCAGTTTGAATTTACATTTCTGAGGATTCAGTTTAAGATTTACTTCACATGCACTGTCTACAACTTTCCTAAGGTTTCTGTCATGTTCATTGTCACCACTGCCTCCAACAATAATGTCGTCTGCTATAATAGCTCATGGATAATCAGCAAATTATCTGGCACATTGAAATACTCCACTGCCAGAATTGATTCCAAATGGCATTCTCAAAAATCTGCATCTACCATATGGTGTACTGAATGTAGTTAACAATGAAGATCTGTGATACAGTGAAATTTGCCAGAATGAGCTTTTTGCATCTAAGACTGAGAAAAGAGTAGAATTTGGCTTGATAGCATCTCTTCTGATGTACACAGTGAATGATGAGGAAGCTTAAGTGCTTTGTTTAAGTCTTGTGGATCAATACATATTCAAATATCATCTGAGCTTTTCTTATGAGTTACAACCATGGAGGATACCCATTCAGTCAGTTCTTCTACTCAAGCAAGAATGCTTAAATTCTCCATTTTGTCTAGTTCTGCTTTTACTTTACTTTGTATTACTACTGGAATCTTCCTTGCTGGTCTAAGAACTGGACTTATTTCATGATTTAACTTTATGGAATATGTGAAAGGAAGTTTACTAAGCTTGTGTTTGAAAATATCAGCATATTCACTAAAAATAGTCGGTGTAAAACAGTCATTGTTATTCATACTTCTCTAATACAGAAGGTAAAGCCTGGAACAGCATCCCATGTCAGCTAACCTCACTATCCTCTGTTAACCTATTTAAAAGCAAGCTCAAACCCTACCACAAATCACACTGGCTATGCCCCTGTGAAAACCCAGACTAACCCCCATACCCCTTTTCTAGACTCCCTTGATTCCTTATGAACATGATCTTGTGTTTACTCGCTGATAATATTGTGCTTGACCATTCTGAGGATTTTTCCTCATGTAAATATGTATATACTATTGAATGACCAACCGTTTTCATATAAGACCATGACTCCAGTGTGACTGAACACTATAATTGTATCCTTGTATTTTGCTTTTGTATACTCTATCCATTTAACACTAGTGTTTTTCTTTTGATTTTTTTGTGTGACCTTAGTATTGATAGTATCTCTTAGATATCATTTCCATTATTAATTCAAACTACTGTTGTATCTAGGTTATTTTTCATCAGGTTTTTCCCTACTGGAATACAGAATATAAAATCCTAGGTATGTAATATGTTATAAAGTTTTGTAATGTACCGATTTCTACTGTAAATATCTTTGTCGTGTCCTATTTGGTTGTTGTTTGTGGAGCTTTACTCCCCGGGCCTCCACTGAAAATGGACATATATCCAGCTGGACTAGCTCGGCCAACAAATGTAAAATAAAATAAATAAATACTTATATGATGAACCTCTTTATTAAATGAAATCAGTCCCATTCTCAGACTGTCTTTGAGGCCTAACATTGACTGCACATGTCTTTTGACTACGTAAAACTGCAAGTCATAGCTGTTTCCACCAGAATGGTATGAAAGAACTACCAGGCCATCAGTTTGAATCTCTTCATCACCATAAGCAACTAGTTTTGCACACTTTGCTGAATCAAGTTTCTCATCAACTCTTACTTTAGCAAACATTTGTGCTGATATAACATTGCACTTAGATCCAGTGTTTACTTTAAGCTATACAGGTTTTCCATTAATTTGTACAGTACCAAATATTTTCGTCTTTGCTGACAACTGAAAGTCTACTGTATTAACTGTTTCATTGATCACAGAGACAGCATCAACATAGAATGTTTGCTCACTGCCCTTAGAGTTTGCTGCAGTTTTTATCTGATCTACTTGCTTCTTCATATACTCACTTTTACCGTCTGCAACACTTTAGACTTGCAAAGCCTTTTGAAATGATTCCACTTTTCACATTTGTAACATTGCTGACCAAGCTAAACACTTTTCCCATTTAGGTTTGCAGCTGCCTCCACAATTGCAGCAGTTAACAATGATGTTGGGTGTAGCACTGCCTTTCTATTTATATTTCTTTTTCATCTTAACTTTCTGCTACACACTATCAACATTCACACTATCAGATATTGCAAACATTTCGAACATTTTGAATTTTATGCCACGTTTGGTGACTGAAAATCATTTGAAACAAATTTAAGTTACTTTGAATAACCACTGATCTGTTTGTGAGTTCACTCCTAGATATTACTCCATTTCTAACTGTGTGTCTCATGGTTTATTAGCTACTTCAACTTCGGATCCCATTCTGACACCATGCCACATGTCTTGTGTATTCAAATAAGACACTGAGGCTGGGTATTCGTTCAAGTCAAAGTATTATACATATACACATCTGGAGCTGTAACTTGTACATATACTTTATACTTCGTATGCTTACTGACTGAATTTTTACTTCTAACACACTCACATGTGCATTTCCATTCAAGCTTACATTCACTCTCCATGACTACACAAAATGGCACTCATCTCACATGTGTTCAGTAACTTATATGCCCATGTTGTCTAGCTATGGTGGCTGACTAGGTTCAATATACACACTGATCTATAATATGTATGGATACAAGCTGTGCTCCCTGCTCTGGTAAACACATACTTCTGATAGTGTGGCTTGACTTGACCAGAAACAGTAAAAGATAGTTGTGAGTTGTTGTAGATATAAAAAGGAAGTGATACCTCAGTATGGAATGCTCCCCAGAATTATTTCCCTTATACATGTTAAGAAGCAGCAAACAATCAATCCCTAAAGGCACACCAGATGTGTAAGCACATGGGGCATTCTTAGATTAAATGGCTAAGTCTACCCTATAATAAGGAAGATGGAGACAGCAAATGCCATCCAGCAAGTCAGCTCGCAAATCAGCTGTGCAGGGCAAGAAAAGTGATTCAGTCATAAAGAGGAAGAGTGCAGTTGAAATATAGTCTCAGCAACCATATAACATGACCAACCTTTACTTTATTTGGCTAGATGCCAGTCTGGCCCAAGTGGCATTCCAAGTGTGTTGCTTTTTAGACCAAATGGTGATGTTAACCTTTCTCTCCTTATGTTAATATTGTCAGTGGGTAGCATACTGCAGGCTATAGCTGGCTCACTGCCTCTTTGTAGTTCAGGCTCATTTTCTAAGAAGTGGATATCAGACCAGTTTTTGGACATGTTTTGAATATTTTAACATGAGAACAATTCTGCTGTATATCAGAACCATTAAGAAGCAGCTCTTCTATACTTCTCCCACTCTGGTAAGTGACATCCTCTCTCTAGCTGCTGAATGACAACTGATGCCTTGCTAAATTTTAATATTTTTTTGAGTTTATAAAAATTACAGTTAGAGGTAGATGTCCACATGCTGTAGCTGCACAGTCCACTAAGTCCCACTGCATTAAATGACCATTTGAATGAGTTTTACAAACATCCGCAGTTGCTGTGTGACATTGTATATTGCTATATTAAGTGAGGGGTTGCAGATTGGCATATCCTGGTTCACATTGTTTATATCAGAAGGGTGGGTTACATTAATGGTGGCTGAGTAGTATTAATGGTGGGCTATTGAATGCTGCTACTAACTATACTCAGATTCATGAGTTTAGGTTAATTTAGTCAACCTGTACATACTGACACACTTCCTATCCCTTCAACATAAAACCTGATTGCTGTTTTGTGATCAATAAAGAGATGTGTTTTCCATTTACCTGTCACAGATGGGGGATACTGGATATAGCAAGTTGGTAACTGTACCTTATCATTTAATATTTCATAATAAAGGATTAAATTATTTGTACCATGTGTATGCGTGTGTGTGTTTGTGAATGTGTGTGTGAGTGTGTATGTATGTGTATATATATATATATATATATATATATATATGGGTTCATATGAATCCATCGACAGTTCAAAACACTGACAGCGAAACAGCAACAGTGAAAACATCGACAGTTCAAAAGCACGACACCGCATACACTCCATACCAGTACAACAACAATTAACAGACAAAACAAATCCCCACTCCAAAACCCACACACACCACACTAGCAAACCAAAATACTAACAAACCAACACTAAACCTTACATACACAACTATCGACAACCCTAAACCAAACCCTAACCCTAAGGTCCATCACTATTGCACACTCACCTAACCCGCGCCCTAACCCTAACTCACTTAACCCACCCCTAACCCAAAACCTATCACTACTACAGACATACCTAACCCAAGCCCTAACCCTAACTCACTTAACCCACCCCTAACCCAAAACCTATCACTACTACACACATACCTAACCCGAGCCCTAACCCTAACTCACTTAACCCACCCCTATCCCCACAGACCGACAACATCGCACACTTACCTTACTCGCACCCTAACGTCCGTCACTACCGCACAAATAAACATCCGTTCCCCATTTCAATGTTCTCATCATCGGTGTTTTCCTCTGTCGGTCTTCTCGCTGTTGATCTTTTGCCATCGATGTTTTGAACTGTCGATGGATTCATATGAACCCATCTATCTATATATATATATATATATATATATATATATAGAGAGAGAGAGAGAGAGAGACTGTATGATTATACATCATGTGTGCTTCTACCACTTACTCATGCAGTCCCTAACACAGTAGTGAGGGCTGTTCATGGAACAACTATCATTCAGGCAGCCCTTTGACTCTTTTTACATTTTTGGGACCTATTCCCCCCTTTTTTCAATGGCTGGCAAGAAGATGCTACTCGTTCCCCTGTGGGTCCACACATTCCTGTCACCACCTCATGAAGGCCTTGCAACATGCACCCCAGGTGGCCAGACTACTTATGCCCATTTTCTAAAGGGCTTGAACCACTAATTGATGTGTGGTCACCTGGGTCATAGTTAGAGTTTATTCTCTACACCATGGAGCCAGGCTAAAACTGCCTATAAATTTTGGCAGTGAAATCCTCTTGTAATTTTACCTGGTTCCTTTGATAATACAACAATTCTCCAGTGCTGACTTATGAATGATTCAGTTTCTAGCTGCATTAGAATGAATTCTGCATAGTAATTTTTGCTGGCAAGCATGATTTTAGGATAGCTTCTTGACTGTCTGCTCTGATTATTTGCAATTTTATCACGAGAGGGAAATTTTAAGAATTTGAACTGGTTCTTCAGAAAATTAGTCGCATCCCTGCCTTTCAGTCCTAATAGCCAACTGATCCTTCCTTGTATTACCCCTCATTTTACTGCACTCAATATCTTCTTTACGAGCTTTCACTGAAAGTGATTCTATCTTCAGGTTTTTAGTTAAAACTGAAGAGAAAGATAAGCACTCCTGTTCTGCCAAGATTTGCTGTTTAGTAACTTCTTGTCTTTCTGTTAAGATGTCATTGGCAGCCCTAACCCCTCTAATATTGCCTCTGAGCCAAGACATCTCACTGCCACTACATCTAATTTACTGATAATCACATCCATTTTGCTATCTGTCCTTACAAAGACAGTAACATTTCTTCATAACTGCCATATAATGCTAAGAGGAATTAGAGAGAGTGAGACAGAGACAAAGAGAGACAGGGAGAGAGGAATGTGTCTGAATCCTGCAAAAATGTAACTGATATTAGTGTTCAGTTTGTATGAGTTCTCATTGAAGAAGGAATAAAAACAGGCCATTAGAAAGTAAAAGGACATGGATGCAGCCCAAAACAAAGTTATATCAATGCAGGATTATGGGATTCATGGACCTGAAGCTGAAAATTACCTATTTACTTATGGCTATGTCATAGAATTTCAGACTAAACTGAGAGTAGAAGCAGCAGGCCAGTTTCATACTTGTGGGCCTGCATCTCCATTAATCTCCTTGTTAACCTGGCCCTTACTGACATAGAAACTAACATTGGCACTGTCAATTATCTAATCAAGTATGCACCAGGGCTGCTAGCTTGAAGTACCACTGAGACTCATTAATGCAGCCAAATGAGAGTGCTTGCAATGCAACTGTGTTCCAGCAAACTGAAAACCATAAAAAAGTGTGCTCCTCTTTTGAAGACATACTCTTAACAAAATAGTCTAGGCACAGTTTCCTCTCAAGAATGCATTATGGTCACAAGTGGCAGTAACTATGACTTTGTAGAAAACGAGCATGTTAATGTCCTTTGCAGTTATCAAAATTTAAACCCATTTGTATATGGTAGAAAACTTGCTACTGAATCTGATTGCAAGCTATTAGAAACTATCTTGCATATTAACTCTGTTACTGCACTTAGATAAAATTATCCTTGCATATCAAAAACATGACATCGAACTGCAGGCTAAGTAAATGAAGACATTCCAGTAGCAAATGCATTTTAGAAAGAAATAACTGGGTGTACAGTTCCAAATGGTGACAAAAAATGTTCCCATCTGTGACAAGACATGATATAAGTTTAAACAGCTACTTCATAAGATATGTGTGATATTCATTTGGGAAATTGTCAGCATGGCTGAGTAAAGACACAGAGGCATGGAAGCTTTAAGTTTTCAAATGTTTGACTTTAAGTGATAAGTTGTAGAGGTGCAGACCATTTGACATGCATTATCCATTTAGCATACCCTTATGTAAGACACTGGACATCCATTATTCCATTGCAATCCATTTTTAAACAAAATTAGAGACAATACTTTTACTACTAATAAATATTATTTGAGGCATTTATATTTATATTTGCATCATTCATTCATTCATTCATTCATTCTTTTATTCTATAAGAACCTATTAAATTCAGTTCAGGACTGAGAGGAGCTACAACTTGCCCATCTCAGCAGTCGCAAGACTTTGAAATAATCCTGAAAAAGCAGGTCACCCATCAGAGGACACACACACACACACACACACACACACACACACACACACACACACACACACACACACACACACACATGAATGCATCCACTCACTCATTCACCTTATGGCAGAAAATAATAAGAATCAGCATTTAACACACACACACACACACACAGGCACAATTTCTGATGCACTCAATCACTCACTAATGGCAGAAAATAGTTAAGAAATGCCATGCTGGTCCACTAGCAGAAAACACAAAGACACTGGAACATAGGTGAGAGTATACATTTTATTTGGCAAATATAAATTTTACAGTTACTTGTGCTTTTAGAATAATAGGAGCCCTTCATCCAAAGTTATTATTACTGATGTTAGATACATTGCTTTAATATTCAGTTATGCATAGAACGGGAAGTATTTCATTATCTTTGTGTTCCTGTACCTTTGTGTACAGTAATGGCATGTAGTATGTCTTTGGGATATAGGTGGCAACTGGAGCACCAGGCAAAAACACACATGAGCACAGAAAGGGCTGCCTGCATAGAAGGCACCCTGACTGATGAAACTGAAAAATCAAGTACTGTGATCAGAAGTAACTACTGTACTACTACACCAGCTACGTTTACATCATGCTTCAAGAACTGGACTACAGTTTTAGTACTGTCAGACTACTGTGTAACTCTAGCATGTTGTGTGTTAGCCAGTAATTCAAATTATCACCCACATGACCACAGGGAGGACATGCAGACACTGCACAGGAAGCACTGCAACCAAGGATTAAACCAGAGAACTTTTTGTTGTAAGGCAGCAATACTAACCGCTGCACCACTGTGGCCACCAGATAGTGCTGATTACTGATTTTGCTTTTAATCCTTGAAGTTATGGCATATGATAATTCATTTGACTAAACTAACCCCCGGATTCACAAATCCTCCGTGTAAGACTAAATAAGTCTTACTCGGAGGCTGCAGTTGAACGGTATGCCATGAATATTCAAGAGGGCACACCGACTCAACCCCAAGTCCAACACGGACCGTGCAGGTAAGCAGGAGGTGTGTCCGACTGCTGAGCAGTATAAAGGTCTACGCCCCTGCAAGTGTGTTAAAAAACAAAATGTCAACACGCAAGAGCGAGTCCGCTCAAATGTCCATGTACCCAACACCACACTCCCTGACATTGTAAACCCCAGTACAGTTATAAAAAGTAAAACATTCATTTTTTTTTTTTTAATTCCCAATATAGCTGCCCGTATTTGCGCGTGTGTGCACGGGTGTGCCTATTGCTTAGCTGCAGTTAGCAATGTCGACATGGAAGAGCATAATAAGGAATGTTTATGCAAATTGCGCCAAATAGTGATAGCATAGTGGTAGAGCGTTCACACAAAGAGGAGGCATTCACGGTTCGAGTCACACCACTCCCCTTCCTATTTTCTGTTCCAAATTAGTATATGAAATAATTCCTGACCTATACGATGAAACTTTTACTAAAAAGCATTCAAATGGCTGATGTATCAGTGAACAAAATGTATATTTATAAAGGAACCTGACATATGATTGGCCGCAACGTTTAACCCAGTGCAATATAGTTGCCCCTAGCTAACTCGTGCTTTACCCAGTGCAATGCAGTTGCCCATAGCTAAATCGTGCTTTACCCAGCTCAAAATAGTTGCCCATAGCTAAATAGCGCTTTACCCATAGCAATCTGTTTGCGCGGAGGTGCGTGCAGTGCCAACCAGCGCACCATTGGGTAACATGGAGCAACTTAGAGCAAAGTTGCTTAAACACAGCCACGCCCCCTAACCTGTCTGGACAGTAGTAAAATAAAAAGCAATGATAAGGTTTGAACCCAGGACACTGTGCACCATAATCAAAGTACTGAACCACTAAGCCACAACAGCTTAGGATAAACATCCACTGTTAGCATATATATAGTAATAAATGTTTGATTAACCATTGCTAAGCAGGTCTGCAGTCAGCCAAGAATATTCAAAAATGGCCAATCACAGAAAAGTGCGGGAAATGCGGCATATTTAAGCCGCATAGGTGGGAATACTCGCCATAACTGATTGTAGCTCCTATCTTCAGTTAGAATGCCTGCTGCTGGAGAGGGTACACGGTTTCAAGCGCAACGTTGGGGCATCGAGGAGTCAAGATATATGGATTGGCTCCTAGTCCATCGGCATGAGACTCGACTCCTGCAGGGCCAGTTCCAAGGAATGGAGTATAAGGCGGAGGCTTGGAAACAGTTGGCTCATGAACTCATCAGTGCCACAGGCGTCCCTCGGACTGGTGAGCAGGTATGTCACCACCATGCAGACCTGAAGAGGTGGAAGCAGGACCTTCTGAACCAGCGGATCCAAGAGGCCCGTCAAATGCGTGCTGCCCCACTACTAAGTAGGTAGCCATGGAATGCAGTATGTAAGACAAGATAATATAGTCTAAATAATGGATAGGTATGTCTCAATATCCCTTTATTTACTCCACAGCTGCAGGTGCTCGTGCTATGAATCATCAAGCCTATGCAGATAGGCTGCTAAGGCTGCACCACCAGGCAGGTTAGTAAATATTCTGCATGTATTGTTACATATATGTGAGTGAGCATGACACAAATGTTTCAGCCCAATAATACAGCAATAAAATGTCCTGATTAAATCCTCTACATGCACTGTTATATAACAAACATCAGTGAGACAGAAATAGAGTGTACTAACCCACCAATCAAGGTAAAATAATTCTGGAATACTATCCCTGCATGTACTGTCATAACATATAAGTGAGCAGGCCTAAAAAAGAGTGTTGTAACCTATCAAGAAGGGTATAATATGTCCTGAATATGTCTTCCGTATGCACTGTAATAACAAGTAAAGAAGAGAGCCTGTAGAAAAGAGTGTTCAATGTAATTAATAAAGGTATAAAACTTGGAGTATGTCTGTGTCACTTACTTTGAAATGTTGTTGTACCCTTGCAATAATACATAGTACTGTTGTATTAGGTACTGTCAACCCACAGTTGTGCAGTCCCATAGGAAGTGGATGAAGGAAGTGGCAGTAGCTGTGAAGTATAAAACATTCATCCCCTGAATAAATCATCTGCATGTACTGTTACATATCATAAGTCAGATAGGCAGGAATAGAGTGTAGTAACCCATGAATAAAGCAAAAACATGTCTGGAATACTATCTCTGCATGCACTGTCATAAATAAAAAGTGAGTGAGCCTGAAAAACAGTCTTGTAACCTATCAATAAAGGTATAACATGTCCTGAATAGGTCTACTGTATGCAGTGTAATGTCAAATAAAGGAGAGAGCCTGTAGAAAAGAGTTTTAATGTAAATAAGAAAGGTATAATACTTGCAGTGTGTATGTGCCAGTTACTCAGAAATGTTGTTGTACCCTTGCAGTGAAGAATTATTAAGTGCTGACAACCCCCAGTAGTGCAGTCCCATATAAAGTGGATGAAGAAAGTGCCAGTATCTGTGAAGTATGTAACAGTCCTCAACAGTTGTGAAATGGCTGACATGCATAGGTAAATCTGGCACATGAGTAGCCTGTCAAGGTGTTCCCCAGAAATGTTAGTGTGCTACCTGAAAAGTAGGGATGTGTAGAAAACAAGTGAAAAAGGCATGTGAACACATCCAGATGTGCAGATACATAAACAAGTAAATTTAATACAAGTATGTAGCAGCAACATCTGCATCCTGGACAGTATTATGTCAGATATAGGTCAGGTATATAATAAAGTAGCAAAACCCATAATGCATTCAAATGCATGTTGCCTAGTGTAAGACTACATGTAGAGGATATACACCTGCAGTCAATAGGAATGTAGTGTTCAGTTAAAGTACTAATAAGATTTTAATGGAGGTTTCTTTTTACACCCTACTCAATGTGGATAAACAATGCAATTCCACACCTCAATGGGTATGCCTAAGCTCATAACATTTGTTGGGACATATGTCCTATTGTTATATAAAATCTGCACTTACTTTGATGCATGTCCCCTGTTAAAACACCACAATCTTGGTGGCCTGTTACCACCAATCATCCCTGCATGCTGTTGTAATATCCACTGTCATTCAATACATGCATGTGTTATGATTGCTGTTCAACTGTTGTAACCCTGGTGTGCTGGGTTAATGGGAATATTACTGCATGCTGTTACAACTAACTTGGAATGCTGTTGTCTATGTTGTAATTAAACACACCTAATCACAGAACGTATGGGAAGGCCGGTCCCAGCGGACCCACCTGTCCCTCCTCAGCTGGCAGTTGCACCTGGCACCAGCAGGTCTGGTGCCCAGCCTGGGCCACCCTCCTCGGTAGGTCCTGTGCCACCTTTGGGTGGAAGATCTGCAGGGGATGGGGCTTGCCCCCCTGCAAGCGTGGGTGGAGAAGGGCCTCCTGTCACCCTCCGAGGGGTCCGGGTTGTGGTGTGTAGTGAGATCCAGCGTTTAGTCACTGATCCCCTACGCCAGCTCGAGGCGAGAGTGGCGTGACTCATGGTTGAGCCTGCCCCTCCTACGCAGCCCCCAGCACAGCGACCCTCAGGTCTGTGAAGGTCCAGTGGTGACTGCCCATGGGTGGGGATCTCAGTCCCACTGTTACCATCTGTGGGCTCATGGGCTTGCGATTTCCAAACATCCGTCCCTGTCAATTGTGTTCACCCACCCCATGTGTCATACTCCACCCCTGTATGCATCTTGTTTGTCTTGTCTGTTTACCTACCCAACCTACCTCCCCAAATATACCTACTTCCTCCACCTCACTTTCCACTCTCCTCTAAAAAAAAAAAAATAAAAAAAATAAAGGGCAATCTGTACCTGAAAAAACATTACGTCCCATACATAGCTGCCCATTTTGCACACATGTCCATTGGACATGTACACTGATAATTCTAATTGGCAGTACAACAAACTATGTTGTCCTCACCCCTCTCTCAGGGATGGAAGGTTTCAAATTTCTCTCCAAATTTGCAACATATGCACAGCTGTTGCTGGTAAAGAAATGGGCAGCTATGGACCTTCCCTACACCCGTCCTGCACATTCCAAGCTTGTTTTCCTACTGTCTTTCCCTCTTTGTGCCCCCTTTTTCACCACTTTCTTATCTCCCCATTTTCTTTTCTTTCAAAGAAATTAGCGCGGGGGTTAGCGGGAGTAAGCACTTTTAAGCATTTGTAAGTGGGTTTAAGCGAGTGTGCGCATGTGTGCAGTTAGCTAAGCATTGCTAAGCATCACACAAACCTGCTTACAACTGCGTAAAAGTGCCTTAGTCACTCTAGGTCAGGGCCCTTGTTCTGCTCAGCAGCAAAATTAAAATACCTTTGCCAGTCTTGAACCCCAGACCTTGGACACATAAGATTGCATGAAGTACCACTAAGCCACAACAGATATACAATAACTTTGTGCTGCAAAAAATATATCATTTATTACAATGAGTGAATGTAAAGGAAATATAGGAAGGCCATAACAAAAAGCATGTTCTGTGGATCTTTACCAGCAATTGTTGTGGGATTGCATTACATGAGTGTGATGTGAGAAGCAACCAATCAAGCAGAAAATAATGTTGCAGAGGCACTTTACAACCCCCACACAGTATCATAGCAGCACAAGCACTGGCATATCTGAGTAGGGCAGAGGCCATACCTCCTAACTCAGTCAACTTTCCAGGGATGTCCCTGATTGTGAAACATATTTTAGCTGTGTCCCTCAGAATCCCACAGAAAAGTGCTGACGTCAGTCAGAATGGTGGGCTATTACACAATGAATACTGACAATAATTACAGTAGACACTGCTTGTATGTCATGAAAGGAGTACTAATCCATATGCACTACTTCACTGAAGTATACACCTACTGTTCCTATTATGTGTAAGGTGTACCTCACATTCAACTACATATCCATGACACCATGCAAAGATGTATGCGACTATTCCATAGGCCCGGCAGAGGCCCAAACACACAGGCATATAGGCTATACTGCTGTTATACACTCTGCAAATAGCTTTCTTAGACCCTCCCCAAGCATACCCTTATGTAGGAGTATAACACAGAAATATCAATGGATGTAGCCATGTACTGGTAGCAACTGACTATAACAATGCCATTGTAACAGTGCTGAAAACACCTGTGAGTTGCACAGACAAAGAATGACAGTGTAACCTCTGGCTACCAACTGGGTAAGTTCACAGGTGGGAACCATGCAGACAGACAACCTGCCCTGATAAACACACAGGCACACATCAATCCTGCAAGTCCAGTAAGATAATATTCACACATTAATGCATAATGCTCTCAGTATGTAAGACCCCCCCCAATAAAAGATACTTGTGCGTTTAGGGTCTACCAACTGTGTAGGTAGGCATATTCAGTACAGGAATTGTCCAGTTGTCCTGCGAACCCTGTGGTAATGTCAACAGTAAAAAAACATAACCCTGCAGAAGTCAGTACATTAATATTCCCAGTATAATCACATAAATGTTGTGTAAGCATTTGTAGTGGTGAGTAAAACTCTACACTGATAGCTTAGTGTTGGACGTGGCAACAGTCAGGTCTGAGTACAACATGTACAGCACTGTCTACACCTCTAGCTTCATTTATAAGAGATATACCAACCATCTGACTTACACAACAGTCTTCACAGCAAACAAGCATGGGACCCACTCTGGATATCTGAAAGGGCTACGCCTACATATCTTAGCAATTTATAGCATTGGGATGCTATGACAGTGAGTACTGCAATTACCACTCAGCAGGCTGTATGCATTTCCCAAACACTGGCCAACAATTGGTGCAGAGAGCATCACATCAGCACATTTCAGTACCCCAAAAAAAAAAAACATACACAGACGGACCCGGAAGGGACATACAGGTATGTAACAGTTTGTAGTTACCGGCAGGTAGTAGATGGTTATGGTTAGTACCATTGATCCTCTGATACATGCATATGTGGTAGCAGTGGGTATGTATGCACTGATGCCATGCATAAGTATTGCCATGGAGAAATTGTTGGGTAGCTGTGTGCAGTGGGACATAAGTGTGACATCTGAACATGTTATCTATGGTCTGTACAGTACTGCGTTTAATGGCAGTTTTGGGGAGTATTGCAAGCACCTAGATAAACTTGGATGTCACAGAGTAAGACATGCGTGATAATCACATAATGTGTAGCTTAGCATTGGCAACCGCTGTAGCAGGCTAGCATAGTGATGTATCAATTGCAGCTATGTATACCCTTGTACTATTACTGTATGCACACATGTGACAACTGTCCTACCCATAGCAAGGCCCAACAGGTCATCCGTGAGGTGTATGGACTTACAACATTGTGGACCTTGTGTCTGTATGGCACACACATATGTCGAGATACATGTGTGTCTGATTTCTGAGCATCTGAACATGTGCATAGAGCAAGGGACATACTGCAACTGTTTGTGAAAGGCGGACATTTATATGTTGGTACAGGTTATGTGCATATATCTATGTAGGTTGTAGTGTGTGTCAAACAAGACAGCATACAGTGCTGGCATATGACATGTGTTGTTCAAATGCCGGGGGTATGCTTTGTTAGGTATATAGTCTACCAGATATGGGGTCTTGCTAAACATATATGGGCTGAGAACACCTTCCATGCATTCTGCACAAGACTGTGCAATATCATTACATAACTGTATCCCCCTCAACCTTAGCATTATTGATATTCCCACCATGAAAGGTGGACTGTATATGTGCTGATATGCATATCAATGTGTACACCAGTGGATGTTGAAATGTATGCCCCAGCTGAATGCTGTACATGTATTGCCATCCCTGTTGTTAAAAGCCCTGTACCCATGAACTAACACATAGGTGGTAGTGTACTCAACATCGAAGGTGTGATAAGAGACTATGGGACACAGGTGGACAGTAGTGCCCCTAATGATAATCACTGTGCCACACTAGTCATGTAAAACTAGTACAGTCCATATGTCGTCAGTAAATGTGTGTCATCCATGGAAAAAGAGGTCAGGGTTCCACTCCACTCATCAGTCATAGCACCCATCATAGAGTACAATGTCCCTGTTGGTATGTACCTCAGAACACATACACAGCAACAGTGGATGCCAGACACATACCTCACAAAGAGTGTTACCAGATTCCAACAGATGCCTTATGCTGACTGTCTTACCAAACCAATTGTACACTGTGTCGCATACCGCCTACCCAGAGGCTACCCCTGGCCAACATACAAAGCTATGGCTAACCCACAGGTGTTGGACGTGCTCCATGTAAACAGATGGAACACCAGACAAGATACACACTCTACTGCCCAACACCTTGTAATGTAAAAAGCAGAACATGCTTGACTGGCACATCATCATCACAGACACATACCATACTGTCGAACCAACCACCTATCAACAGCATATGAAGGCCCTCATTAGCAGTTGCCATCAATAACCATGATGATTGCATGTGAGATAGGAAACACAACCCAGTAATTACCCCTGTGGCTCTGCATGACAGGGGCACAGGAACCTACATTACATGTGTGTCATAGTGCAGGGTACCATATGTCTATGCTTCTATAGGCCCTATGGATAACAGCTTATCAGCTACCTAGCACTTGATACACACACGCATGTACCTGTTGCAACACATGCTATGTGAGGTTGACTGTGTGTGATGGAGAATGTGTATGTGAATGTATCAATGATGTGTATATGTGTGATAGCCTACTGGGAGTCTGTGTATATCACGGTATGTAATGTTGTAGCTCTAATCCCATCCAAAGGTCCGTATGCTATTGGCAGGGCTGAAAATCACTATGGCATACTTTGTGATGTAGTCCCATGTTGTCGAATGGAGTGTGCCTTTGTAGGCTAAAGCAGTACATGTATGCTTATTGATTGTTAACACTAGTGAATACAAGTCACATATGGACTGTAGTACTACCTGAAGCTGTATGCCTCAACTGCACAGTGTGGTTTATATCCACATGGCTTGGTAACACACTTTTGTTTGTTAGCTGTAGTCCACACACATCACATACCTCAGGCATGAGGTTATGTATGTGCTGACACACAGTAATGTATGGTACACAGGTAACCGTAATCTGGGTTGCCATACCCTTGTGTCTTGTAGGTATGTCTGATGTGTGTGTGGGTATGCCTGTAACATGTCCTCGGTGGTATGTGTGTCACAGGATATAGGTGCGTATCTAGCAACATGTATAGTGTAGTGTAGTACAGCAGTATGCCACCTATAGTGGTGAATGTGCACATATGTTACTGAGGGGTTTGCTATCAACATGTAGTGTGGTGTACTGCTAGTACCGTAACCATACTGTACATAGATTTAAATGGATGACAAATGTCTGTATGCATTAGCTTCATATACACCTCCTGTGGCTAGGTGTTGCATTGTGTCACATACAGCATGCCATGTGCTGTTGTATTGTCCTACATACTGGTTTCACTTTGTGGCTGTGCAGAACATGGTTTTGTATTTAGCATGTGCCAGACACTGTCAGGCAGTTGTGGTCTTAGCAGTCATATGTGTTATTAAAAGTGTGTATCTGCTGACAGCCAATAGGTTGCTATATATGGCATTTCAATGATGTCTGTACATTAGAATGTTGAGTGTGCAACATGTCTTTTTCACAATTACTGTTTAATTGTCTTCCAGTGTTATGGCACATAACTTAAGCCATCCTATACCCCTGAGGAAGAGGATGTTATCAGAGATACACTCATCCAACATTATCATCTACTGTTTTCAAGATCCTGCCAGGACCAGCATGGTCGCACTGCACTGTGGCAGGATGTTGTCTGTCGGGTGAATGATGTAGGCATGCATAACCGGACTTATGAGCAGGTACGCCATCACTGCAGTGATTTAATCAGACATGTCCGGCAGCATGCCTCCGATGTCCACAGACAGCTTGCCACAGGTGGTGGTGCTGCCACACATCCCCCCCTCACCAGAGTGGAAGAGCTGCTCCTCAGAGTGGTGGCTCCAGGCCAACCATTACAACAAACCTGTGTCATCATGGAGGCCGGAGTCACCCAGCACAGCGACAACGAATGTGCAGGTAACATGGCTTATCCGCAGACCACTGTTATCCAAAGTGTTGTCATATGCATTAATCAGATGTGTACTGTGCATGCAGAATATGTGGTGCCTGGTGTCATGCAATACTGATAATTTGGGACATTATCTGTATGCCTGTGACTGTCACCCCATGTACTACTGTGTAATTGCAGACTCACAGCAGCAATGTCATAGTTGTTGACACTGACATACTGTCTCATATCCTTGCAGGTCCCTCTGGTGTGATAGCAAGACAGGAGACCCATGCTGGTGAGTGGGCTACAGTCAATTTAGCATATAACATCTGCATGTCATAGGAGAGTTGTAGGCCATATACACATGTTAAACACCTACACATAGTGCATGCTCTGCATGTTCTCTGTGTGACTATGCATTTCACAATGACATGAGTAGCTGCCTCATACACATGCAACACACAGAGCATCACAAACAAGTGGGTTACACTGTAGTGGACATTGTATAGGCATCACCAATACACATGCACACAACATACACCAGTTTGTCATATGCAGTATGTGTTAATATGATACACATGGAGTATGTAGACACCTGCTGTAAGGTCGTACTCCAGTATCCCATATGTCATCAACATAGCACACATACTATACCTGGGGGTAGAGCCCTATCATGGGGCAGTGTGACATGTGTCAACACACAACACAATCATGTTAGGCAATGTTCCCTACTAAACACCTGACATGCCCATGCAACAACTGTCTGTGAACTGTTTAATGTAGCCTAAGTGGTGCAAGTCAAGTACAGCAAGATAGTTGTAGCTCGAGCAGGCAGTGCTAAGAAACTACCTTCCACCAATGTACAAGATGGTAAAAATGCAGATAGTAAAAAGCAAAAAAGCAGGAACTTCCAATAATCCACTCCACGTTCTTGAAAAAACACAGGTTTAATACGATCACAGGTTTAGCGCTTTCATCCACAAAAGGTAGACTTCTTCAGAACCAATGAGTACACAGAATAAACTGCATTATATAGCAGATTTGGCGCCAAAAAAACCAATTAATGTATATTTTGATTTTTCTTACTTAAAATATGTGCACAATTCTCATACACTCAAAACACTTATGTTAAATAAAATATTCTTACTAACTGATCTTTCTAAAGATTCTATTAAATTAGATATACTATAAAAACATAATTGAATAAGGTGACATATAATAAATATATATAAATAAATATATGTCATATAAAATACATTGTACTCCTACTACATTGATATAACGGGAAATATTACACTACAAAAAACTTAAGGAAATTATTTCACAAAATAAAACCTAAATAAACTTAGTAGAACTTTCTGAAAGGACCAAAGTGTCATACTAGTGAAGTTCATCCAACACTACCAAATACAATAATTTTACTTACAAATCTAGTGCAGTAAGCTGTAAACTGTAAGATACAACTCATACAAGGGCATACAAAGGCATTTACAGTACTATATGTATTTAACCCCTATCCAAAAGTAGAAAGGGTTTTGTACTAATACTGTCATTTAAGCCTGGCCAAGAAGTGGCATCACACAGAATCTGCCATTTTGTTTCTAAACATGACAGTCCTACCTTCCAATTACCCCCATGCTCACTTACCCCAATTTGGTCAATGATTTTAAAAGTAAACCCATGTTGGGGTCCTTTCTCACTAATGTGCTTACTTAGTGCATTTTTCATATCAGCTTTTTTGATTTTATATAAATGCTCATAGATACGGGTTTTTAGCTTCCTTTCCGTCTTACCAATATAATAAGCTTGGCACCCAGAACAAGAAGCCAAATACACCACCCGCATAGTGTTGCAATTTCCTTTTTTGCCATAACATATGGTTCTATTGCTGTTAGCCAATTTCGTAATTCTATTGACATTAATATACTGACAGTACTTGCACCTGCCACATGTCCTAGTATGTTCATCTTTAGTACTCATACCACCTTTTTTCTTTCCACCTTCAATAATTCTTTTTAAATTAAATGAGGTTTTAAATACACTAACAGGGTGGTCACCTAGCACCGTAGCGATGTCATCCATACTTGAAAAAACATCCTAATGCCTCTTTAAAATCTCTTTAACCAAATTTGAGTATGGGTTGAACATAATAACACATACATTCTTGTTGTTTCTCATACCTTCCTTTGGGGTGTTGTTTCCAACGAATGTGCTTCCTAATAACGGGAGAAATTTGTTCCCCCATGATCTCGTCACATAGTTGGTAACATCTTCCACCATACCCACAGGGTACCCTCTAGCCAGAAACATCCCAGCTACTATCCTCATCTGATCTTCCATATCATGTCTTGTAGAACACATTCTGGCAACCCGAATGCATTGTCCCTTAAGCACGTTTCTAAAGATGTGGGGAGGGTGGCAACTGCCAAATTGGATATAATCATTGGAAAAAGTGGATTTCCTATAGATTTTTGATTGAAATCCTTCGTTGGTGTTACTAATGAAAGTATCCAAATATGATCTCCCTAGTCTCTCCACTTTATAGGTGAATTTGAGAAAACTTGTGGTATTGTTTAAATAAGATATAAAACTAGGTATATCTTCTACAGGTCCCTTCCATAAGATGAAAAGATCGTCTAAAAAATGTGTATACAAGGCAATATATTTAGAGTATACACTGGACAAGACATATGTTTCCTCCCATTCAAGCATGACAAAATTCGCAAAAATGGGGGCACAAGAGGCCCCCATTGCCACTCCTCGAATTTGTTTGAAGTATTCTCCCTGAAATTTGATGTAATTATGTGAGAGAACTAGTCTCATCATATCAAGAATTAGGCATGTTCTGTCCCATGTGAGATTGGAATGTTTCTTCAAACTATTTTCAAAATATTCAAG
This sequence comes from Protopterus annectens, assembly GCF_019279795.1. Taxonomy (NCBI): domain Eukaryota; kingdom Metazoa; phylum Chordata; order Ceratodontiformes; family Protopteridae; genus Protopterus; species Protopterus annectens. The sequence goes on from NC_056728.1 coordinate 552,986,812, forward strand.
ACCTGTTGTATTGGGAATACATGAAAACAGTTCCTGAACATCTATGGTCAAAAAAATTAGATTGGGTGACCATATATCATGTTTTAACTTGCTTAAAAAGTCCCATGAGTCTTTAGTTAAGTGTGGAACATTATGGTATACATGTTTGCACCAATGGTCGATAGCGACCCCTATATTAAATGTTTTGGATTTTGAGCCGGATATAATAGGTCTAAAGGGGGGGTTTTCTATATTTTTATGGATTTTAGGGATACCAACAATTTTGGACATCACTGGGTGCTCTGTTCTAATAAAGTCATATTCTTCGTTCGTGATACGACTGTCCAATAAAAATTCCTCAATGATCAAATCAATTCTATGATATCCTATATTAATCTGGTTTATAGATGTCACTTCATAATTACCAGAATTAAAAAGGATATCTTGAATAGCTTTGCAATAAACGTTGGTATCAAATATCACTAAGCCTCCCCCTTTATCCGGTTTCATTATCCTAATTTCGCTATTCGCAACCACCTGGTCCAAACACAATCTCTCACCCTTCGTAAGGTTATCAATGAAAAGTGTACCATACCATGGATCTCTCCGTATGTTCCCATACAGATTGTAAATATCCTTACATACCATACGTTCATAGTTGCTCACCTGCACATTAGTGACTGGAATATATGCACTTTTTCTAACTAATTTTTTAGGTGAACCTTCACTTGTGACACTATTAAACTGAAGTGCTAACTGTAACCTACGACAATATAGCTTCACTTCCTTTATAACATCAAATACATTGAATCTAGCTGTAGGTATAAATTTCATTCCCTTGCTGAACAAAGAGAAAAATTCCTGCGTAATATACACCCCGGTGAAATTGTATACTTTAAAACCTGAGAAAGAATGAATGGCGACTTTACTGCCATTGCTAACCTCAATGTCCAAGGATTCCTTGTAACTCTTATCTGTTTCTTTGGTCATCAAGTTAAGGTTAACCGATGGTGCGTGCACCACAATGTTCACCGGGGAAGTTCTCCCTTTTTTATCTATCTTTTTTTGCGATAGATGGGTGCTTGGTGAAACCTTCCTCCTTGAAAATTTTCATCCTCATCTCTTCTTTTGTTCCTACCCCTATAAATCACATGATGTGGCTCAGTAGTGTTGATCCTAGTTTGCTTGTTACGGGGCCAAATGTAAGCCCTTTGCATTCTATATGCCTCTAGATCTCATTCTAACTTGTCCAACTTCCTATTGTATATATCATACGCTTTAGATTTGGCCACTCTGAACTGTTTGTTAAATAATTCTTGCCAAGAGGGAAAATTAGGTTCCTGGGTAATTTCATTATATAGTTGTTCAATTTCCACCATTAAGCTCACTATCTTTTCATCATTAAATTTCATAAGAAGCTTGATGAATTCAAAACCAAAGAAGTCAAATAAGTTGTTGAACTCATCCTGCACAGAATCACTAAACTGTATCCCTAAGGGTAACTTAAAAAATCTAAGCCCTTTTGGCACAATCTTTAAGTTTATACATTTTTCTAAGTAACCATTGTCAATTTTGACTCCCTTAATGTTGTTCAATTTTTTACCCAGTAAATATATTTTAGATTTGATAGAGCTGTTCACATAATTCCCATTTCCATCATCCATTCCAACATTTGTTGAATGGTTGTAACCAAAATTATAATCAGCATTTAAAAAACTATTCATAGCATCATTCGAATGTTGTCTACAGTTTTTATTGTTTATATAGTTGTGGATGTGATGAAAAGTGCCCTTGTCCCTTGGAATATGCAAAGTTTCTTTAACACAGGGACTTGAGCTAATATTGTTAGCCACAGTACCTTTTTGATGGTCAGTGTTTTTTCTGACCGTTGCGGAATAAGTCCTCATCATTGCCCGTTGTTTGGGCTTTGCCCCCATACGGTGAGTCTCTTCCTGTGAATGGAAGAGACTAAAGTCAAAGGTAAATTCCGCATCGTTCAACAAATGCGTATCGATCTCCATAGAGTTCAAATTCAAATCAGCGTGCAGTGTGTCCGCCAAGTTCCGAACTACCTGTCCATTAGGAATACTCAAATCGCTATTGTCCGCCTCAACAATAATGGATGTTAAATCGATAGATGTAGCTCTGGCTAAATGAGGTTTAGCGGAACAAGATGTAACAGATTGTAGATGTAGACCCGTGGGAGCCGCTTCCAAGTTAGCGGCCTCCACAACGGGTCTGGAGAGAGAAGCAACTAGTTGCAGTAGCTTGTTGACATCATCTTTCAGCGACAATACCTCCGCACGTAGTTCCGTGAACTCTGCTCTGCTCAATGAAGCAGACGGGGATCCAAGGCAAGCCATAAAGAACACAACTAAAAAAATGTATGAAATCCAAATGCCAAAACACCAAAAAGCCCACCTAGATCACTGTAGCTCGAGCAGGCAGTGCTAAGAAACTACCTTCCAACAATGTACAAGATGGTAAAAATGCAGATAGTAAAAAGCAAAAAAGCAGGAACTTCCAATAATCCACTCCACGTTCTTGATAAAACACAGGTTTAATACGATCACAGGTTTAGCGCTTTCATCCACAAAAGGTAGACTTCTTCAGAACCAATGAGTACACAGAATAAACTGCATTATATAGCAGATTTGGCGCCAAAAAAACCAATTAATGTATATTTTGATTTTTCTTACTTGTATATATATTTATTATATGTCACCTTATTCAATTATGTTTTTTATAGTATATCTAATTTAATAGAATCTTTAGAAAGATCAGTTAGTAAGAATATTTTATTTAACATAAGTGTTTTGAGTGTATGAGAATTGTGCACATATTTTAAGTAAGAAAAATCAAAATATAAAAAAAATATTTGGATTTCATACATTTTTTTAGTTGTGTTCTTTATGGCTTGCCTTGGATCCCCCGACACTGCACGCTGATTTGAATTTGAACTCTAAGGAGATCGATACGCATTTGTTGAACGATGCGGAATTTACCTTTGACTTTAGTCTCTTCCATTCACAGGAAGAGACTCACCATATGGGGGCAAAGCCCAAACAACGGGCAACGATGAGGACTTATTCCGCAATGGTCAGAAAAAACACTGACCATCAAAAAGGTACTGTGGCTAACAATATTAGCTCACGTCCCTGTGTTAAAGAAACTTTGCATATTCCAAGGGACAAGGGCACTTTTCATCACAACCACAACTATATAAACAATAAAAACTGTAGACAACATTCGAATGATGCTATGAATAGTTTTTTAAATGCTGATTATAATTTTGGTTACAACCATTCAACAAATGTTGGAATGGATGATGGAAATGGGAATTATGTGAACAGCTCTATCAAATCTAAAATATATTTACTGGGTAAAAAATTGAACAACATTAAGGGAGTCAAAATTGACAATGGTTACTTAGAAAAATGTATAAACTTAAAGATTGTGCCAAAAGGGCTTAGATTTTTTAAGTTACCCTTAGGGATACAGTTTAGTGATTCTGTGCAGGATGAGTTCAACAACTTATTTGACTTCTTTGGTTTTGAATTCATCAAGCTTCTTATGAAATTTAATGATGAAAAGATAGGGAGCTTAATGGTGGAAATTGAACAACTATATAATGAAATTACCCAGGAACCTAATTTTTCCTCTTGGCAAGAATTATTTAACAAACAGTTCAGAGTGGCCAAATCTAAAGCGTATGATATATACAATAGGAAGTTGGACAAGTTAGAACGAGATCTAGAGGCATATAGAATGCAAAGGGCTTACATTTGGCCCCGTAACAAGCAAACTAGGATCAACACTACTGAGCCACTGCATGTGATTTATAGGGGTAGGAACAAAAGAAGAGATGAGGATGAAAATTTTCAAGGAGGAAGGTTTCACCAAGCACCCATCTATCGCAAAAAAAGATAGAAAAAAAGGGAGAACTTCCCCGGTGAACATTGTGGTGCACGCACCATCGGTTAACCTTAACTTGATGACCAAAGAAACAGATAAGAGTTACAAGGAATCCTTGGACATTGAGGTTAGCAATGGCAGTAAAGTCGCCATTCATTCTTTCTCAGGTTTTAAAGTATACAATTTCACCGGGGTGTATATTACGCAGGAATTTTTCTCTTTGTTCAGCAAGGGAATGAAATTTATACCTTCAGCTAGATTCAATGTATTTGATGTTATAAAGGAAGTGAAGCTATATTGTCGTAGGTTACAGTTAGCACTTCAGTTTAATAGTGTCACAAGTGAAGGTTCACCTAAAAAATTAGTTAGAAAAAGTGCATATATTCCAGTCACTAATGTGCAGGTGAGCAACTATGAACGTATGGTATGTAAGGATATTTACAATCTGTATGGGAACATACGGAGAGATCCATGGTATGGTACACTTTTCATTGATAACCTTACGGAGGGTGAGAGATTGTGTTTGGACCATGTGGTTGCGAATAGCAAAATTAGGACAATGAAACCGGATAAAGGGGGAGGCTTAGTGATATTTGATACCAACGTTTATTGCAAAGCTATTCAAGATATCCTTTTTAATTCTGGTAATTATGAAGTGACATCTATCAACCAGATTAATATAGGATATCATAGAATTGATTTGATCATTGAGGAATTTTTATTGGACAGTCGTATCACGAACGAAGAATATGACTTTATTAGAACAGAGCACCCAGTGATGTCCAAAACTGTTGGTATCCCTAAAATCCATAAAAATATAGAAAACCCCCCTTTAGACCTATTATATCCGGCTCAAAATCCAAAACATTTAATATAGGGGTCGCTATCGACCATTGGTGCAAACATGTATACCATAATGTTCCACACTTAACTAAAGACTCATGGGACTTTTTAAGCAAGTTAAAACATGATATATGGTCACCCAATCTAATTTTTTTGACCATAGATGTTCAGGAACTGTTTTCATGTATTCCCAATACAACAGGTCTTGAATATTTTGAAAATAGTTTGAAGAAACATTCCAATCTCACATGGGACAGAACATGCCTAATTCTTGATATGATGAGACTAGTTCTCTCACATAATTACATCGAATTTCAGGGAGAATACTTCAAACAAATTCGAGGAGTGGCAATGGGGGCCTCTTGTGCCCCCATTTTTGCGAATCTTGTCATGCTTGAATGGGAGGAAACATATGTCTTGTCCAGTGTATACTCTAAATATATTGCCTTGGATACACGTTTTTTAGACGATCTTTTCATCTTATGGAAGGGACCTGTAGAAGATATACCTAGTTTTATATCTTATTTAAACAATACCACAAGTTTTCTCAAATTCACCTATAAAGTGGAGAGACTAGGGTTATCATATTTGGATACTTTCATTAGTAACACCAACGAAGGATTTCAATCAAAAATCTATAGGAAATCCACTTTTTCCAATGATTATATCCAATTTGGCAGTTGCCACCCTCCCCACATCTTTAGAAACGTGCTTAAGGGACAATGCATTCGGGTTGCCAGAATGTGTTCTACAAGACATGATATGGAAGATCAGATGAGGATAGTAGCTGGGATGTTTCTGGCTAGAGGGTACCCTGTGGGTATGGTGGAAGATGTTACCAACTATGTGACGAGATCATGAGGGGAACAAATTTCTCCCGTTATTAGGAAGCACATTCGTTGGAAACAACACCCCAAAGGAAGGTATGAGAAACAACAAGAATGTGTGTGTTATTATATTCAACCCATACTCAAATTTGGTTAAAGAGATTTTAAAGAGGCATTGGGATGTTTTTTCAAGTATGGATGACATCGCTACGGTGCTAGGTGACCACCCTGTTAGTGTATTTAAAACCTCATTTAATTTAAAAAGAATTATTGAAGGTGGAAAGAAAAAAGGTGGTATGAGTACTAAAGATGAACATACTAGGACATGTGGCAGGTGCAAGTACTGTCAGTATATTAATGTCAATAGAATTACGAAATTGGCTAACAGCAATAGAACCATATGTTATGGCAAAAAAGGAAATTGCAACACTATGCGGGTGGTGCATTTGGCTTCTTGTTCTGGGTGCCAAGCTTATTATATTGGTAAGACAGAAAGGAAGCTAAAATCCCGTATATATGAGCATTTATATAAAATCAAAAAAGCTGATATGAAAAATGCACTAAGTAAGCACATTAGTGAGAAAGGACCCCAACATGGGTTTACTTTTAAAATCATTGACCAAATTGGGGTAAGTGAGCATGGGGGTAATTGGAAGGCAGGACTGTCATGTTTAGAAACAAAATGGCAGATTCTGTGTGATGCCACTTCTTGGCCAGGCTTAAACGACAGTATTAGTATAAAACCCTTTCTACTTTTGGATAGGGGTTAAATACATATAGTACTGTAAATGCCTTTGTATGCCCTTGTATGAGTTGTATCTTACAGTTTACAGCTTACTGCACTAGATTTGTAAGTAAAATTATTGTATTTGGTAGTGTTGGATGAACTTCACTAGTATGACACTTTGGTCCTTTCAGAAAGTTCTACTAAGTTTATTTAGGTTTTATTTTGTGAAATAATTTCCTTAAGTTTTTTGTAGTGTAATATTTCCCGTTATATCAATGTAGTAGGAGTACAATGTATTTTATATGACATATATTTATTTATATATATTTATTATATGTCACCTTATTCAATTATGTTTTTTATAGTATATCTAATTTAATAGAATCTTTAGAAAGATCAGTTAGTAAGAATATTTTATTTAACATAAGTGTTTTGAGTGTATGAGAATTGTGCACATATTTTAAGTAAGAAAAATCAAAATATACATTAATTGGTTTTTTTGGCGCCAAATCTGCTATATAATGCAGTTTATTCTGTGTACTCATTGGTTCTGAAGAAGTCTACCTTTTGTGGATGAAAGCGCTAAACCTGTGATCGTATTAAACCTGTGTTTTTTCAAGAACGTGGAGTGGATTATTGGAAGTTCCTGCTTTTTTGCTTTTTACTATCTGCATTTTTACCATCTTGTACATTGGTGGAAGGTAGTTTCTTAGCACTGCCTGCTCGAGCTACAGTGATCTAGGTGGGCTTTTTGGTGTTTTGGCATTTGGATTTCATACATTTTTTTACAGCAAGATAGTTGCCAGTGTGACATGCATCAGTGTCCTTGAGTGACCACATGATGCTGCCTGATGATGGCTCATGGTACTACACTACATCCAGTTACAGTACCTGTGGTACTACACATAGCATTTATCGTTAGACACCTAACAGTTGTATGCATCTGGACATGGTTTGTGTACCTATGAGTGATGGTGCACCTGACATTGGAAAGTGTTTCAGACTTGCAGTGCAATGTTGTGTCCATGTACACATTGTCTACCAGGGTGATGGCAATCAGTGAACAACACACATGCATCAACGACATGTATACTGTTAACTACAAGGACTCTCTACACTCGCACTGCATGCTGTCGAGCAACACACATCCTGCATGCTGACACGTGTGAGAGGACTCTTTGTATTGTGATACTGTACTCCAAAATCAACCACTAATGACTATGTTCCATATTGCTGTTGGTGTGTGTGTGTGTGTCAACTTGAATGTGTAGTGTGTTAGTGTGCATGTGTTCATGTGTTCATGTGTGCATGTGTTCATGTGTGCATGTGTTAATGTGTTCATGTGTGCATGTGTGCATATCTGCATGTGTTCATGTGTTCATGTGTGCATGTGTTCATGTGTTCATGTGTGCATGTGTGCATGTGTTCATGTGTTCATGTGTGCATGTGTGCAAACATCCTGTACAGATGGTAAAGTGTGCTTCCTGTCTCCCTCTCACAGGTGCTAAGGTAATGTTGGATGGGTGCAGCAGGGAACCTGAGGTTACTGCCACAAATAGTGATCATGATGATACATGTGTAGTGGCACAGGCATGTTTGACAGGGTGTGTCGGTGGTCCACCATTCGACAGTACACAGCTTTCCACCCCATCTATGCGCACATACGTACTGCCATTACATCCCTCAACACCAATGGCCTTAAGTGAGGAACAGCATACGGTAGGCATTGACCAGGAAAGTGTGGTATCCATGGCACATGCAACCCCACACAGCAGCCATGCCCAGACACACGGAATGGTACCACATTGGCATATGTCCAGGGGTTCTCATGGGAGCATCACTGGGCATAATGCCCCTGGCAGGCATGCCTGCAGAGGTCTCACAACCTCAGGTATGTTCCGGGCTGTGATTCAAGCACAGGCACATATGCAGTGGTACACCAGGCAGGGGCTAAGGGTGCAGAGAGCTCATAACACTGTGATCAATGACAGTATCCGTGACCTTGCCGGTGCCATCTGCAATTACACCAATGTCATTGATAGACGTTGGGGGAAACACTAGATGTCGTCCGCAATGTTATGCCATGTGCCAGGACAGTGCAGGATGACTGGGATGTCGACATGGATGTATGCCAGCAACATCCTCAGCTGGCAGCTGACATGAATGACAACCAAGTGCCAGCCACTCCTGTAGTGCCAGTACCAGCCCCAACAATGTTGTGGCTGGGCTGTCAGTAGACCATCTGAGATGATCACATGCATGTGGCTCTGGCCAGTCCCAGCAGGGCATGGGTCCAGTCAACATCCCCTGCCTCTGATGATAGTACTCAGTCTGGCTTAGTACCCGATAGAGTCCGTGTCAGCCCTGGCAGGCACAGGTACTGTGTCCATGGCTGGAGACAGTGATCTGTACAGCCTGGCAGGTACAGTCTGTGGCTGTTCCACAAACTCCCATAATTGACAGCCACAAGGGGGTACTGTGTGCATGCAGACACACACACATACTACCAACACGTAGGGCTAACACATACACACATCACATCAACACTGACCCATACTGTACTGTTGTCCCTCAGAAACACACACACACACACACACACACACACACACACACACACACACACACACACACACACACACACATACATGTTGACTGGCTGGGTCATTGTCAGGCTCTGGAAAACAACCACACACCCTGTGCATATGATGAAACTGTGCCACCTCCTGTCATCTGTGACACTGATGCAGGAACAGGATAACACGGTGCTGATGCACAGGGTGACCTACTAGCAGTGTAGCAATGTTAGTATGTTGTGAATAGTAATGGGTAATGATATCCTTGTAGGTGTATCTGAGCAGGCATGATGCATCCCAGCAGTGATTATTAATTTTGTTTTGTATACACCAGTGTTAATACCAAACATGGATTGTCCACACATGTGACAGTTGGCTGATGTGTGTGGTACTGGCAGCATGTGTTGTTGAGTGGCTATAACATCTATGATGTGTGCTGTACAGATTCCAATGTGTGCATTTGTGAACATGGAGGAGGTGCACTGTTTGCATGTATGTGCATGGTGGGCACATGTAAAGGGTGACACGCCCTGTACTATACAGTGTTAATACTTCATATTTCCTATTGGTGTCCAATATGCATGTCACTACACATATGTTGCAACTTGGGTACACATGTGTGTATGACATGGTATGACACTATGCTGTGGGTGATACTGTTGATATCGGTCATTGGTTAGCATTCTGGTAGTGTACATAACTTCAACAGCCTGATTTTAACAAATAGTTACATGATGTCTTGACTACTGACACACAGCTGTAGGATACACAGTAGCATTAGAATCTTTCTGGTTTTGTACTATACCAGTTACCAGTGGTAATGACCAACACACATTCCCATGACCACTCCTGTTTGGCATGTGTCCGTCCTAGGTACATGCAGACACACTAGGGATATGTACATCCACATCTGGTGATGCATACAGTGGCCTACAAAGCATTCCCCGGATTAGACACCTATCTTCCATGAGGGTATCATACAGACGCATACCTGTTGACAAACACATGTTGTGAAGCTATGATCCAAAAACAGCATAGTCATCCACATTTGCTACACATAATATCCTGATTGTACCACATTGGTAGTAGCACACAACGTGTAGCAGGTGTACCAATGTGTACAGACATCCACATGTGATTTCATCTGTCCTTTGATATCCACATCCTCAAAGCTATGCTGATGTCCCTCAGTGCATCACATAAGTAATAAGATGTCTGTATGCATATACATGGGGTTGTTGTATACCTACCATGAATGGCCATTATTGACAGACTGTGTTGTGTTTGGGCATGTCTGTCATATGCCACAGGCATACACCCACACTCACACTATTGTATAACAACTGTCATATGTGTGTGTGTGTGTGTGTGTGTGACACAGATGACCTAGGGCACAGCTCACTACAGTGGCTGGACCTGTCACATACATACATACATATGTCAGCTACGGTCCAAGAATCAGCAACAAAAAATGTCAGTGGTGACAGATGTAGTTGTGTTGACAGCCGGCTTCACACCTATGACATGAATGAGGTCACATATACATATATGTCTTGTCCACACAGTTACCAATATAGGTCACATGTACATATGTGTATTCACCACACAGATACCAGCAGTGTGCAATGCACATACTGTTATTTTGCTGATATGTCACACAGTAGTAGTAGCAGAACACACAATGCTTTGCTCAACAGTGTCACACACACACACACACACACACACACACACACACACACACACACACACACACACACACACACACACACACTCAATTGCAGGATTCAAAACCCTACCTACCTATGTCATGGTGCTAGACACATATGCACCATATGCTTTACTGGGTGTTTTCATTTCCAGTGTTTTTTTTGTGGGATACTGACATCATCAAACCAGCAAAAAGGGTATTCACCTCTTTCAATGTGTTTTCACATTCTCAAAAAAGGCCACTCTTCTCATAGGATTACCCCCACACATTCACAAACAGCATTTATAGGATTTAACCCCCTACCTAACTATGCCATGATGCTAGTAAGATACACATTAACATGACAGGCTATATGCTTTACTGGGTGCTTTAGTCTCCACTACTGTATTTGTGGGATACTGACATCATCACACTTGGCAAAGAGGTATTCACCTCTCCTAATGTGTTTACACAGTCACCAAAAAGGCCACTCCTCTCAAAGGCAATCTCAGACACACACATTCATAGTGAGCATTTACAAGATTCAAACCCCTGCCTGACCATGTTATGACACTAGTGAGATATGCATTAATATGACAAGCTATTTGCTTTACTGGAGGCATTTATTTCCAATGCTCTGTTTGTAGGATGCTGACATCATCACACTTGGCAAAGAGATATTCACCACTCCTAATGTGTTTCCACAGTCTCCAAAAAGGCCACTCTTCTCAAAGACAATTTCACACACACACATTCACACTCAACAATTGCAGTATTCAAACCCCTATCTAACTATGTTATGACACTAGTGAGATATGCATTAACATGGCACACTATTTGTTTTACTGGAAGCATTTATTTCCAATGCTGTATTTGTAGGATGCTGACATCATCACACTTGGCAAAGAGGTAATCACCACTCCTAATGTGTTTCTGCAGTCTCCAAAAAGGCCACTTCTCTCAAAGACAATCTCACACACAGGATTCAAACCCCTACTTAACTAGGTTATGACACTAGTGAGGTACTCATCAACACGACGCGCTATTTGCTTTATTGGAAGTATTCATTTCCAATGCTGTATTTGTAGGATGCTGACATCATCGCCCTTGGCAAAGAGGTATTCACCACTCCTAATGTGTTTCCACAACCTCCAAAAAGGCCACTCCCCTCAAAGTCAATATAACACACACACATACACTCAGCAATTGCAGGATTCAAACCCCTACCTAACTATGTTATGATACTAGCGAGATAAGCATTAACACAACATGCTATATGATTTACTGTGTGTTTTTTATTCACATGCTATATTTGTAGGTTGCTGACATCATCAGACTGGACATGGTAATGTGTGTGCACTTAGTGTTATGCAATCCCAGGAATGAACCTTGTGGGTCAGCAGGTGTGAACATCTTGAACAGGAATACACAATTCATAGCTTGTGTGATCTATCTGTGGACAATTACCATTCCTTCATATGACAATACATATTCATGCACGGATTGTTGGTTTTGTGGCTACAACATGTGTCTGTGATGTTGGTAAAGGGCTATTCAAAGTCTATGTGGGACCTGTGTTGCTCCTGTCAGTGATGTATGTCCTGGGTGGCTGCCTTGCAAGATATCTAGCAGGTTTGGGGAACATGATGTGCTCATTAATATACCACAGACGTTTGGGATGTGTGTTTGTCGGTTTACAATAGCTCTGTTCCTGACTGCAATCATGATGGACTCCATGGACTAGCATTTCGAACTTCATAGGCTTATAGGACTATAGTTCCCATGGTGTGTTGTGCACCAACACTTGTGGGTTGTGCCACATGTTGCTGTAACACATTCAACGGTGTAAGATCCTGTAGAGAGTGTGAGGCTCAACAGACTGTTCAGGTGCAGTGTCTGTTTGTCCTGTTGTTTACTTATGACACATATGGGGAAACAATGTTATACACGTGATGGGATTAATTTGGCATTGGGAGGACCAGTTTACACATTCTACATGTGATATCTCCTGGTATGATGTTAGGGCCTTTTGTCACTGGGAGGTGGGTATGTATGTATGGGCCTGTCTGACAGGATGTCGACATTGTCAGTCAGGTACAGTTGACCCTGACTCAGGACATATATGACTGTACATCGATATTTCTGACATAGCTGAAGGAGGTGTAATGTTTCTGTCTGTACTCCTTTGCAGATTATCTTTCTACAGCAACAACAAACCTGAACACTAAACCCCCTTTTATACTCTTTTACACACTTGACACACTACTGATCCTTTGTGATCAGTCAACAGTGTATGTCATCATTATATCCTGGCATGTCCAAAGGTCAGTTTCGTGTGTACTCTCCAGTCCAGCTGGTGCATATTGGAATTTTGATGCATTGTTACAACTGCCTTATGTACACAGGGAACACTGTCCTCCTACCAACAAACTCAGATATATGTGAGAGGTGCAACTGCATACAGACAGGAGGCTGAGCTCTCCCAAGCCATGACTGGCACAGTCTATTGGGTGGTAAAGGTAACCACACACACCACAAATACAGTCGCATATGGACCTATGACAACAGCAAACCATATACATTGACACACAAATACATACTTGGAGCATCTAAATATACTCTACCTAAGCAGCAGAGACATCCAAAGCAGACACACAAACAACTGCTAACACATAACCATACACACATATCACATAGTTCACAAAGTCATTGTGCCACACAGTTACTGCCCTTAGGCCTACACAACACACCTCATACACTTGTATTAGGTGACTGTAATTGTCGGTCACACTGACATCCCACTCACCAGGCTGAACAAGGTGAAGGTCACTTTGTGCTGTGTGTCAGGTGCCAGGATATGCCACATGACACATGCACTGTTGTCAGTCCACTGCAAGTACAAATATGGCTCCATCATTGACCATGCTGGTGTGTAAACCTTCAGATGTTCCTCCCTGGACTACATGACAAGAGACATAGAGGAGCTCTCTGATCATGTAGTCCAGGCCAGTAAGACCCTGACCTTGTGTAGCATCTTACCCTCACCAGGTACTGTGTCACAGTATACAGATGAAATTATCACTTTTAACAGTTGCCTAACATATTGTTGTCATTCATAGGGGATCCAGTGTCTGTCAGCCTGGGATTACATGCTCAACATGCCACATACATTCGCTGTGGACGCCATGCACCTGTCACCCCTAGGCTTTCACAGACTGCTTTAGGCTCTTGACACACACATAGTGGCTGTTTGAAGCGAGGGTCAGAAGACATAACCACAGCCATAGACGTTACAGGGTACAGGAAACGGAGAGTGATGGTGCTCAACAACTGATGTCTAATCCTTAGAAGGCATGCACTCAGGACTCACATCAGTATGGAATCTGTCGATATATGTGCAGTAACAAAAACCTGGTTCAGGCTCACAAAAGCACAGCAGCACTAACAGGTTTTACGTCATACCATGATTTTCAGACACAAGACTCGGACCTGACAACAACAATAGGGGGGGGTCATACACACACCTCCAGGTTGGTAGCAGTTCACAAAGCATTGGGGAATGTATATGTGCAACTGAGAGTGGGCAAAACTGCTTTTCAGTTTGTAGACTGTTATAGACCACAGTCCCAAACTTGGGAACAACACTCGTTATTCCTGGGAACACTGGGGAATGTGAAGGTCTCACCAAACACCATTATATTGTGTGACTTCAAATACACAAACATTGACTGGGTATACTACTCAAGCACTGACACCCTCACACAACAGTTGCTAGGATTGTTACACTCAAATCCTATGGCAGACCTGGTCACCACAACCACAGGGGGTTAAAACATGTGGGACCTGATCATCACCAACATGGGGACTCTATGTTCCACAACAGAGGTATACCCGTCAATGTTAAGGTCAGAACATACATTCATCTCACTAGACATACATATCTCATACACACACACATCCTATGTGATCTCAGTGATATACTTCTCATGAGCAAACATCACACTTGTACAAACTGATGTGGTATCCCTCAATGACCCTGGGACAGTGTTAATTACGGCTCAGACCACTTCATACTTTACAAGCCCATTCTATGGACAACTACTGGAATGCATGGATTATGCTATCCCAGATAACTACAAGACTCACTCCTCCAAAGGCAGGGGCCTGTCTAGTGGACCACAGCCATTAATGAGCTATACAGGGACAGGAGGAGGCTACTACATTATAGACCACAATCACAATCAGGAAGGCATCTCTGATCAGTACTATGGTATAGCTACGATCACTTGTTGATTCATCTAAGGCCCACTTCTAACGGACACTTGCAACAGACACTATGGACAATCACAAGGCCTTATTTAGTTGTCAGGGACCTGGGTGGGAACTCACAGATATGCTGTGAGTTACTACATAATTACAAATGATACAGTGAACCCACTAACATTGCAAACATCCTGGACAACAAGTTCAGTGGGAATGTTTCCCCACCATCCCCCCTGCAGTGCACATGTCCATTACAATAGAGTGTAGCCTCCCTGACATCACAGATGAACATGCGTGTGCTGCCTTCTCCATAGCAGACAACACAGTATCAGTGGGACCAGATTGTGTCCTGGACTGCGGCATACACGAGATTCATGGCAGACTTCACACTCACATTATGTCACTGTTCAATATCACAGTTACTACAGGATATGTACCCATGGAATGGTGTATAGCTACAGTGTAACCGCTCCACAGTGCTAGTGCCACAAGGAACCCTGGACATTATCCCGATATATGCCTAACCATCCTGGTCTGCTATGCTATGGAGTGTATCATCATGGAACACATACACATACACATTGTGAACCTACAGACACTGGATCCTACACAATTTGGTTTTGTTGTGGGCATATCTTGCCTCTTGCACCTGTTTGATGTCTTTAAACAGTTAACAGGTCCATAGACGTACACAGGGTTGTCCATACAGCCTACTTGGAGCTCGCACACCAGTTCTACACAGTAGCCCACTTGGCCTTTATACATTAGATCACTGGATTCAATATCTACACATATGTCACAAGATGGATTGCTAACTGGATCATGGATAGCACACACATGGTTAGTATTTCAGGTGCCATGTCTGACTATACACCAGTTACACGTGGCATCCCACATGGCTCAGTCCTGGGACCTCTCTTGTTCTGTATATATTTCTGAGACATACTAGCTAACACAGGAGGAATATGGCTGACCATGTTTGCAGATGACTGCAAACTGTGTGCCATAATCGACTCCACATCTGGCACAAGCATCCTCAGAAAGGGTCTCACAGAGATGGATGACTGGTGCCAGAGCCATGGCCTACAGCTACCTTCCTTTAGATGCATAGTCATCACCTTTGTTAGTAACATCATGCACATACATTACCACATAGGCGATGATACATCACATACAGTGTGTGTGTGATTTGTGATTTGGGGACATGAATACTTAGTACTCTCGCCTTTGACATTCACATTGCCAATGTTGTTGGACACACCTTCTATTTAGCCAACCTTATCCCATACGGTTTTACATCCAGATCAGGTGGGGTCATTGTGACCCTATAGTCATCAGGCACATGCTTGGATATAATGCCCCATTTCAGATGTACCTTACCCAACACCTGCAGCAACTGAAATGTACACAGATTTACATAACCAAGTGGATCTAGGGACTCACACAGATGGTATGCACAGTTTGGCTATGGTGACCCCAGCTCTCCTCAGTTGCTTACCGCCTACTTGGATGCAGTCTGTGCCTTTTGTTTGAAGTCATGTCTATCACAGCATTGATGGACATGCTCCACATGAGGATATCAAAGTCCCTTACAGCTACATGCTCCAGGGACAGGTACATGAGCAATGATGTTAATAGGACATGCTGGAGGGGCAGATTCCCATCACAGAGGCTCCACTCACTCAGGAATGTGATCACAGTCCCACATATGCACAGACCCACACTGACCACCTACAGGTGACATTTCACAGGTGGATGGGTGATCGTATGTTTAGCCCTGGGATATGTTATGGGTCCCTGCTTGACAGAGGCAGAATGAAATGAACATATGTGAGATACCTTATGTGACCTACTATTAACAGGCACAGTCTGCTGATCTAGCGCGGTTGCAAAATACAAACACACTGTGGCTAGGCTTCTACATACCCTAGGGCAGATAGCCTACTGTCAACCTCTGAACCTATGCTAATGTTTGGGATGCACATTGTTCAGTGATGGTACTGATTGCAGGTTTTGTTTCTTCTTTGCTTTACCACTTTCTATGAACAACCTAGGTTTCTGCATAACATATTTGATTGTGACAGGATTTCACTATATTATATTGTGTCTGTTGTCATATCACTGTGTGCACATGGCAGATTGGTGAATAGTGCGAGGTTCCTGGGTTGACACATGCAACTGAGGGATATGTGTGGCCCACTGTTGTACTCAAACTTGCCCTACATGTGTGAGCATGCCCAGTTCAGACTTTCAGTGTTTTGTTGAACATCATAATGGATCTAATGAAACTTTACAGGCTACAGTGTTACAACAAGTAGTTGCTGAACATATTGATGTTAATGTGGTTGAAGCATTATTTTAAAACAAGAAACTATTTTTATTTTAAAATATGGCACATTATGCCCTAGGGGTTTGAATGTTGATTGCAGTTAGAGAAGTGTTATGTAAAACAATTAGTTTAATTAGCAATTAATTTTAATTGATTTTATTGTTGTTAATAATTGAGAGTATATAATTGGAAGTGAGTGTAGTGATTTACTCCTTGAAGGCTTACTGTGGCCGAGGCGCTAGAGTGTATTGTTTGTACTTAAGAAGTGAGCTGAATAAACGGATTCACTGGTCCAGTGGTTTTGTCGATGTGTTTTGAAGTTTCTCCTTTATTGTTGTTTCATCAAGTTTCAGTGTTTTGTTGCCTGACATTTGTCTCATATTTTTAAGTGTGTGAGCATGCCCAGTGTGACCTTGCGGTATGTTGATGTCTGAGGTCCACTACATTTGTTGATGTGTGTGAACATTACCAATATTAACATTTATACTGTATGTGTGTTGAATATCAGGTTCTATTATTACTGCAGGCCTCACCTTTGTGTCTTAACTTGACAGGGATTATGCTATGCCTGCAAGGTTTCCATGAGATACTTAGCATTGACTTTTCAACATTTTTTCATACAAGCTGAACATCGACATAGTGTCATGGTTTAGTGGTTCTGTACTATGACTATAGTGCACTATATCCTGTGTTCGAAGACTGTCACTGCTTGATTTTTTCATACATGCCAGAACAGGCTGCTTCAAGAAAAGTGAAGCAAATATGAACATGTTAACCTGCTTTTGCTGAACTATACCCACATTTGACCAGACTTGCACAACATTGCTCAATGTTGCCCAACATTGCTGGACAGTGCACAATATTGCTGAACATTGCCTGTAGTTGTGCTGCTTAGTGTGTGCAATTTTGTTTACATATACTAAATAGTGGTGAGAGCTGTTTAGCAGTGCTTTATATTGCTTAACACATAGCAATCATACCTTAGGTGGTGCTGCAGGGCTGCCTATGTCGGATGCACATTTTACACTCCCTATACATGTTTGTTAACAGGTAGTGTCAAATTAGGCATCCCTTTTACTATATGTGCGAGTCGGAAAGAGGTATTATTTCCAGGGTTCCTTCTGAGCCAGTTTATATGCTATGCTATGCTTTGCCTCTTTGCCAAGGCCAAAGCATACTGGGCACACCTCCTTCTGCCTACTGGGGCAGGCTCAGGTTGTTCCTCCTCCGAGTCATGCTCTGCCTGTGATGGCCTTGGCAATGGTGGGGAGCTGTTGTGCCCAGTCCTATGCTCCTCCTGCTGCAGCTGTTTTCACAGGATCATATTGTGTAGCATAGCACATACCATGACTATTTGGGTACATGTAGTTGGTGAGTACTGCAAGGCTCCACCAGATGTGTCCAGACACCGGAACCGTGACTTGAGCAGCCCAAACACATGCTCGATTACATTTCGTGTTTGTGCATGTGCCTCATTATGGCGTTCCTGTTCAGGTGTGTGTGCATTTCTGGTGGGTGTCATCAGCCACGGCTCAAGTGCATATCCAGCATCCCCCACTAGGTGACCATGAGGGATGTCCCCATTGGCAAATGTCTGGTACAGCTGTGTCAGATGCCAGATATGGGAGTCATGGTAGCTTCCAGGGCAGCCAGCACACACATTCATTATTATGCCCTGGGCATCACACACGACCTGGCAGTTGATGGAGGGGTAACCCTTGCGGTTATAGTAGACCCTACGCCGCTCAACGTCTGGTGCTTTGATGCGAATGTGCGTGCAGTCTATTGCACCCACTACCTCAGGGTATTCCGCTATTTGCTGGAAGAGACGCATATTGCTGGCCAATACCTCACTCGAATTGGGGAAATATACATGATCACCGACATGTACTGCCATGGCATTCAGGAACTGGAGCAGTACCCTAGATGCTGATGCCTGTGAAATCCCCATCATATTGCCAGTTGGTCTCTGGAAGGTACCTGTTGCCAATATTCTTAGGCCAATACATACCTTGGTTTCCACTGGGATGGGTTCCCCTCTGTTGGTTCTGTGTGTGAGGCTTGGCCTGCACAGCTCAACAATTTGCTGCATGAGGTCTCTGTCCACTCTATAGCGCTCCACTATCTCCAGCTCATGTAGCCCCTGGTAGGTTACCCTAGGCCTGTACACTCTTCTCTGTCTCCTCACTGTGGATTGCTCAGCAGCATTTGCATTGTCACCACCCTCAGCATGTTGCATATGTCACCTTATGACAGCAATGGCAGCCCCTAACATTTCTTTGTCTCAGTAAAGCTTTTTCAGTTTTCACTTCTATTAGCTTACTGCAGTGTTGCAGTGTGTCTGAGAAAAACATACTGGAATGTTTTTTGCTGAGTTTTAAGTGCTGGGCTGGGCTGGGCTACTGCACTGCCTGTTTAATTGCCTGATTCTGATTGTTTTCACCTGCTAGCTCTGCTAGTACTCCCTGGTTAACTTCCTACTATTTGTTGTGCTTCCTTTTCCCTTTCTGTTTCCTCAGGGGGCATCGCCACGCAAAGAAGCGCAAACACGTGCACACCAGCTCACACACGCGCACACATGCTTGCACGGACTACAACTTGCTTATTCTTGCTAACATGCACGCACACAGGTGCAAACACGCTTACACGGGTTTCAACATCCTTACACTTGCTTACTCCGGCTTAAACGCGCGCACACAGGCGCACATGCTGCACACAGGCTTACTCGGTTTTACAGGCATGCACACGCGTGCATACACGGTGCAGGCATTTCTACAAGAAACTTTAGTGTTGTTCATGGCATACACCTTCAATTTCTTGCCTTAAGCTAGGGTACCTGTTGACACACCTCTTCCAGTGATTAGTATCTGACAGCAGACACATGCCACTCTACTCCAATGAGCTTCACTTCTCTCAGGCATACCCCCCCTAATGATGTCACCTATCTTCTACTCTGTTACACCCCTTATCCTACTCCTACACTACACTGACTGTGCTCTTTTGCTATGTAAACTTGAGATTCACTATCCTTACCCTCATTTGCATAGGATTGCCTACTAATGCTTGGTTACAACTCTTAGACTGGGCTTCCCCCCTTAGCAACCTCTACTCGGTAGCCATGTTGTCTTTGGACTGCTATTCCCTTGCATTGTATATTAGCGATTACTATAAAATTGGCATTTCTGCTTTTTAATTATTGGTTTACTGGTTTTTACAGTGCACCGCGTTTGCGCGGCTCTGCACTATGCTTAAACATCGGCGATCAGGAAAAAAAAATTATTTTAATTTATTTTATTTTTGCATCGATGGACATTGCCAATGGCTGTATTTTTGGACATTAGCATGCTTCCTCGACGGAATGCATCCTTTTTTTGGAGCTGTCATGGCTCCGTTTTGCTATTTGCAGAAACGTACTCAGTTGAGAACGGAGTACATTTCTGCAAATAACACTACTTTTACTCGGACGGGTTAAGGTTTCCTGAATTGCAAATTTACCTCATTTGCATACCTTTCAGCAGCAAATGAGGTAATTTGCATATCCTAGCCCTGTCCGTGTAAGAGTCATTTTAGGAGCTTTGTTGCACGCCCCTACCGGCTGTTCCTGGATCGTTCGGCGGACATGTTGGCTGCATGGAGTCTTACTCTACTCTTAGACTCCGTGCAAGCCTTCATGAATCCGGCCCTAAGTATTTTCTTAGTAAGGCATTAGTATTTTAGTTGCGATGATTATTTAATAGATTGTTCTATAAGTTTCTAGGGGTGATTTAGGAAGATGGCGTATGAAAGCCCATTATTCTGTACCAACTATTAATGTTAACTGGTTGAATTCTAAATTGCCTGTAGTGGTATTAATTGATACAAATATTTGCATATTTCTGTTAAGTAATTCATAGACTTTATAGACTATTTTCAGTGGTTTAACATGTAGTTATATAATTATATTTGTTCTTCGAATTTCTGCATGTCTTATTTGGTGAACCTGGGCCTCGATATCAGCTATTTATGTGTAGGTAGATGCTTGTGGGTGTCTTTTAGAAATTTTTATAACCTTTGTCTAGAATGTTTATAATAGGTCAGTTTGTGAATGTTTGTAGTTTGATGGAAGATGGTTTCATTTGGCATAGTTAATAGGGATAAGTTTTGGGAAATCTTTTCTCCTATAGCTTGAATAAAGGGCATGTCTTCAGAAAGCTACTCTTTCATTTCTTTGATATATTAGTAAGCATGAGGAAGTTCTTAATTTGTGTACATCAATATCTGTGCAGATAATAGTTTGTAAAGGTAATAATCATATACCTTACAATGGCATTTCCTGTATTCCAGTGTAGACCAGTAACAGTCTCTCCTTTCCCCCTATTTTAAGTTCTCGTATTTTACTTTAGCAGATTCTTTATTGTCTGCATCTCCATCTTATTATAGGAATTGTATGTACTTATAGGTTTAAACTTTCATGCATTAAAAGGCTTTTTTTGTTTCTTGACATAATTAGACTGTTATTTGAAATTAAAGTATTTGGCATCCCATTTCTTCAAAGTATACCTTTAAATACTCTGATATTGCACAAGGGTTTTCTAAGCTCTAGCTTAACCATTTTTGGATTCTCCAAATAGCAATAGGCACACATAAACTAGTGACCTTATTTAAATTGGAATAAACCTTTTTCCACCTTTGTTCAATGACAGATTATATGTAAACTACAGCACTGCCTGTTATCAAGGATTTTGACTATGATGCATATCATAGACTTCACAATTTGAGCTCCTTTCAAAGTTTGATCTAAAATCCTTGTCTCTGCATCCCACCACATGCTCTATCTTTTCATTTTACTATTTTCAGAGAAGATTACTGTATTTCTGCAAGTATTGCCTCTCTAAGATTATCTACTACTTTGATTTTCTCTAATTTGAACTGTAGTCTCTGTATTCAGTTGATTTAATCCTTGCAGGGGATAGTACAATTGCATGTCTTCATGATATGTTGCTTGTTGTGACTATCTTCTCATGGATATCTCATTGTAATTACAATTGTTTGTCTTCTGCTTACACTTCATAAACTCTTTCACTTTTCTTCAGTTGCTAATAATTATGGCAGGGCATGGAATGTTTCTAAGTCTTCATTCAGCATATCCTTACTTTGCTATCTAAGACAGGCTGTACTCACCATATCCACTACTTGCATCTGCATATCTGCATCAGTTAAGCAGAATTCTTTGCAGTGTTGGAAAGTACCATATATAAGAACTTTTTGAAGAGGGTCAGTAAGGATTTATGATCAGTTTCAACTGTCACCTGCTTTATATACAAATATTCGTGAAATTTTTCACATCTGTGCATGTGCCTTTCTTTCTCAATTTGATTTTTTCTTATCTGAATGGTATTTGGTGCACCTAACATGCACAAGAGTATGGTTGACCCCTCCTGCACCTTACACCAGCAGTAGCATCAGGTCAATCCAAGATGGAGGCATTTATATGTATAGATTACAGACTTAAATGTTTCTTCCAAGATAAACCAGAAAGATGTAAAGACTCTTGGCTCTTTCTAGGCACACTTAAAGACATTGAGTTTAAGGAAGAATGTATGTTGGTCACCATTAATGTAATGGACCTCTTTTCTTGCATTGCCCATAATGTAGGAATATATTAGATTTCTATGGCTCTCACAAAGAACTTGATCTTAGCAGTAGTGAAGTGTGTATATTAACACATTTTTAGAGATTGTAATGGGTAAGACTTTTTAATTTTTTGAAGGGGAATACTTCAGGCAAAAAATGGTGTTGCTACTGGGGCTAGATGTGCTATGGCTTATGCCAATAATGTCATGCATATGTGGGAATTCAAGCATATATTTTTTAGATTTTTTTAAACATATTTAAATGTATATCCAATTCCTATATGATATTTTTATAATGTATCAGGGAAATGTTGGCACTTTCTCTCCTTTTATGCAATATATTAATTTGATTACTTTACATTTCAGTGTTCTTTCAAGTTATAAACTATCTTGATGTTATAATTGCTAAAAATTAAATGAGCAGTGTTTTGAGAGTATCATTTATTGTAAGTCCACATTTTCTAATACATATTTAGACTAGAATAGTTACCATTCCATTTTCAAAAAGTGTGGGCTGGTTAATGGCCATTATGTAAGAATATTGTGTATAACCTCCTCTGACAGCACATTTGAATGGGAGGCTGGTAAGCTTGAGGAATTGTTTTTTTTTTTTTTTTGATAGAGGTTATCCACCAAAACTTGTATGCAAGGTTAAGGCACAGGGTATAGCCAAAAATGGTGGAATATTCAAGCCCCATTCTGTCACAAGGAGCTGTGTATGTTCAGAACAGTGCTGATGTGGGAAAGACTGCATCACAACTTGATGAAAAATTGACTAAAACTTTGATATTACCCTTTCACATCTTGAGTTGACTGTCACCAGCATTATTGTCAAAAACTGGAGAACTACTGTAGCAAGGTATGCACAGCTTAGTTGTAAACAAAGAACTGATGTTCATTTCACAAAGACACAAATCTCAAGAATATGATGGAAAATGGTAAATTAATATAAACCGGTGTTGATGTTGGCATGAAAAAAAATGCAAAGACAGTGACTGTGGTGAACCAGGTGGGAACTAAGAGCAATGTAAATAGAACTGTACTTTTAGAGGTGTGGTGTATGTTGTTATATGACAGCAACGTATGGCATTTTTACTGGCAAAACTGACAATGAACTTAGGAAGTGAATTTGCCAGCTTCTGTATAGTAATAAGTAATGACCTAGTTAAGGTTAGTCTCTGGTGTTATTCCAGGGAGATCCAGTACCTGACAGCCTGGGAAGATATGATGGACAGTCCATGATGCTTTGCCAGAAATGGCCTACATCTGTCTCACTTGGGCTTCAGGCATCTGGCAAAGGCTCTTGCCTCCCCCATAGTGCTTTTCTTAGGAAAAGTGATGAGGTTAAAACTACCAACATAAAAATTTCAAAAAAACACAAATTAAAGGTCATGTTGCTAAATGCTAAGAGTCTAAAGATGAAACTGCACTCATTGCAAGCATTCTTAACCCTGGAAAATGCTGACATCTCTCCAGTCACAAAAACCTGGTTCAAAGCTGCGGAGAGCACCCCAGCCTTACCTGGTCACTCATCATATTATACATTCAGATCCCAAACTGTGGGCAGTAAAGCCAAAGGAGGTAGAGTTTCAATATATATTAAAGACACATCTGGGCTGGTCAAACAGTATGATGCACAGGAGACACTCCAGGTGCAGTTAACTGTTGACAAGACCCCCATTCAAATCATAACTAGCTACCAGCCCCAAAATCTGACTTAAGGTACCCAAGCCACTTACCTGGACCTGTTTGAATTCATCAAGATTCAACCTGTTACCCTGATCCTGGTTGACTTTAACTACCCAAACATAAACTGGAAGAACTATACATGCCAGAACACAAATGCCCAGAGATTCTTCAATTTTGTCAATGCAAACACCTTGGAATAGCTAGTCAATGCCCCCACAAGAGGTGATAATATTCTGGACTTGGTATTAACCAGCATGAGTAACCACTGCAGCATCCCTACAGTATCATCCACCCTGGTAAGATCCAACCATAAAGCGGTCACTTTCAAAGTCAGTATCTCCTCCAACACCCCCTCTAGCTAGGGTCAGACATAAAAATTTCTCCAAAGCTGATTACAGCCTCCTGAGGGATAGTATAAACAGCTTCACTGTCCCCTCCCCCTCTGTAGGAACTGGCACCAATATCCAAAACTACACCAAAGCACTATACAAGCATTTATATAGATGCATGAAATCAGGAATAACCGACAGGACTAAATCATCCTCTGCAAGGAAGAGTAAACCTGTCTGGTGGATATCTGCAATAAATAAACTCTGTAGCAAAAAGAAAAAAAATTGCTATCCAAGACCAAGACGGACCAGATGCCTAAGTGGAAGCAATGTCTCCTTTGCCTGAACAAGCAAATAAGAGCACTAGTGAAATCCTCCAAAACAAACTTCAAATTCAAATTGGCCACATCTACTAGAGACAATCATAAGGCATTCTTTACATATGTCCACAACCTCAAAGGAAGCACCTAGATCTGTTCAGAATTGGTGGTCAAGGACAACACATATAAAAATGCTGTAGATATAGCAAACTTGTTGGCTGACAGATTTAGTGTGAAAACTTCACCCCTTTGTCCCCCCATCAGTAAATCAGGACATCCCCAGTACCTTCCCCCTTCTCCTTTTATCTAGGGAACAGGTCATCACTGTTTATTAAAAGGCAAATAATACAGTTACCATGGGACCCGATAACATCCCAGGCTACATCCTACATGAACTCAGACAGGAACTTGCAGCAGCATTAGGCACCCCATCCAACCAAAGCCTGAGTACTGGCTTCATCCCAGCTGAGTGGAGGACAGCCACTGTCATCCCTTTGCACAAAGGTGGAGTGTTCACCAATTTGGGAAATTATAGACCCATCAGCCTAACCAGCTCGATCTGCAAGGCCATGGAATGGATTATTATGGACAACATTAACAAGGACATTGGCAACCTCCAAACTCTTGATCAAGGGGAGGTCATGTCTGTTAAATTTGGTTGACTTCTTTGAGACAGTCACCAAAGCCATGGATGAGGAGAAGATGGTACACACCACCTACTTTGACCTGGCCAAAGCCTTTAACGCTATTTCCCACTCGGGCATAATAGATAAACTTTCTCAATTCGGCATCAATCTGTATGTTACCAGATGGGTAGTGAACTGGCTCAGTGATAGAACCCATGTAGTCAAACTAGAGGAAGTCACCTCAAGCAGTAGACCCATAACAAGCAGGGTACCCCAGGGTTCGGTCATGGTGCCTTTGTTATTTGAGATATACTTTTCTGAGGTGCAGCCCAAAACCAGTAGGCTATGGCTGACCAAGTTTGCAGATGACTGCAAGGTGAGTGCTCTCATCAATTCCCTTAGTGATGTCGACATCCTCCAAGAGGGTCTCACTCAGACAAATGACTGGTGCCAGAAACATGGCCTCAAGCTGAATACCAAAAAATGCATCATCATCCCCTTTGGGGAGAATGATGTCCCCAAAAATTATCACATTAATAACAATGTCCTAAACACCCACTCAGTTGTAAGGGATTTGGCACCCATGTTGATAGCAACCTGACTTTTGACCACCATGTTGCTTCCATTGTACGGAAAGCCTTCTACATGACCCACCTCACAAGTAAGGGTTACTCATCCAGGGACAAGGAGGTCATAACATCCTTGTTTTCTTCTCCTATAAGGCCCATTATTTGAGTACATGGCCCCTTTCAGCATGTACCTCAAAAAGCACATGCAGGAGTTGGAGAGACCACAAAGGTTCCTCACCAGGGAAATCCAGGGCCTCAAACATCCACCATACACAGATAGGCTAAAAGCCCTATCCCTCGACTCAGTTTCTTATAGACTCCTTAGAAGTGACCTCTGTCTGCCATACAAAGTGATCATGGACCCCACCTTGATGGGACTGCTGCATATCCGCACGTCAAGCTCCACTCAAGTAACCCACACGCACGGCCTCAACCTGGTCTGTGGCATCAACAGGACTTGTTGACAGGTCAGATTTGTGTCCCAGAGACTGCCCCATCTGTGGAAGAGACTCCCTCTCCATGTTAAGCAGAGTACCTCTTTACCCCTTTTTAAGCGCAACATGGATAATTGGAAGGGGAACAGAAAATACACCCCTGGGATTCCACCAGTGTCCTGCTGGACAATGGCATCAGGTGCTGACTTGTCTAAACATGGGTTGAACTCTTGGCTAGGCTTATAAGGGCCTCAGGGCCAACAGCCTAGTAACCTCCTACGATCCTATGATCCTATGAAGCATTCCTTTATTTATGACAAATTCACTAAATTAAGATTTTTGTGTTAATGAAATAGTTCAACAATCAGTGTGGAGTGGGGCTGGAAAATATTGCTAGAAGGGTGTAAATCTTTTTGGCTGATTAAATATAATGCAACTGTTCATCCTAGACTAAATGACAAACTCACTATTAATTTGTTTATTAAAACTTAAGGCTGATAAATTATAAGTGCATCAGTAAATTTGATTGATGTGTTCCATGTATGTAGTGGTTGCAAACTTTGCTTGTGCTATGTTTATAACATACAGATTTTTTTATTGTTTTACACTTTTGGTTAATGTCATAGATCAAGTTTTGATTGTGCATTTTATTCTATGTTACACTAATTTATAAGATTCTTATTCACTGATTTTTAATAATTTTTCATATTTTGTTCATTGTTTCAAGTATTCATTTGAAGCAACTGTTTTGCATATGCATAAACTGTATGCAGGAAGTGAAAACTATGACTAAGTCATGTGATATACATTTTACTTATTTATTGATCAGGAAGTTCTGGGTAGTAGTTTTTCGGATAAAGTCTCATGATAAAAAAACTAATAAACTTGCTCTATCTCTTGCAGCATTCATAACATATTTTGTTTGGTTACATATTACAAATATAAAGCATATGCATATAACTAATGCATTTAAAATTGTGATAAATGAAATGTAAAAGATATATATATATATATATATATATATATATATATATATATATACACACACACACACACACACACACACACACACACACACACACACACACACACACATACATGTGTGCTTCCAAGTGACATTTAATATTTAAATGTTTAGTTTTTTTTGGGATTTTCTGCTCTTAATAAAATTTAATTATTTTATTCTGTTTTCTAAAACATTCCCTCAGATTCATGAAGCTCGGCGCAAGGCCGACGTAAGGTTTGCGCCGGCCGTGCAGCGTAGATGTGGAGTAGTCGTGCCATATGCATATTAATGAAGGTGCGCAGCCACCACAGCCACGTGAATAGGAAACGTGCGCGAGTGCAAGGGGTGTATCGAAGTTGCGCAGGGAGGCATGTCAATGTTGGCTTCCGAGGAGCAACCTAAACTGCTGAATATTATATTCCACCAGTAATAGTAATCGTACCTATCAGTGTCAGTGGAGACTGAAATGTATGCAAAGCAGAGTCCCTGTGAACAGAAAATGAAGACTCAAACACAAATGCACGGTAGGGAATAACGGGTCCCTACCCATGAACAAATGACAGGAAAACCGTGTGCCTGTAGTCCAACGTAGTGTAGATAGCTATACCATGTGGAAGTGAAACGCATCAGATGTTAGCGCGCCGCCAGTAGGTACGTCCAGTCCAACGGAGGGGGTCACCAACCGACCCATAATTTGAGGGAGGGAACATAGCTGTGCAGATGTGTCCATAACAAAATACACGAGGAGAAATGTAGATATAGGTAGTGACCGTATGTCTGAATCATATCCCACAAGCCATGTAATAGTCACATACAAAAGGTATGTCTGTATTTCACATACCAAATGTGATAGGAAATAGCATACGCATGTAAACGAAACAGAAGGAGCATATAAACGAGCCATAATAACACGGACACATGTAGGCCGAAAGGAACAGTATGATCCGTACCGTCGACCAAGATTACCACCTGTCCCACTTTGTGAGCGACAGTCCCTCTGTGGGCAGATGTGTCCTGACACAAACATGTAAAACTGGCAAATGTCCAGAGAATATAGGACATAATTCCTCCATATATGTCATGTAATAGTTGCATTAAACATAATTCACTGGACGTATAATACAGAAATGTCATGACAAACAGAATAAGATACTGAAATGCTACAAGAATAAGCTTAGATATAGGCAGGAATTCTAAGTTCTATCTGCCGAACTGACCGTGGGTATGTGTCAGCCTGTAAAATATGCTGTGTTCACCGCAACTGTCACAGTAGGGTTGCCACCCTTACAAATGGCCAAAGTGGGACATGTTTGGTACAGACATCAGACTGTACAGGCCGACACATACCCACGGCCAGTACAAAGTACAGAACATAACTGTTTTGCCTACAGAAAAGCGTATTCCTGTAGCATTTTAGTTGCTTAGTCTGTTTCTCATAACAGTCAGGTATTTTAGATACAGAATTAACTGTTTAATGCAACTATCACATAAAATATAAGAAATATGTTTGTCCTAAACTCCCAGGACATTTGCCATGTTGACAATTACATGTCAGGACACAACTGCCCAAAGAGGGACTGTCCCTCGCAAAGTGGGACAGGTGGTAACCCTATGTCACACTGTGGACAATTGAAAAGGTGGAAACACAACCGTTGATTGTGGGGAGGCAATGTCCACAACAGTCGGACATGTGTAAGGAATAGCTTGGACATAGGAAAAGGTGCCATCCTACCAATGAGTAGAACAGGCTGGCAAAATCCGGAAGGCAGCTGTATAATCTGAATGTGTATGTGACACAGTCGAACGGGTAGTACTCAGATACACCAACCAAGTAATGAAAGTGAAGTAAGGGCATGTACCTATGTGCGTGAGGTATAGCATGTGGACAGCAAACATGGCAGGGTAGTCCACACAGCCATAAAGGTACCCGACACATGTAGGGTAGTCAATGTGTAACTCTGGCAGTGTCATGGGCCAATAACCAAAGTAGTGCTCTATGGGGTGCGAGTAATTTGCGTGTGAGGGGTGTGTGTTTAATGGTAAATTCCTCAAAGGCGATACTTGTGTCGTATGCAGAAAAGGTGAACCGGAGGTGTATGAGGGGGTAGCGGGTGAAGTGGAAAGAAACACAACCTCATGTAGAAACAGCTGCAAGACAAGCAGACAGGTCATAGTATAGAACACAATCCCACAAATATATGAATATGGAAATATGTGAGACAAATGTATACATACGGCACCATCACATACCCACAGATGGGTCTTGATGGAACTGGCCATAACAAATGCAACACACCTGGATGCATAATAGCCTACCCAGCATACCCTCCACAACACACAACCTGCCACCATACCAGAACGTCCACCAAATCCAGCCGTACTTGGTCCACTGGTTTGTTGCAGAAACAGCTACACACAGTGACCCCTACGCATATGTAGTAGGTATTGTCACCCTAGGCAGTGTCAGGATTGCAAACCATGTATCCCCTGCAGGTAAAACCCCCTGCACGTTTTCGAGAAGCCACAAAAATATTCGGTATCTAACTTGTTTTCGTCTTGACCAATTTTTCGGATATCCCTCACGGGATGACCAAATTGTGTAAATAGTAGAATGGGTATGACAACATGATGTCCAATCCAGTAGATATCTGGACACAAGTCAGAACGTGCAGTGGAGGTCCATGACACTGTCCAGCCCTAGGTGTGCATGCATAACCTACCACCCAGGATAAAATACCTTCCCATGACGCACGTGTCCAGACACGAATAGGAGGGAGAATATAATGCACACATTTGCAAAGTGGAAAATGGCATGAGGGCGAGGAAGACACTACATAAACAGGTCAACCCTGATCAAGTGTGAGGGACACTGACTGTGTGCAGTCGTGACTGACCATACCTGTCAACCCGTGTGAGCAAGATATCTGGACAGAGCCATGAATATAAGTGAGACAAAGGTCCAAACTCAGGGACAATCTGTAAACATATCTCTTAGAAACATAGAATTTGATAGAATAACAGTTTGCACATTGGCATTAATGTCTGGAGTATGAAGTCTGAAACCCAACTGTCTGTCCGCATGTTCCGACTGCAGTCTTTAATGCTGAGCTACTGCTGTGCCAGAACACAACAGCGTATTACAGAGGTCCGTGCCATAACACTCAACTGAATGACAGAATTGCAGAATGACTATGGTCACCACCTGTCCCATTTTGCGAGTAACAATCCCTCTGTAGGCAGTTGTGTCCTGTGAAAAAAATCAAGACATAGCAAATGTCTTGAGAGTTTATTTCCTAATTTACTTTAATAGTCACATAAAAACGGTTATTTTATATATGAATCCTCAATATGTTATGTGAAGTAGCATAAGCAATTCAAATGTTACTAGAATAAGCTATTATATGTACAAAAAAGGTTAAAGTTCAGTACTATACATGGCTGTAGGTATGTTTTGTCCTGGAAAATCTGACATCTCTACAGAACATGTCCAACTTTGGGCAGTCGAAAAGGTGGCAACCCTAAGAATGACCACAGGTTCACCCCATAGTGTTGTTGTGTGCCTCCGACAATCTGCACCAGTGTGGTAAATAGCTGAGGATTGATGTCAATAAATAATGAGAAATATCCTGAGTATAAGACTCCACAACCTGCAGAAAAGTCATGCTAATGCAAGACCTAGCATTCTATCAACGTTGTAAGCTTGTAAGAGCAATTGTTAAAATGTGTCCCTAACTGTCCCCCCATCATGTAGGTTTTGCGCAGGTTAGGTGCTCTAAGAAGTATGGTCCGGACATATTTACAGAAACAGCCCTTCACACTTGTGTAATGTATAACCGCATACCTGTAGTCACTTCATGTCCAAAAATACCAATCCCTGTATGACTGTATACAGGTAATAAGTCACATGTGAATGGGAACACCCCTCACCAGGAAGTATGGACTGTAACAAACCCACCCATAATATGTAATGCCAACAGAATCAGCTGCTGACAAGTGCCCAAACACCTGTGTCTATAAACACAGGTAAAACTTCAAAATAGGGAGACAAGCCCTGTCCATATGCTTTGTCTGATATTTGACCTCGGCCAGGGAAGTTCCGTTCACCAGGTGAACAAGCCTAAACCCAGATCACTACATGAACACCCTGGCAAGCAAAGACCTGTATGTGGCTGGACTATATGCCTTGGTGTTATGCATACCCTCGGAGTGATTAACAATGCAGCCGGAGTCCACAGCAGTAGGCAATAGGAAATGTGTAATATGTAGTACCGCCTTTTTCCCAGCAGGAGAATGGAAGCCTGTGTCATAGGTGAAGCGGTGAGTCATATGTTGATGTAGCTAAGTACTATGGGTATGCATATCAATGAGGGAGAACACCAATAGAATAGTGGTTCCAGTATCCGGCCAACATGAATGTAGTCCCGGATGACCTACGACCACTGCACATATAACTTGAAAGTGTAATTAAAGCGTTCGTGCAGTACACACATTTAAATATGTAAAGGTGAACATGTGTTTCGCAGTAGTTCTTAAACTGGAATACAGATATGTAACTGTTACGGTCAGAATTATGAAAGTTCATGGAAGCACAATTATCTATGAAACATATGTAACCCACAATAAGGATATGCAAGTGCGCCTGCGCGTGTGTAATCCGCTCACAGAATAGAAAATGAATGGTGTTTTCCCCACGTTCCATGTACTTGGCTCATACCTGTTAAATTCGTAAAGTACGAAACCAGACAAAGTCATGACAACAACTGGTACAAATAGGGACAATCCCCAGATATTGCCCTAACAAACATAGAAAGTGGATAAAATAACAGGTGTGTCACTAGCATGGATTCTCTGATGGGTATGAAGTCATAACCTGAAATGTTTGTCATTATTAACCAACGTCAGTCTTTAATGATATGCCACTAACTTGCCAGATAGACACAAGGTTATGAAAAATGGACCACAAATAGGGACAATCCCCAGATATTGCCTAACAAACAGAGAAAGTGGATAGAATAACAGGTGTGTGACTAGCATGGATTCTCTGAAGGGTATGAAGTCGTAACCTGAAATGTTGGTCATTATTTACCAACGTCATTCTTTAATGATATGCCACTAATATGCCAGATAGACACAAGGTTATGAAAAACGGAGCAAAGATAAGAGGCAAACAGCTGTACATGCAGCGGAAATCTGTACAGTTGAAAGGTATGATATGGAGATATATATACACATATATCCACAGACATAATCCAAAGCAAATGACGAGATGAGGAATGTACAGACATATGTATATATGTACAGATATATATAGCTATACACACACGATACATGAATAGATATATACACAACAAACATATGTCCTTGTACATATAACACATGTACATAAATAGGTCACAGTATAGCTAATATGGATAGACAGATAGGCATGCATGAAAGGAGAATACACCGATGGTTTCCAAACCATTTCCCAGAAAGTACCAGTGTGACAGGGCCTGCAAGTTCTACATGTTAAACATGAATAAAGGTGTCCTTTGCAGGACCCCAAAAATTGATCTGTATGAAGTGCGAACCATCATAGATGCTAAAGACATCACAGCTGCAACTATGATATAGCTGTACATGCAACAATAGCAGGTGCAAGGGTAATAACACATGGGTTGATTGAATGTATGATGTACGAGCTGATATCCGCAGAGTGGGGAGTGCTCGGAAGTGTCCTCACACTTTATTATCACTCACATTAAACATGTCTAATGGGTACTGTAGAGGTGTGTCAGGTATGGGAATCATAGGTATGCAGAATTGGGCCAAGGTGCTGGTTGGCACAGATCTATTAGGTACGCCCCATGGGATTGATCAATACACCTATGTGGGTATAGCACATGCCTATATTCACCAAAAAGGTGCAACCCACCCACTGGATATTGTGTAAACCATTGGGGGAAGACGTAGGGACCTATATCAGTGTCATGTAGGCGATTATCATGGATGGACACGCATACGACCAAGATGGTAACCATACCTGCCAGAATGTCAGAATAAGACAGCTGGACCAAGGCATAGTACACAACAGACAAATAGGGACTATATTAAATATACCTCAGACAAAGTCAGACCGTTGATAGAATAATTGCGTAGTCGGGAATATGAATGTTATGAGAGTTAGTAATCATGAAATAGAAATGTCAGTCATGATTACCTAACCACACAGTCCGTCACGGCTTGCCAGCAATCCATCAGAAAGGCACAATATCATGACAAATGTAACAGAATCAGAGGTCAAACCCCAGGGCGTATACTCATAATGTGTACAGGTGAGAGGTATGAAGGTAACCTGTCCTTATGAAATGTACAGAACTAGTGATACTAGGTGGACAGGTGAGAAGAAAGACGTCAGGACAAATGACAAAACATGTACAACTCATAAGCATGCAAAACAAAAAGCCCGAAGTGGTTAGCTGAGTGCCGCCAAACTACTGTTGAAAACAGTCACGAACAGTCACAAAGTGAATTTCCTTTAACACAATTTTAATAGTGTTTTCGGAAACGACTATGCGTTTCCTTCTTCAGAAGGTAAAAAACCAAAAGCAAAAACAACGTAATCACATCCAGCCCATCCTTTTAAAACAATTTAAAACATCATGTGATACTAATTAATAGATAAATTGATAAATACGCTCAAAGCTATATTTGCATTTAACTAACCACAATTCTAACTACATCAACCCAAAGACAATCCCAAAACATGTCCATTTATTTTAACTAAATAATTCTGAGATATAAGCTAGTTGTTGTACTCTTAAAAACTCTTACCCAGGCTTTTCACATATACTACAAAAAAATAGTTATATTTACATTTAAATACAGTAATTCAAATTACCTTAAAAATAATCCCAAGATATTTCACTACTTTAATAAAAACTGAATGTCATCAAATGTAGGTTGAAAATAAATCCAAGTTGGCCAATAATACAAATGGCCAATATGGACAAGTTGAAGGCAGCAAAAAAGAAAATCCATTTCTAAATCTTTTACATTAGGGTATGTATAGCAAAGATGCCTACTAAATACAAAACAATAGTATTAAAGCAAGGTGTCAACATATAAAAATCATCACAGGGCAGTTTAAAAATCTGTAATAACAAGCTCCCCTATCTTTTGCAAGCAAGCTTTTTTAATACACAAGTAATGGACATATTTTCATTAAGACCTGGCGCAAAAGTAGCCCCTGTCCTTATCTGCCAACATAGTTCTTGTATGTCCAGATGAATTTGCCATGGTCCCACATAAGGGGCGATTTCTATTTTTTGTAGCACCATAAATTCAAATGCGTGATTAGGGAATTCCGAAATGTGGCATGCAAGTGCATTGTTTATGTCACCTTTGGAGATAGCGTAATAGTGTTCATAAACACGTTGCCTCAATTTACGCTCCGTTTTCCCTATATAGAATGCGTGGCAAGCTGTGCACATTGCAACATACACCACAGCCTTCGTGTCACAATTATATTTACCCATAATCCTATACGAAATTTTATTGACCAAGGCCGTGTTGCCTTCTTTTATGTGTTTGCATTGTGCACAGCTGCCACATCTACTCATTCCTTTAATAGATCTCCTCATCTTAGATTGCCCACTTTCCAACAAAGTTTTCAAATTAACCCCTCGTCTAAAAGTTATAGGTGGTGGGCCACTACAAACTTTCTGAACTTGTTTATCATTCGAAAGCAATGTCCAATTTTTACTCAAGATACCCCTTATAAAATGATGATCCATTGAGAAAGTACATAAAAACCTGAGTTGATTATTAGTATTGCTATATCCTCCCTTAGTTGCTACATTACCAATTAATTGATTAATTTGATTAGCAACATGTTGGGAGGCTAAAATGGGGCTAAAATGACCAGTTTTACGTTTGTAACCAACTTCATTCATGACTTCCTCTATCAAATGTAATGGGTACCCCCTATTGTTGAACATGCCAACTAGCTTGTTACATTCCACCTCAAAATCATGGTCGTCTGTAACCATTCTGGCTGCCCACACCATCTGGCCTTTAACAATAGCCTTCTTTTGATGGTGCGGGTGGCAACTGGAATAGTGTAGAAAACCATTAGAGTAAGTAGGCTTTCTGTAAATGCTGCTTTTGAATCTCATGTTGGAAAAATCCTTCTCTAGCAAAATGTCTAAGAAACTAATCTCAGTATCACTGAAATTAAATGTAAATTCTAGAAAATTAGTTAGAGTAGTGATGGACTCAATAAAGCTAGGAATAAGTTCCGGTTGCCCTTTCCACAGAATAAACATGTCATCCTGGTATCTTGTGTACCAGGTGACGTGTTTGGAACATAAAATTTTGAAATAGTAGTGTGTTTTCCCAATAAGCCAAGACACAGTTGGCGTACGCCCCCCCACAGGGCGACCCCATAGCTACCCCTGATGTTTGCATATACATACCATCTTCGAACTTGAATATATTGTTGTAAAGTATAAGTTCCAGAAGTGTCTCAACTAAATAGATGACCTTATCATTCACTTTTCTATCAACCAAAAAATCCCTCACCCACTCAAGGCCAACATCATGTGGTATCACAGTATATAAATCCTCTATGTCAACTGTGAGGAGTGTTAAAGTTGGATCAAACTGGATCTTGTTAATAGAATCCAAAAAGCTCCATGAATCCTTACAGATATGTTTTTCTTTCGCTAACAGTGGCTTAAGTAAGGTGTCAACATATTTAGCGCATGCGTTTCCTTCTTCAGAAGGTAAAAAACCAAAAGCAAAAACAACGTAATCACATCCAGCCCATCCTTTTAAAACAATTTAAAACATCATGTGATACTAATTAATAGATAAATTGATAAATACGCTCAAAGCTATATTTGCATTTAACTAACCACAATTCTAACTACATCAACCCAAAGACAATCCCAAAACATGTCCATTTATTTTAACTAAATAATTCTGAGATATAAGCTAGTTGTTGTACTCTTAAAAACTCTTACCCAGGCTTTTCACATATACTACAAAAAACTAGTTATATTTACATTTTTAATGAATTTTAATTTTTACTGAATTTACGCATGGTTTTAGAAAACTGAATTTACGCATGGTTTTAGGGAACTTGCCTAGTTTAGTAAATCTGTTTAGGATTGCTAGTGTGTTTAATCCCCCCTCTGGCACAGAACCTAAAAGCATTTGAACTGGCATGTGAGTTGGATTTCAGGCATTTGGCTACCAACCATCCCCCAAACTTAATATAACAGCAGAGGATAGGCAATGGATTAGTACTCTGAAAGACTGTAAAGTCAGGGTGATGAAACCAGATAAAGGGAATGGGCTCATCTTCATGGACCACCATGTTTATGTAGATAAAGTTCTTAAACATTTGGAGAAGGGACCATATCAAGCGATTAGTGTCAATGAAGTTAACATAGCATATAGGAGGATTCAATATATCCTGGAAGATTTGTTCTTGGAAGAATTCATAGACACTGAGCTACATAGTTATTTAACAATGGCATCACCAAGACTACCTGTTTTCTTCGGAGTACCCAAAATTCACAAATCCATTCATGACCCACCCCTCAGGCCAATTGTGGATGGTAGAGGATCCATTACGAGCGCATGCGCTAAATATGTTGACACCTTACTTAAGCCACTGTTAGCGAAAGAAAAACATATCTGTAAGGATTCATGGAGCTTTTTGGATTCTATTAACAAGATCCAGTTTGATCCAACTTTAACGCTCCTCACAGTTGACATAAAGGATTTATATACTGTGATACCACATGATGTTGGCCTTGAGTGGGTGAGGGATTTTTTGGTTGATAGAAAAGTGAATGATAAGGTAATCTATTTAGTTGAGACACTTCTGGAACTTATACTTTACAACAATATATTCAAGTTCGAAGATGGTATGTATATGCAAACATCAGGGGTAGCTATGGGGTCGCCCTGTGGGGGGGCGTACGCCAACTGTGTCTTGGCTTATTGGGAAAACACACTACTATTTCAAAATTTTATGTTCCAAACACATGTCACCTGGTACACAAGATACCAGGATGACATGTTTATTCTGTGGAAAGGGCAACTGGAACTTATTCCTAGCTTTATTGAGTCCATCACTACTCTAACTAATTTTCTAGAATTTACATTTAATTTCAGTGATACTGAGATTAGTTTCTTAGACATTTTGCTAGAGAAGGATTTTTCCAACATGAGATTCAAAAGCAACATTTACAGAAAGCCTACTTACTCTAATGGTTTTCTACACTATTCCAGTTGCCACCCGCACCATCAAAAGAAGGCTATTGTTAAAGGCCAGATGGTGCGGGCAGCCAGAATGGTTACAGACGACCATGATTTTGAGGTGGAATGTAACAAGCTAGTTGGAATGTTCAACAATAGGGGGTACCCATTACATTTGATAGAGGAAGTCATGAATGAAGTTGGTTACAAACGTAAAACTGGTCATTTTAGCCCCATTTTAGCCTCCCAACATGTTGCTAATCAAATTAATCAATTAATTGGTAATGTAGCAACTAAGGGAGGATATAGCAATACTAATAATCAACTCAGGTTTTTATGTACTTTCTCAATGGATCATCATTTTATAAGGGGTATCTTGAGTAAAAATTGGACATTGCTTTCAATGATAAACAAGTTCAGAAAGTTTGTAGTGGCCCACCACCTATAACTTTTAGACTAGGGGTTAATTTGAAAACTTTGTTGGAAAGTGGGCAATCTAAGATGAGGAGATCTATTAAAGGAATGAGTAGATGTGGCAGCTGTGCACAATGCAAACACATAAAAGAAGGCAACACGGCCTTGGTCAATAAAATTTCGTATAGGATTATGGGTAAATATAATTGTGACACGAAGGCTGTGGTGTATGTTGCAATGTGCACAGCTTGCCACGCATTCTATATAGGGAAAACGGAGCGTAAATTGAGGCAACGTGTTTATGAACACTATTACGCTATCTCCAAAGGTGACATAAACAATGCACTTGCATGCCACATTTCGGAATTCCCTAATCACGAATTTGAATTTATGATGCTACAAAAAATAGAAATTGCCCCTTATGTGGGACCATGGCAAATTCATCTGGACATACAAGAACTATGTTGGCAGATAAGGACAGGGGCTACTTTTGCGCCAGGTCTTAATGAAAATATGTCCATTACTTGTGTATTAAAAAAGCTTGCTTGCAAAAGATAGGGGAGCTTGTTATTACAGATTTTTAAACTGCCCTGTGATGATTTTTATATGTTGACACCTTGCTTTAATACTATTGTTTTATATTTAGTAGGCATCTTGGCTATACATACCCTAATGTAAAAGATTTAGAAATGGATTTTCTTTTTTCGTTTGTGCTGCCTTCAACTTGTCCATATTGGCCATTTGTATTATTGGCCAACTTGGATTTATTTTCAACCTACATTTGATGACATTCAGTTTTTATTAAAGTAGTGAAATATCTTGGGATTATTTTTAAGGTAATTTGAATTACTGTATTTAAATGTAAATATAACTAGTTTTTTGTAGTATATGTGAAAAGCCTGGGTAAGAGTTTTTAAGAGTACAACAACTAGCTTATATCTCAGAATTATTTAGTTAAAATAAATGGACATGTTTTGGGATTGTCTTTGGGTTGATGTAGTTAGAATTGTGGTTAGTTAAATGCAAATATAGCTTTAAGCGTATTTATCAATTTATCTATTAATTAGTATCACATGATGTTTTAAATTGTTTTAAAAGGATGGGCTGGATGTGATTACGTTGTTTTTGCTTTTGGTTTTTTACCTTCTGAAGAAGGAAACGCATAGTCGTTTCCGAAAACACTATTAAAATTGTGTTCAAGGAAATTCACTTTGTGACTGTTCGTGACTGTTTTCAACAGTAGTTTGGCGGCACTCAGCTAACCACTTCGGGCTTTTTGTTTTACAACTCATAAGCATGTTTGTCCACAAATGTGAATTACAACGTATGGCCTGTGAAAGTCAATGTGGAAGGTTAATAGACTCAAACGACATGTGTCCCTGAGGGTGTCATGCAGTCTCACCGATACAGTGTCCAGTCCACCATACATGTACGTGAGCTCTGCCACTGACGGAAAGTGCAAATATCGGCCTACACATAAGGTACATG
The DNA here is from genome assembly GCF_019279795.1 of Protopterus annectens. NCBI lineage: Eukaryota > Metazoa > Chordata > Ceratodontiformes > Protopteridae > Protopterus > Protopterus annectens. The sequence goes on from NC_056728.1 coordinate 553,026,693, forward strand.
ATAGAATAAGTAGTGTGGATAAGCACCTGTTGACCTGTGTGAGGAATATAACCCAGTGGGTGGGTGTGTTCAGCAATAGGAATGTAATGGTAACTGGCCTGTGATGGCGCCATGTATTGTGTGCATTGGCGTAACTGTACGAATGTGCATTTGTATGACTCATATGTGTGGTGTGTTCCTCTCACAATCTGTACCTGCATACCTCTCAACTGTACAGAATTTTGCAGAATGTCCAGATGTTTGCCTCATATATTTGGTACATTTTACATAAAATTGTGTTTTTCTGGCAAATTAGTGTGAATCATTAAAGACTGAAGTTAGAAAATAATGAGAGACATTTGAGTTTCAGACTTCATACCCTTCAGAAAATTCACGCTAATGCAAAACCTGTTATTCTATCGATATTTTAAGTTTGTAAGAGCAATATTTAAAAACTGGCCCTACTTTTGGGCCTTTGCCCCACTTTTATTTATGGCTTTGTCCAGATTTCCTGCTGTCGGAGGTTGAGAGGTATGTGTACCTGTCTGCAAAATACCTGAGAACTGACGTCATTAAATAATGATAAACATATGTGTTTAAGATCCCAAATCCCTCAGAAAGGGCATACTAATGCAAAACCTATAATACTGCCAACTATCTACGTTTGTAAGAGCAATATGTAGAATCTACCCCTATCTGTCCCCCCATCATGTTAGGCTTTGTACAGATGTTTTGCACTAGGAGGTTGATAGGTATGATCAGAAACAGATACATATCTGAGGAAACAGTATTGTCGACCGCAAGATAACGCAGAAGGTATGAAAAGCACTGCAGTAGGAAGTTCATCCGCAGGTATGTGCTGACATGTCAAATGGCACATCAGTCTACAGGAAGTACCTATAGGGTGTCACCTTTACCAGTGATGACAGCGGGAAATACCCACAGCCATGCATACACCACAAATAGACATAGCACACAGCAAAGCCTAGGCCATGATACATGATGCCTTCGGCGTTTATGGATTGAGTGAGAGTACAGCAAGGAAAGATGATTGCCAGGCTATTCAGCAAACACCCGCAGGGGCGTGCAAGACCACCCGTAACACGAACATTGCACGGACAATGTTGGGATTTGCAACATACCCCATTTGTATGTGTAAACTATGCAAATGATGTAATTATAGGGTTGCCACCTTTCCAAATGGCCAAAGTGGGACATTTGTGCTACAAACATAAGATTTTGCAGGGCAAAACATACCCACGGCCAGTACAAAGGACTGTTTGCCTGAATAAAAGTTTATTCTTGCAGCATTTTTGTTCCTTATTCTGTTTTGTATAACATGTAGGTGTTTCAGATACAGAATAACTGTTTTATGCAACTATTACATATAATATAGAAAATACTTTTGTCCTAAAATCTCAGGACATTTGCCTTTTTCTCACAATATTTTGCAGGACACAACTGCCCAAAGAGGGACTGTCCCTCGCAAAGTGGGACAGGTGGTAACCCTACGTAACTACGCGATACATGTAACAGTAAGCTGTCCGTGCAAGAGCAGAGTTATGTGCAGAAATGTACCTGGATGTTATGCGACTAACGTTTTGCACGTTGCTAAACGGAGCAATGACAGCTGCAAATACAGTACGAATACAGTCGAAGAAGCATGCCAATGTCCAAGTCCAAGGCCAGTGGTGGCTTTGTCCATTGGATATCAATGAACTAGTAGTTGTCCTCCCCCGATCCCTGGTGTGGAAGCGTAGCGCAGCACCACGAGAACGCGTTGTGCTTCAACACAAGACATATGGATAATATACATACAAAATGTAGGTTTAGTTAGATGTTAGTACACCATGCAGATGAATGGCAAGCCGGAGACAACATGGCTACTGCATACTGGTACCTATGTGTGGAAGTGCTCTGTCAGAGATGTAACGAAGCATTTGTCGGCAATGTGAGGCAAGTGAGGCTGAGGATAGTAAATTACAACATGGCATGCCATATGGGCCAAGCTGCTACAGTGTAGTGTAGGTTAAGGGGACTATTAGAGTAGAGGATAGGTGACAACAGGAGTGTGTATGTACAAAACACTGTAACCTCACCGGAGCAGTGTCACATGTGTGCTGTCAGTACTCAGTGGAAGAGGCGTGCCATGAGCTATCCCAGGGAACATCAGGAGACTGACAGCATATGCCATGGATACCACCGATGTGACATGCAAACCTGCCCACAGGGTGTCTGTGCTGTGCGCACCAGTAAGCCCGAGTAAGTATGTGTGCGCGCGTGTTAGCCCGTGTGCGCATGTGGAAGAACGAGTAAGCTAATGTACAAATGGTGAAGCCCGTGTATGCATTTGTATGCAGGTATACATGTGTACTACACACATCACACACGTACTGCACACACAGACACACATGCTGCCAATACTACACACATCAGTGAAATGGCACATGGATGGAGACTACATCATCAGAGGTAACAGTGCTGTAAACTATGCTACAGTGATGGTTATAGCTGCAATGCATCATGCCTGCTGACGTACACCTGGAAGTAACACACTGTGTGTTAACAGCATGCTAACATCGATACAGTGGAATAAAGACACTGTGTGCAGCAGCAGCAGGTTAGTCAAATCCTGCATCAATGTTACACATCACAGGTGGTGGCACAGGTGACATCATATGCACAGGGTGTGGTATTAACATGTCCAGAGCTGTCATAGAGCCATCCAATGTACATGTAGGTGTGTGTGTGTGTGTGAGGGACAATGGTTATTGCATGGCCCAATGGTGGTGCAATGGGTGTGTGTATGTGATAGCCATAGCTGTTTGTGGTAAGTGTGTGTGTCTGCATATACACAGGTACAGCATGTGTCAGCCATATACAGGAGGTTGTGGGACAGGCACACACCGTACCTGCCAGGCTGTTGAGATCCCCATTACTGGCCATGGACACCCCCCCCATGCATCCAACACAACCCAGTCCTGCACCTGTCAATGTCTACACATACAGTCCTGGGATCTGTACCACAACCTGTGGATAAACGTGTGTCTGTAATGTTAACTTGGGGTGCATAGACTTGACAGTTACTACAGACGGATATGAGCCATACTCACACTCCAATGTAATAACCACCGCTGACTGTTTCAGAGATCTGCATACGACCACTCAAAGGTGCTGCACTAACATTGTTTCCAATGCCCGTGTAATACCCAGCATCACAATAACCGGTCACTACACATTTATAATCCACGATCACTACAGCACACAGTATGTGCACTATCACAGAGCCATAGCAGATGTACATACATCCAAGGTGTTCACATACAGACAATGCAGCACAAGAGTGATAATCCCAACATACATATCTATATACAATATATATATATATATATATATATATATATATATATATATATATATATATATATATATAGCTATATACATACATATATCTCTGTATATATGTATATACACACACACACACACACACACACATATATATATATATATATATATATATATATATATATATATATATGTAGATAGATACATATACACACACACACACACACACACACACACACACACGTGGCAGGGTTGGGAGCAGCACATAAACGTAAGCGCTGTACCACACGACAGCATTACGCAGTTACAAAATGCGCTACCATGATCAGTGGATCACATGATTCACACAGGCACACATCTAGCCTGCAGACAGCAGCATCAAAGGCAAAGACGCCGCACAGATGTTATGGAGAGTGAATACTGTCAAATCAATGTACTGTTGTCATGCAGCTGGAAACACAAACGCACACACACACACACACACACACACACACACACACACACACACACACACACACACACACACACACACTTGGCAGGGCTGGGAGTTGAACATACACCTAACTACCTTAACACACAACAGCATGACGTATTTACAGAACGCGCTACCGAGATTACTGAACACAGCACACCCAGAGGCATACTTCTAGGTGGGTGACATCATCCGCAAAGGCAAAGACGTCGGTAGCAAACAGATGTGGTGTGCGGCGTCTAAGAGCAAGACTGAGTCCCCAGGCGGATGGGAGCATGCATGCAAACACACACACACACACACACACACACACACACACACGCACACACACTTGGCAGGGCTGGGAGTCGAACATACACCTAACTACCCTAACACACTACAGCATGACGCATTTACAGAATGCGCTACCGAGATTACTGAACACAGCACTCTCAGAGGCATACTTCTAGGTGGGTGACATCATCCGCAAATGCAAAGACGTCAGTAGCAAACTGCTGTGGTGTGCGGAGTCTAAAAGCAAGACTGAGTCCCCAGGCGGATGGGAGCATGTACGCAAACACACACACACACACACACACACACACACACACACACACACACACACACACACACACACTTGGCAGGGCTGGGAGTCGAACATACACCTAACTACCCTAACACACTACAGCATGACGCATTTACAGAATGCGCTACCGAGATTACTGAACACAGCACTCCCAGAGGCATACTTCTAGATGGGTGACATCATCTGCAAAGGCAAAGACGTCGGTAGCAAACTGCTGTGGTGTGCGACATCTAAAAGCAAGACTGAGTCCCCAGACGGATGAGAGCATGCATGCAAACACACACACACACACACACACACACACACACACACACACACACACACACACTTGGCAGGGCTGGGAGTCGAACATACACCTAACTACCCTAACACACTACAGCATGACGAATTTACAGAACACGCTACTGAGATTACTGAACATAGCACTCCCAGAGGCATACTTCTAGGTGGGTGACATCATCCGCAAAGGCAAGGACGCCGATAGGGAATGTATAGAGAGTGAGCAGTCTGAAAGCATATTACTGTCCCAAGGTAGACGTAGACAAACACACGGCAGTGGTGTGATCGGGGCAACCAAATATCTGCGGAGCACTACAACACTACATAGATACGGGACGCACCACAGACAGTACACCCTTCAAGACAGCAACCAGTGTGTTCAATGTAGGCATCCATCATGACATTAAAAATAGACACCTGTTGCCTGGATGACCACCATTGCTATACAGGATGTCAATGGCCATGCCCACACTCTTAGTATCACATGTCTGTTTGGAATGTACTGTGTGTCCATCTACACAACGGCATACTGGGCATGCTCACACAGCAGTTGCAAAGGGCCGTCTTGCATGCATGCACATGGATTCTAAACACGGAAGGGCACAGTTTGAAATGTACTGTATGTCCATCTACACAATGGTGTACTGGGCATGCTCACACACTTAGCAGTTGCAAAGGGCCGTCTTGCATGCACATGGATTCTAAACATGGAAGGGTGCAGTTTGGAATGTACTGTGTGTCCATCTACACAACCGCATACTGGGCATGCTCACACACTTAGCAGTTGCAAAGGGCCGTCTTGTATGCACATGGATTCTAAACATGGAAGGGCACAGTATGGTTTTACTGTCCCCATGTACATGAAGGCCACTCACATGTATTGACCAGTACACACTCAGGAGCTATCACAGATGTCTCAGGTGCATATCACAGAGGTACACTCTGCAATCTACAATGTAGCCCTCAGACATCACCATATCATTGTACCAGCAATACACAGCCATACATTAACACAACACCGTGTGACTCATGACCAGTGCACTGTACATAGGTCTACAGCAACTGTGCAGACTACACATGTACCGACAGGGTTCCATCCTGTATTATGTATTGCAATTATACCACTGTACATAACCATGTCAGCTCTGCACATACCAGGGGCCCTGGGTCTTACACAGCTGCGACAGATGACTGTCGCTGTACACCAACGAACGCACATGTTAGGCTATGTCATACATGTAATTGCAGTGGATATGTGCATGGACCACACACACGACACATATGTACATAGCAAAGCTTTTGCTGTCCCGCGTGCAGACAAGTGGCTACAGCAATCATACGCATGCAAATGGAAGGTGGGTCCATGGCTGTTGAATGCTAACAGTACATGAGGCAGCAATGTTGACTGAGGACACATTCCCTCTGTACTAGTTACTCATGACACCCATCATATCATACAACAGTCCATGTGTTATGTATGTCAACACACATGTCCACCAATTGCAATGCATACAAACATGGCTACATGACAGGCATGTAGGACCAACACACATGTACAATCTGTAGTGTGCATGCAGCTACCATGCATGTGCAGTAGCTGATGTAAGTAACTAATCTGTGCCTAACTACAACATGCAGTTGCAATGCAGCCCCATCATTGACACCTGTGTATGGTGACATACTGACAGTACAGTAGGATGTACAGCAGGTATGGGTGGATGTGTGTACATAAAGTGGTGATCCACCTGTGTAGATGGATGTTTGCCGGGGATGGCTCACAGGTGTGTCACACGCCATCCTACCATTGCATGTGCAAACAGTACGCTATGTTACTGTCACTTGACGGTGGAGACATAAAACCTACACAGTGGTCAGGTGTCACTTGACACCTGTAACACTTACATCCTCCCATGTGCATATAGCAGCACAATTGCCGAAGGTAGTGTTGGTACACATAATGCAGCCAATACTGCTGCATGTCAGTCAGACGTATCATCATATAGCAGGTGTATCATTCACAGTACTGCCATGTGTGTTTGCTTGTGTGACCATATATGCCACATATGGTGGGGAATACATCCCAGTTGTTACACACCCCTGCACACTGTTGTATAGATCTGTACATACTGCAGTGTGGAAAGCATGACGTAGGCAGGTGTGGTGTGTGTATCACACACATCAGCTATCCATATGTGTATGACATTTGTGGTCTCCACAGTGTGTGTGTGTGTATATATAGGTATGTATGGCTGTCTGGTGCATGGAGTGAGGGTGTATGCTACCATACAGAACACGCAGGATTCCTAACCCCTCATGGTGATGCAGTCCACTACCCTGTTGATGCCATTGGTCTCAGACGCACTGGCTAACTGTACATGTTCTTTCTCTGTGTCGCGTTGTGTGGGTTCACAGTACTGTGACGGTGATGACCACATAGGCAAGGGTCCTCACGTCAACACTATGGGGTATGCATTATAGTGTTGTTGACCCCGTGAGTGTGAGCATGTTCCTGTAATGTGACAGGGTATTACTGCTACACAGTGAGGCCTCATGCTATCAAGTGGCCTCTAATATTATCATTGGCCAGACCGCTGTGTACAACCCCTGCACCATGTCAACATACCTGTGATGTGACCTGGTATGGATGTCACACCTCTAGCCACTGTAGCCTATTAAACTGCCCACATGCTTCTGGATCAGTATATGTGTGGACATCTGTGTTATGTTAAACTTTCCAACAGTCAGGCTGAGGCTACGTATAGCATGCTGATATTGCCATATGTGCCTGTGAGTACTCCACAGTTACACATGGGAGACTGCAAACAGTGCTACCTGTAGGCACATGCAAGTAGACCATAAGGAGGGAACCAGGGCATCATTAGCAACATACTGTTACTGTTGTTACCGAGACACATACTGTGAACATATAACAATGCATGATAAACCTGTACTACATGGTATGTCTGGTGAGTGTAAACAGTACACAACTAATGTAATATACACATCTCTCACTATTCACACACAACTAATGGAATATACACTTCTCTCACTATTCTTACACAACTAATGTAATATACACTTCTCACTATTCTGTTCAGCCTGTGCATCAGACCATTTGAGCATGTCTCTGCACCAGTGGTGTGGATGACAGGGATGTAGCATAGGCTTCATCATATGCACAGGGTGGTAATGTTTGCCAGGGGCATAGGCTGCACCAATGGATGACATCTTGTGTGTGGGTAAGGACCAGTGATATGATTGGACATGTCTGTTCTGTATTCATGTGGGTGTTGTGGTCCCCTACAGATGTCTTTGCTGTGTGCGTGTATGTGTGCACACAGTTCTGCCTTTTGTGAGGCCTACACGGGGTATTATTGACAGCTCCAGATTGTACAGACCAGGTTGTACAGCTCACTGTATCCGGCCATGGCCACATGACCTGTGCCTGCCAGGAGTTGCACGGGCACTACCAGGCAGAGGTACAACTTGGCTACTGTCTGACGACACATGTCCACTGGAACCGTGTCCCTGCTGGGAACTTCCAGGGCCACATCCACATGGCCTGCTGTGTCCTGGTGTGGACAGCGCAGCACCAGCTGCACTGCTACTGCTACCAGCACTATGGGAGCGGGCATGTGAGGTGGCACGCTCACGTTGACCTCCACTAGGTGGTGTAGCTGGCCTACATCCACGCGGCCTATGCCCCACTCCTACCAGATGTTCCAGCACAGACAGCTCATGCTCGCGGATTGCCATGCCACAGTCAAGGATTCCAACCATGTCACCAATCACCTGTCCAGAACATCAGCAATCTGCTGTTGAGCATTTGCCAATGCCTGGATGTTGTCATTTAGGGTATGGATAGCAGCCCTCTGCAGCCTCTGCCCTTCTCTGTTCTGCCGTTCAGCACGTGCCTGTGCCACCATTACAGTCTGGAACATGTGTCTGGTGATACCACCTGCTGCATTCTGTCCTGCAGGTGTATGTCTGCCAGAGGTCCTCGTATGAGCAGCACCGGCCACATGCCTGTGTGGCACATCTGCAGTCATTACGCTGACACCATGGTGTGCAGACACACCTTCTGTAGCCACCACACATTCCTGTTCCACGCTAACAGACGCTGACTGTCCTTCCTCTATGGCCACTGGTGATGCGGTATGTGTTGGCAGCAGAACTGTGTGCGGGGAAGAGGGGGACATAGCTGGGATGGCAACCATTGGCACAGATTCAGCCCCTGACAACCCTGCCTGTACCTCATGCATATGTTCATCACTGCTAGTATCTGTGGGGACACTAACATCAGATGGACCGCAGGAGGGTAACGCACTTACATCACCTGTGAATTCAAAGAAAGACTCTAAATTACAATAGACACACAGACACACACACACACACACACACACACACACACACACACACACACACACACACACACACACACACACACACACACACACACACACACACACACACACACACACACACACACACACACACACACACACACACACACACACACAGACACACACACAGACACACCATGCATGTGATTTGACAGATGGCATGCAGCATGCCTGTGATACGGCAGAGGGCATGCAGCTCAGACATTAATAGTGTTAGTAAGCATACCTCCCTGGGGTGCACACTACAGCAAGCAGGTGTCATATCAGTAGCCATGCAGTTCACACAATCATGGTAGTATGCATGCATCCCCATGATACACCATGTGGACCAGAACAGGATAACAGTACACATGGCTGACATGACCTTGACATGTAATCTGCTGACTTGTGCATTAACAAGCATACATGTCTGACACATGTACAGCATCATAATGGGCATCACATTGCCATGTTGTCTGTATGCCCTACAGATAGAATCATGTTTAGCAAATGTGCATGAGCATGGAAGGGCAGTGTGAGCTGTCTACATTGCTATACAGTGTGAAGTACAGACACTGTGCCATTGCATGGCATCATGAGACATCTATATTGCTGTACAATGCATAATATGTACACATTGCATAGCCATAACTGGATGCATACCCATGGCATAACTGTGGATTGTGACCCACGATGCTGAGGTGTATACACACCAAACCATACTGTGTCAAGTGACAGGTCAGTGGAGGACCTACAGATGACACCCCTGCACAACAACTACAGGGTCTTAGCTGCCTGGCAACCATGTCCACACATAGTGGACATGTCAATTCACCATTTCCCACATGACATTGATGTACCACACACACAAGGTGCACAGCTAATGGTGATGTCCTACAGCAGCAAGGGAAATGTACAGTATCTGTGGCCTGATGTGGTGTCAATGTCTGTGGAAGCTGTACAGGTGACTACTGTCATGCTATGACACAGTTGTGATGTTCAACAGATCTTATATGGTAGACGACATTGACACCTCTACTAGCTGTACACAGGCTTTTAGGATGTGCAGTGTACCACATCAACTGTATAATCAGTCAACTAAGGCTATAATTGGACCATGTGTGGACAATGTGCAACAGGGTGTGTACACATCACATCTACTGTGTGGCTACGTGTCTCTGGCCATCCCCCATGACCATGTGTGCACATGTGTTGACCAAATGTCTGTGTTGTCCCATATGACATACACCCATAGATGTCAGATATGTCACCATCCACAGGGCTATGCAGACAACAGGTTGTATGTTTGGTATGTGGGGTATGGGCCATGGGATAGTGGGACAATATTGCAGCCAGAACACTACGTGTCTGGGACATGTCAGGTGGCACATCACAATGTGTGCACCCAATGCAGGGGCATATAACACAATGGTGACACCTGTGGGCTGCCCATATCACAACTCACTGTGTGGTACTGTTTGCGTACCACACATGTTGTTCCACTGCATACTACATATGCCTCCATTGTAGAACACCTCCACTGTTGTATGCACAGCTGACCACACATGTAGCAATGACAACTACTGTGGTTTCAAGTCGGTGTATCATTTAGTTTGTATATATTGCACATGGGTGGCCTGTGTGAATGATGGGTGATGCGACCTGTATATCGTGACTGGAATAAACATCAAGTGTGCAACTGTTAACTGGCCACATGGCAAATAGATCTATGCTTTAACATGCCTGATACTAATGAGAGTCTCACCTGCAATGGACTCATGTCTGTGCGGCACACCAGAGGTACCGGTATAGGGGTGACACAGCAGTATGAACATTATCCCTGACTGTCTGACAGCCACAGGGTGCACTGTGCAGGTTAACACATTCACCTGTATAATAGCATATAGTATGCACATGCGTGCATACACAGGGTAGCATACTGTAGTATGCAGCATGTGTGTCCACATACCTTGCATATGTTGTTACTTTACATAATGTACAGTGACACATGAAACTAAATGGGATATTATAGCCATATGTGCAGTACTGACTTACCAGGCAACTCCAGGCTCATTGGTTGGGAGACACCCACCTCCACGATGGCAGCTAGTGTGTGTGGATGCTGTTCTGAGGGTGTCCCCAGACTGGCCAGTAGCTCCTCGGTGTTTGTGAGTGGGGGCTGGGTTGGTGGCCCATCACCTATTCCACCTTGTTCCCTGGTGATTGCAGTGGCACAATGTTTTGCATGTCGTATCAAGTCCATGCAGTGTCTGCGCACCTGCTGGTAGGTGCGGTTATGGCCACCCACATCGTTCACCCTCCTGCGTAGATCCTGCCACAGGTCATCCCACTGCTGGGCATGCTGTGGCACATGGCTGAACAACACCTTGTAGTTCTCATGGAGGTATGGGATGAGGACATCATCCTCCTGGTGGCTGTACACTGGAAGGTGTGTACAAGGCATTATCTGTAAGACATAATGATGGTGACAGGTCACAGTTTCAGAGATGTACAGAGATACTGCTGCACATACATTTCTATAATATCTAGTACATCTGCACAGTAATCTTTGCAAATCATCATGACACTGACATGACTGACGTGTTTGTGTCACACGCATGTAACACCCGTTATGAATTGGATATCATCACCATATATGTGTGTCACCTCATTACAGTGTTCATACTCCATGTGAATGCTGTCTTGATGTGGGCATATCTATTTGCCTGCACTGGTGTTCTTACCTATCTGCACATGCCAGGATGTGTCCACGGTGCTGCTGTTGACCTTGATGCTGTGTATATGTCACATATCAACACAGACACAGCCTTAATGGACTTGAGCAGTGACAATGCACACATTTGCATGGACACCTGTACATGTATGTGTTTTGCCATATACATCTACACAGCACTGTACAGCTTTTCAACATCCTGCCACGGATCACCTGTGTTGCACATGTGATAGACATGGGACAATGGCTAGTCGGACGTCATTCGCAAGATTGGTTATCAACCATTGCATGTACGGGCAAGGTTTCCCAGCTGTAACAGACAGCCAGTATGCCACCGCGAGGTGCATCAGTGCCGCATTACTGATCCAGACAGTTGATACTACATCTACCATGCGGCCATCACGCCATGTATGACTGGGATGGCATGTGCAGCTTTGATGGTTTGGCGGGAGTATGTCACATGTATGGCACAGGGATCTGTCCAGCATGTGGCGATTCTAGTATTAGGATGGTGGCTGTCCATGACGTATGTCTTACAGATCAGGATATGGACATGTAGCATGTCCATCATCATGGTGTAGCAAATGTCTTTATGCAAGGTAGACAGCATGCTGCATAGTGGAGGTGAGGATTGTGAAGGCTGGTATTGCCCATCCACACATGGCCATTACCCCTTAAAGGTGATATGTTACCAAATATTGGTCACCCCAGTGCTGTATATGCCTGCCCAATGATCTCCATGCTCATGGATGGCACCCTGTCATGACATGGGTACCTCATAAGACCACCCAAGGAGCCTGGAGACGTCACCAAGGCAGGGAGGTGTACTGCACAGCACCATCCCTTACACAGTGTCCATAATGTTGACCACAGCCTAGGTGGTAGTTAATGGGTACAGGGATGTTTACCTAGCGGTGACAATGCTGATATCATCCATCAGAATGTGCACATATGTCACACACCTCACCCACACAGCTCATTCTGTATGTTGTTCACAACACTGACACAGCTATTCCTCATAGGTCATGGCCATTCACATCCTTACATACACAGATGCCTAACATTTGTCTGTGTGGTATGGGCTACAATGAGGGTGGAGTACAACACATTAAATCTGTTCTACTGTAGCTGGCACTGGTGTGATATGCACATGTCACTCTGGCACCTTTTGTAGTTGTGAGTCTGTCAACAGGCACTGGTAGAACACTCCTGTGACATACAAAGATATTTGTAATCAAACATCCATACTGTCTTGTACATCTGTACTGCTAACATCTGCAGTGATAATGGTTCATGGACATGCACACCATACTCAGCAGGTGCTATCCATTATGACTTTCGTCACCACTTGTGGGTTGATATTATCCAACACCCTATCTGTATTGTATGGTCATACTAGGCACTTGTTCAGAACATGAGCATGTCATGAACTACTGATTAATATAGCACCCATTCCACACCATTTCCCACAGGTACACTGGCTGTACTAAAATTTCCAGCTTGCTTATAGTACAACTGCTGTTGTACACACGTAATTCACATATCCTGTGAGACATGGTTGTATATACAGGCATGTCCGACTGTCACGTACCAGTGCTATTGCCTGTCTATATGATGGATATGTCATACATGTGGCAATAAAGCAATTGTCTCATGTACACATTCAATGCTCACCTCCCAACATACGACACTGCAGCCTGTGGGGGATGCACTTATGCAGCCCTGCTGGGGGTAATGCTGTCACCAACCCTGGCTGCACCTGACAGTCATGTGGGGATGTGTAACATTCGCAACACACCCCACTCATCACATAGTCTCACATGATCTCCACCACAGGCCACACATATGAGGACAACTTGTGCAGTACCTCTCCATACTCTGTGTAGGCACCAGAGGCAGCCCCCATCATGGAACACAACATCACCAACTTATAGCCCACAGACTCATGTGTGCCCATCACATACAGCCAATAGGGTGTTATAACATACACAACACACCAGTCATAGGAGAGTCTGTAGGCGGTCACACTGCAGCTCCACACAGCAGGCTACACAAGGCGATAGTCGCTTACATCTTGCTGTCAGGTAACTGGTTCTGCAACATAACCTATGCACCCATGCCACACCTCACCAGGTATGATGTGACTGTCATTCTCCATGTTAGTGTGACTGCCCTGAGATGCCACTTCACAGACTACGTGTGCAGGGACATGCAATAGCTCACCTGTGTTGCAGCCCTGAAGGTGTGGGCCTAGCCCTGGGGAGCATTATGCATTCATCCGGACCTGATACCACTGTACAATGACTGACTGTCACTTCAACAGTTGCCTATGCTTCTGCTGTCATTCCACAGGCATCTGGTATCTGTCCGCTTTGACTGACCTGGTCAAACACAATGCTTTGGCACAGATGACCTGCACCTGTCAGCCCTGGGAGTACAGATCACATGTAAGGCTCTTGCTGCTTTTATACTGCCTGTCTTGCACAGTTTCCAATAACAGTCACCAGCAGAACGGGAACTGGCAAGCAGGACATGAGGTCATGTGACACATTGCTTGCATCTTCCTCTGGGACACACGCAGGCAAGGCACACCTTATAATGCACCACTCCAATATCTCTGCAGTGACTGGGACCTGCCTCTAGGCTCTGCAGAGCATACCTGCAATGACAGGTTATAGACAGACCATACTTTTCAGGCACATACCTGGACCGACACACCCAGAGGTGGGTGTTCCCATATCCGACTATGTTGTACACACATCCTGGCTAGTTACATCCCGGCACCACACCCTTCACGGCATACACAGTACATGAGTACTACAACACCTACTACAGACGTCTTATGACAGCGGTTGTTAACGTCATGACACCCATGCAGATGGACAATGCACTTACAAATGCTGAAACATACCCCAGTGCACTTCATTAGCACGTACACGACTGCATGGATCATGCTATTCCACACAGAGCCATGATGGTACACACCAGATAACAGATGCCACTCTGGTGGTCAAGTTCCATGGACATAATGTACAACAACAGGTGGAGGCTGTTGCACAGCGGTGTACAATCCCATGGGTGGTGTAGCTCACTGGTCAGCCTCGGTAGGTCCACGGGATCCCTCATCACATACTCCAAGACTAGCTACATAAACATTACTGCGACACTTTCCGGGGTGTACCACAAGGCATTATGGTGGTATGTCAGTAGTCATTGGCAACACCCACATCTGCTCTCACATACAACAGTCACTCAGGAACATTACAGACCCAAGTGATGTTGGCAACATGCTGGCGGATGGATTCAATGCTAACATTACACCCTGTCACTCACTACAGGGCCACACTCCATGCAGGAACATTGCGGTGTCCCTGCGGTCACACCTACACAGTACTAACCTGCACTCTATATGTCCTGGGACACTGGCCCCATGTCACCTTCCAAAGTCCCAGGTTGTGATGTCCATAAACCTCTGGATGACATGTCTCCCCACTAGGCCACCATATTCAGTAATAGCCTTGTATCAGACATTGTGGCCCCTGAATGGCACACAGCAACATTTATCACACTCCACACAGGTGGCACCACAATGCACGAGTGGAACTATAGTCCTACACACCTGACTGGTCTGTTCTGCATGGCTATGGGGCACATCATCAAGGACGTCATTCACAGAGACATTGTTGGGCTTCGGTCCTTTGATGCCACCCAGGTTGGACTTGTTAGGGCCAGAGCATGGCCCCTACACCTGGTGGACTCCTTTCATACAGTTACCAGGGTAGTTGATGATGGTACAGGAGTCCACACATCCTACATTGTCCTCTCATTGCCTTTCAGCACCGTTCTCCATTCTGGTATTGACAACATACACATCCACCTGCACATCGTACCCTATGTCTCAGGATATTATGCAACATGGCTCATGGACAGGACACACACAATGAGGGTAGCATACCATAGTACCTGCTGCATTTCAGTTACATTTGCCATACCACAGTCCTCAGTCATTGGGCCTCTCATGTTCAGTATATGCTTCCCTGAGGTACAGGCTAGCACAGAGGGACTTTCCCTGCCTAGCTTTACAAACCCCTGCATACAAAGCACCATGATTGATCCACCAGCTGATACTGACTCCATCCATACAGGTGTCACTGTGACAGATACCTGATATGAATATCATGGCCTCATGCTGCATGACACAAGGTGCATGAACATCACCTTTGCATTACACCATTCACCCACTGACTATCACATAGGTGGTAGTCCCCTACATACATGTCAAATTGTACATGTTTGTAGTACACACGTATGTTGCACCCACTCCTGTAGTTACCGTATTGCCACTGTGGCATGGATATCCTTCTATGTGGCCACACTTATCTGTACTGGGTGTGTAGCTGGTACATAGGCACCCATTGTACCTCTGAACTCAAGACGTCTACACACATTCAAGGGTACACCACCCCATTTAGGGTGTACATTACACAACAGCTACAGCTTTACATACCACACCATTAACACGCCATGATGTTTATTGAGCTCCAACAGTTAAAGTATGCGGCTGAACTATGGACGCCACGCCTGTACACATTTACATACTACATACTCAGGGGTGACCTCTGCTGAACAGACAGGGCCCATGTCCACAACAATATTAATGGATATACTCCACATACATGACATAAGCAAAAGCCACTGTGAGCAACATGCTCATGGATATGTGCACACACACAACAATGAGTGGGATGTACTTGAGCATTCCCAAACAGGTCAATCACCTTGCTTTGGAACATGAGTCCTATGTACATCACGCAGGGACACTCAGTAGCACTGTTCATGTGATACCTCCCTTGGTGGTTGGGAGACACATGTACGCCAGGGATCACTGCAGTGGCTGTACTGTGCAGAGGTGCAGGTAACACATGGCTCTGATGTTCACAGGACACTATCCTAGAGAGGTGCCACTGGTGTGAACACTGTAGTTGTGCTTACACATAGACTTGCCAGACTGTATAGTATCCCACTATGAACCTTTGAAGCTATTACATGTCCTGTGTGCATGGTTACTTGGTAGCCCTTCCATTTAGATTAGCTATCATGCTATTGCAATGTCAAGTGCCTACAAGCCATATGTATCCTGTTATTGTACATGCCAATAGACGATACCTTTGGTATGCATGATATGCCTGTTATGCTGTGTAGAATATCTGACATATCTACCTACAATACTATACATTACACATATTACACATAGTATCTCATAATGCAAAGCATACTTGCACAGCGGGACCACCTTAGACATGTCATTGTCATTATATGCCCATACACATGCCTACTGTGACAGTATATCAACATATACTATCCCCTGCTATGGCACGTACTTGTTGGACATACCCTACCACTGATGGCGGGTTGTATGGAAATGTTCTGTTTAAGGACCTCATGTAGCATCCCTTGTGGTGTCTGTGATGTGTACCTTGTGGCCCACTGCTGGATGCACAGTTTCTACATGCATTAGTATGCTCAGCAAGACATCACTACATAAATACCTTTTCCCACTTTATGCATTGCGGCCACTTTTAATTAATGCAAACCAGGCTATACATACAGTAAATAATTAATAAAAAAACATGCTATACATAAACTTACATACCGAGTGTTCTACATACCTTGTTATCGTTATATCTCTCTCACACTGCTTAAACAGGTAGTTTGTATGAGCATATGGTTTGAATGTCTAGCAAGTCATCCTTATATACGTCGATACCTGTAACATGTGGTTTCCTCCCACCAATTGGTGTTCCTGAGTGACTAATTACTTGCATATCAGCTGTGCAGCTACTCCATTCACCAATTACGCACCAACAGTGGGGTATAATTTAATTCTCCACTTGGGCATTGCCCATTTGCCCTACCTTACAATTATGTGTAATTGCAACTGCTATGCATAGAGACAATTATACTTTGAATTCATGTCCCCCGTGGATTCTGTGTGACAGCTAGAGTATGTGGTTCAACAAGTGGGTGTTCCTGCCATCCCAACGTCTGATAACGGACTATTGCAAACAAAACCTGTAACATCGCCATTTGTTCCATTATATAACGGCTGCAATTTTGCATGGCGCCTTTAATTGTATCTCTCACAAGGTATGTTGACAGTTCTGCAGATGTAATTGACTAACTGGATGTTTGTGCTGTTATTGCAGTCTATATTGCTATAGTTTCTAGTGTGCGGGATGTCGGTGGGTGTATGTAGCATATACAGGTTTGTGGGGCTTGCATTTCTACATATTCTATATATATGTGTGTGGGCTCCATCCCTAATTAAAGAGCTATCAGTTAGTAGACTTATGTTACGGGATTGTACATTGGGCCATTGTTAATTGGTTTCTATATAGTATGCAGGTGATGTTGATACGTCCATACCTCCGGAATTGCAGCAATATGTAAAGGGATATGTCTAACTGACAGCTATCCCGTGTATTTCTGTCCCAGATATTTGCAGTCATTGTGGTTGTGTTGGTAACAGAACCTCTTTGCCATGGGTTGCCACCTTTTCATATGGCCATTGTTGGACACTTTGCAGGAAGCACAGCGGTGTTTACAGGTCAACACATAGCCATGGTCAGTACACAGGTTAGCACATACTTTTATCCTCAATATATACTTATTGTGGGACTTTGGCTACTTATCATATTGCATGTAACATTTACGTTTCTTACATACAGGCATAATTATTTAATGCAACTATTACATTATATATGGGACATATTAATGTCCTACAATGCTGGACATTTGCCCTTTGTAATGTTTTTTGTCAGGACACACCTGCCCAGGGAGGGGCTGTCCCTCCTAATGTGGGACAGGTGGTAACCGTATGCCTATGTCTAGCTATACCCACACCTACCATAATGATCTACCTCCGAGTTGGCACTAACAGACACATGATGCGGACACACACAAACATTACAGTCGCACGGAGATGCACATGGCACCCTCAACACACACATACACACACTACGGCGCTCACAAACACAGTTGAACACAGTACCTATGTGGACTGCAACACCGGCAGCGGTAACTAAATGTCCCTTCATATCATCATACTATTACTCACGGTTGTACTGTTCCGGTACTGTGTTCTTTCGGTCTTTCAGCCTCGTGGTTACGCATGTCGGTATGTTACACATTCCATAGTTGACGGTATCCTATTTATTTGTACCTCCGAGGTGTTATGAATGCCGTTGACCTATCTATATATATTTGCAGATATCACAGACTCCGTATATATCAACATATATCACTCTATCGCCCTTTCTATCTGTATTATATATATGTATATATATATATATATGTACACACATATAGATATATATATATATATATATATATATATATATATATATATATTTATATATATATATATCTGATGGGGAAAGTGACAGGCAAGCTACATCTTTCATTGTGTACTTGTTGGTGTATACTGTTTCCTGGACTCCGCACGTTTGTGTCTGTACCTGTCACATTACACACCTGCCGTAGGTTACGGTTACCAGCTGTCCCACTCTGCGAGGGACAATCCCTCTTTGGGCAGTTGTGTCCTGCACAATATTTGTGAACATGACAAATGTCCTGGGATTTTAGAACATACTTATTTCCTATAGTTTATGTAATAGTTGCATAAAACAGTTTTTCTGTATCTGAACCACCTATATGTTCTAGAAATAGAATAAGTAAGTAAACATTTTACAAGAATGAGCTTTTATCTAGGCAAAACAGTGCAGTTCTGCATTTTGTACTGGCTGGGTGTATGTGTCGGCCTGCAGACATCTGACGTATGTCCCACATTGGTCATTTGAAGAGGTGACAACCCTACCATAGGTACATTTTGCCTAGCAATAGTGTTAGGTGATTCTATACATGATTGCGTGTTCTACACCTGGCAGTGGTTGTTTTACCCTTCAGAGCAAGTGCTATTAGTACAGGGGTGAATAATGCTGGTTTCACCTGTTCTGGACATCATTGACCGTGATCTTCGCGATATTCGGTGTAGCCTATCCCTGTTTCGCGCATATCCATATAGTCATATTTTAACGTCGCTTACTAGCAGTCGGCAATCCATATTCCCGATAACGTATGCTAAACATGATCTGCTGACCTGCATCCAACATGCATTACTCGTGCCTTCGGGATTACGTTACATCCCTTGCAGGACGTGGGACCGGGAACATGCATGACGGTCACTGCATTTAACATATGGCCATCTGGGATTTGTACACGTTATGTCATTTTTTACGTGGAGTATACTACGGCTGTTACTCCATACTGCACTCACATGGGTAACTCAGTTAGTTTACATATTGATGAGTCCAGTTAATGGTATGTCCATGTGATGTTTACTGGATGTGCTCCGGCATTGGGTATGTATATCTCAGTGAGCCACACACGATACTGTGCTACACCTTCAAATGACCGTGGGTGGAGCATGCTGGGGTGACAAATACCTGTCATGAGTACACCACATGCCTTGACACAACATCCATGATTATATTATGTGCAGCCCCTCATTAACGCATCAGGGACTCTGTGCTGAGTGTGTGCAGAACAGTGCTTACACACATGTGCTCCCACAATTGCCTCTGCTCCTCTACGCGACAGTTGGTTACTCAATGTTGTGGCAACAGCGGACACTGTTTGCCCCATTTGGTGTATGGCCTCTGACAGTCGGCTGTGAACCTACCGTTGTACCTGGGAACCTATACACACAGCACCACCATATGGTGATAGGCGCATGTACTGTTCTGGTGTTGACATTCCCTATTCCTATAGCTGTTGTGTGTACAATGTTTGAGGGCTGCCTATGTGGGATTCACACAGTGGACCACCTATACATTACAATTTACAGGTGGTCGTGCTTGTGTGCCATCCATTTTACTGTGCGTGCAGGTGGAGAGGTGTGTCAGTCCATAGGGGCCTACACTGTCAGAGTATGTGCTATATGTTCCCTCTTTGCCAAGGCATAGGCATATTAGGCATGCCTCCGTCTGCCTACTGGGGCTGGCACAGTGTGTTCGTGGTCTGAATCCCTCTGTGCCTGTGATGGCCTTGGCAATTGCAGTGGGCTATGAGGGCCTTCACCATTTTGTCCCTGCTGCAGCTGTTTCCGCAGGATCATATTATGTAGTATGGCACATACTATGACGATGTGGGCACACATGCCTGGAGAGTACTGTAAGGCTCCACCAGATGTGTCCAAGCACCGGAACTGTGATTTCAGCATCCGAACACACGCTCTATGATGATTCTAGTTTGTGCATGTGCCTCATTATGGCGTTCTTGCATGGGTGTGTGTGCATTTCTGATGGGAGTCATCATCCACGGCTCCAGTGCATAGCCAGCATCCCCCACAAGGTGGCCATGTGGGATGTCCCCCCTGACAAATACCTGATACAGCTGTGAGGCATGCCAGATATGGGAGTCATGGTAGCTTCCAGGGCTGCCAGCACACACATCCATGATAATGCCCTGGGCATTGCACATGACCTGGCTGTTGATGGAGTGGAATCCCTTGCAGTTTATGTAGTGCCTACCATGCTCACCGGGTGGTGACTTGATTTGTATGTGCGTGCAGTCTATCGCACCCAGTACCTCCGGGTAGTGTGCCACACATTGGAAGTGATGCATATTACTGGCCAACTCCTCCTGAGTTCAGGGGAAGTATATATGCTTATTGGCATGTGGTAACATGGCATCCAGGAACTGGTGTAGTACCCTGGATGCTGATGGCTGTGAGATCCCCATAATATCTCCAGTTGGCCTTTGAAAGGTACCTGTGGCAGTATTCACATGCTTACACATACCTTCGTGTCACTGGGATGGGTTCCCCTCTGTTATTTCTGGTTCTCAGGCATGGCCGGCATAGCTCCACTATTTGCTGTAAGATGTCCCTGTCCACCCTGTAACACTCTACTATCTCCAGATCATGTAGCCCCTGGTAGGTTACCCTTGGTCTGAACACTCTTTTCCTCCTCCGGGGCCTGCGGTGGTTCTCGGCAACATCCTCTACAACACCGTCAGTCTCTAACACATGCTGATGAATCACAGCTATGACATCTCCCAACATGTACATTTTAAAAGTTCCCCATGTGTTTACACCTATGGTGCAGTGTTTGGGAATTCACAGGTGTGTGTAGGGTGCTTTCACACTTTATACTATTGTGCTGTGAACACCGATGATGTCATACGGTGTGTATGTACGATCGTAGCTACAGGGTATCTTATGTGTTTGACTACCGGAACTACTATTGTGATGCCTTTGGTGTTGAATTACATTTGGCTGCCGTGGATTACCTCTTGACCTTCCCTTTACATTTCTGCACATTCCACCTACCATTTTCTGGCATGCATCCGGCAGCCTGCTTTCATTTGTACTTTCCTAGACCTGGCGTATCTTGTGCAATGTGTGCTATTACCGGTCTACTGTCGGTTCACTTTGCTCTGCTATGACAGATCTCCTATCTTTGCAATCCGATGCCTCCCCTCCTTTCTTTGCATTCCGATGCCTCCCCTATCCTGTTTTGCAGGTTTCTGTGAGCAGACTTGACAGCTGCTGTCGATTGGCTGCCATGTGTTGATTGGTGTTGATTGCTCATTTGTACGCCAGTTACCCTACTTTGGCATTTCCTTTTTTTCTTCCCCTGACCTTTCTGTTTGTGCTATTGTTCGCGCCGCATGCATCCGTTTACTGGGTTTCGGGCATGTTTTCATCCCCGTACACATGCGCTTTTGGGCACCATGTGTGCTCTCAACTAAACAATTCTATACCTTCCTCCCCATCCCTGTCCTGCAGCTTTGCTTAGCAATGGCCAGGCCAGTTTGCATTGCTCCAATGTGTTTGCTGCTACGGTGGCACACCCCTCTGCTGATGTCATGTATCTCCTCTGAGCCACTCCTCGGTATTATAGCACTGCGTCATATGGTTCAACCTTCATCCGGCGGGACACTTGCGATTCAGTATTATCTACTGCATTTGCATGGCATTGACTACTAATTCATAGTCACCATGCCGAACACTGTCGCAGACCCTTAGCAGCCCTTGCACCTTGGTTGTGGTGTTCCATGCCCACCATTGTGTATTATGGTGTAAACCTGATTTGTATTACATTGCGATTTTATGACATTTTTATATATTTTCTTTATGTTCCAGTTTGCACACACATGCCCTGCGGTTGTACTGTGCGTTACTGTGGACATGACATTAAATGTTGTTTTTTAGGTGTTGTGCATCTTTTCTTATGCCATTGGCTGTGTATTTAGCCATTGGTGTATGTTAACTTTGTAATACATGAGTCTGGTCTGCTTCCAAAGCTCTGATGTTCTGTTTGGGAAAATGTAAACTGTGTTTTTTGGTTTACATTTCCGTGGGCTTACGCTACACCTGCACCACTTCATGAATCACTATCTGCCTTCATTTGCATGGAGCGACACTGCACATGGGGTGATTGGCATACCTATGCCGAGGGCTGGGCAGTTCTTGCGTACGCCAGTAGTGCACGTGGTATTGGATCGTACCTGAATCACTCAACGGCATATTTGGCATTATTCCGCCTATGCTACGCCTGCGCCTGGCACAAGCTTCATGAATCCCGGGGATTGTCTAAATCTCCCCAGCTTGTAATATTATTTGCTTGATCTTTCAAAAACAGTATTTTTTTAATTTAAAAATGAAATGAAAAACCATGAAACAGAATTTTTGTATAGGGTGTTTTTCAAAATTTTTCCTTAAAGAATATAAGTGTTCATATATATATTTTGAAAGCTTTTGAGTAGCTTTATCTGTTTAAAAGCTTTTACCATTCCCTTATCAGTTTTCATAAATCACTTCCAAGTCTTTTGTAATTCTTTTTTTTTAGTTCTGTATAGCTATAAAAGGTAACATTATATATATTTTTTAGATTTGATGTCAGCTGCAAACATGTTCAGCAAAAGCTTTGAATGTTGTATATTTACAAAGCCTTCATTTATGAATAGTTATGTACATTAAGCTAAGGGACATCCTAAAAAAATGAAACATAATGTAGCAAAAGAGCAATTCATTAGATTATAAGGTTAATCACAGATTATGAAAAAATTGATAAGGAATCTGTATTGTTAAAAGCAATGTTCTTAGATGGAGGCTTCAGAAAAATAAGAGGATAGACAAATTTGTACATACTGGATGTAGGTAAACCTGAACACCGAAATATGAGTTCATATGTTCTTTTGTTTTGAGCATGCCAGTAGACACCACAGAAGTAACAATTTGCTGGTCAATAATTAAGAAATTGTACAAAGAAATGAAGAACTTTATAATGCGATGTGACAAGCTGCAACATTTGTATTCAAAAGAGGTAATACCACTAAAGATATATTAGAAGTTAACACCTTTGCATGTGAACCTAGCGTAAATAATAAATAGGTTAAGGGTACATTTAAGTGTGTTGTAAGTTTATATGCAAAAGTACTTGTCGAAAGATACCAAGTATTGAAAACGTTTATGTAGCAAAAGAACATTACACATGGAATTCTAAGGGAATAGTTTAGATTGTTCTTTGTTTATCTTTTGAAAGCTTCTATGCAGATAAACCACCAGAAAGCTTTCAAAATGTAAACGAACACTTAGATTCTATAAAAAAAAAGAAAGAAAAAAGATACAAATAATGCCCTGTATAAACATTCTGTTATAGATGTTCATTTTAATAAGTTCTTGTTTTTATAAATTGATCATTTGGAGAATAATGTAAGAGGGGATGATTTAGACAGTAAGAAAAGATAACATCCCATGACTGAATGAACATTCAAATATTAAAGGTCTTTTGGAAGCCCACCCTTTAGGGTGAGACCTACTAATGCTGTATGCATTCATGTTCTTTTAATATTTTATTTTACACTGTGTTTAAATTTAATTTTTGCCATATTTTTAAATGCATTAATTATGCATGTTTTATATTTTCGATATGTTCTTATACTTATTATTTTCCAAACCAAGATTACATGAAGTATACTGAGAGAACCTCATACAAAGGGAAATAGTTCACAAAGTATTTTTTTCTGACATACTATGCCAGTTGTGCATGTCACACGAAAATGTTACATATGCTTTGCATTGTGCAATAACTGAAATGAAGAGCAGCTTTTGCTCATGACTGCTTACAGTTGCTGCTAAAGTTATAGCTAGCTAGGCCCTTTGGGAAGACCAGAGCGTGCCTGCCCACAATCTGTCCCTGTTTTTCAAGCAGTAAAAATCATAGATAAAAAAAAAATTAAATACAACTCAAACATAGCTTGTCCTTCCAAGCAGTTACAAAGAAAAACACAAAACAACACTGGATGGATTTAGGTAAGGTTTGTAGCATCCTGCTTATGATCTGTACCAAGTTATAACTAGCTAGGCCCTTTGGGCAGGCTAAAGTGTGCCTGTCTACAATCTATTGTTTTCTTTTTATGAACAGTAAAAATTAGAGGTAAAAATAACATATAAATCAAATGAAGTTTATTTTACCGAACAGTAAACAATGAAAGTAAAAACTTTCACTGGATGGTTTGAGATAAGATCTGGGATTTTTCACTGCTTACAATTGCCACTCCTGAGATGGAATCAGTTACTATGTTGAAATCAGCCAGCAGCAATAGAGTATTATTATCCTTTGTAAGATTTTCTTAATTCCTAAAAAAATTAGCTTAAACTTTTGGTCAGTCTTCATTTGCACCATATGCATGCCTCAGGACTAAATGTCCCTGATTTCTTTTGACTCTTAGTAAAGCCAACTCCTGTATATCCTGTACACACTGCAAAACAGAGTGTTTGTGATGTACCTTGATGAAGATGGCAATCCCTCTTATTAAGCTATATGCTAAACAAATACTGACAGTCTCTTAATGAAATTGCAGGTGTATCTCACCTGCCTCCTTCTATTTTGATTTCTTTGAAAATTAGCACTTTTGCATGTAATGTATATAAGCACTTCTGATATGTGTTTCTCCTGAAATTGTATATACATTTGATCCCAAACCACTTATATTAATTGTTAGTGCTGTAAGGACTTGATTAGTTATTAACTTAAGAAAGAAAAATACTATAATGTTAAACAGGTTAACTGGAATATTGCAGAGACAGTGACAATGACTCATCCTAGTGTACAATGACCCTGGAATAAAAGTCTGCACTGTCCTAATCTAATAGCTAAACAGAAACTTTAAACATGTGCACCATCAAAGTTAACCAATTCTGAGAAGTAGATGCCAAATCGGACAGGACCCAGGACCGATCCTTGTGAGATTCCACTCATGACTGGTCAGCAGTCTGCC
Source organism: Protopterus annectens (assembly GCF_019279795.1). Classification (NCBI taxonomy): domain Eukaryota; kingdom Metazoa; phylum Chordata; order Ceratodontiformes; family Protopteridae; genus Protopterus; species Protopterus annectens. The sequence continues at coordinate 553,052,795 of NC_056728.1, forward strand.
TAGGTTGCTAAGTCTATCTATAATTCCTGAGTGGGGAATGGTATCAAAGGCCTTAGCTAGATTGAAGTAGGCTGTATGAACCATCTTGCCCTTATCCACAGCTCTGGTGACTGACTCAAAGAAGTCCACCAGGTTGAGCAGGCATGATCTGTCCTCCACAAAACCAAACTGCATTGGTTCCAGAGTTTGGAGATTCCCTATATCCTTATTAATTAGGTCCATGATGATGCGCTTCATAGCCTTAGATATCAGACTCATCAGGCTGATGAGGCGATAGTTCCCAGGGTCTGTAGTCACTCCCCCTTTGTGGAGAGGGATGACTGTAGCATTGTGCCATTTGGAAGAGATAAAGCCTGAGGTGAGGCTGTAATTGAACAGGGCACACAGGTGTGGTGCCAGTTCACTTTGTAGTTCATGTAAAACACAGCCAGGGATATTATCAGGTCCCATGAAAGCTGTATTCTTGGCCTTGAACAATACAGCTTTAACCTGTGCAGCAGTAATGCTGGGTGCCTGGCATTCTTCCGGTATTGTGATTGGTCCTTTAGAGGGGAGAGAGGGGTACAGTTGGCACTGAATCTGTCGGCCGGTATGTTGGCAATATCTGTTGGCTCAGTATGGGAGGTACCCTTGTGCAGTAACTCATAGCAAATCTGGGTGTTGCCATGGAGATTCTTGACATAGCTATTGAAGGCTTTATGGTTGTCATTAGCATCTGCTGCAATTCTGCCTTCATAGCCAGCTTTAGAGGATTTTATGAGGGATCTCAACTTTTTGTTGAGGCTAATGAGGGGGGTTTTCCAGTCTTGGGACTTCATCTTTTTCTGCAATAGTTTCTTTTGTCTGTTGTAGAGTTTGTTAATGGTAGGCGACCACCAGATTGGCTTCCTTTTTTTGGATGAGAGCATCTTGATTCTGTTGGGTATGGCTAGTTTGATGCATTTATGTATGTGTTCATACAGTGCATTGGTGTATGATTCAGCAGTCATGCTACTGGTGTATGATGTGGCAGTCAGTTGCCGTGAAGTTAGCCACCTCTGTTTTTAGGAGCCCAAAGTTAGCTTTGGAGAAGTTTTTCATGGTGGTTACTGTTGTGGGGGTGTGGGTGGGATGTGGATTTCCATGGTGATTAGTTTGTGGTTGGGTCTAACCATGGAGGAATTGACTATTGGTATAGAGCAATGATCCCCCATGTCGGTAATAACCAGGTCAAGGATGTTGCACTCTGTAGTGGGGGTAAGAATGAGCTGGTCCAGGGCATTGGAATTAATGAATTCTAGGAAACGTTGGGCAAGTGTATTGGTGCATGAATAGTTTCCCCAGTTATAACAGGTAACTGAGGGTCATCAAAACAGAAGAAGAAAAAAGATTCTATACTCCTGTAGGTTACCCAGATGAATGAGTGAGTCCATTTTTTTCATTGCAGTTTTTTTAAGCAGAAAGCTATATTGCAAATGTAATGAGAGAGACCACCATATCTGAGAAACCTGGGCAGCTATCATTCATATTGTAGTAGCCAAACAGGTAACCTCTGAATACTGAAGTCCAAGTGACAGTTGCTTTAAGATGGTTACAGCAATAGCTTGTAAGGGTGGAGATCTAGAGTTTTTTTCACAATTAATAAGAGTATAACTATCAGGCAAACACTATACTGCAAGTTTATGTTTGACTGCTAAGGTCCAATGCCAAGTAAAAAGCAAATGATAAACTCAAATACCAACCATAATGTAACTTCAGAATAATATCCATCTCTTTATTAACCATGTGTAGCATCAATGGTTTACTGCAGCTGGGAGCAAAGGGCATACCTTTGGGCAGTACACTCCCTTATTCTCCAATCTTCAACTGCTCACACAAAATTGCAAACTTCCTGCATTAATTTCCTCTAGTCGCCACTCAGGGAACAGCCTTTACATTTACAGGATGTAGTTTATTTATTTATTTGTTTACTGCAGTAGTGCACTGATCTCAAAGGTCCATTTGCTTGCACAACCTGGGTAGATAGGATCCCATAAGAAATGAACAAAACATATTTACAGATACAAGGATATGCTAAAAAACAAATGTATATGCATAGTAACAAATGTAAGACTATGCTGCAATATTTAGTTCAAGAAGCAGTTAACAATGAAAAAATATGGATGGAAAATGGAATTTGGCTTAGCAGAGCTTCATGGATAAGATGTAGTCATAATGACTGAGATGGCTTATACTTCAGAGATAGCAGCACATCATTATATAGAAAGGTATGAAAATATTACAAAGGGCAAATGAGAATAGTTGCAAGAAGGAATACAATGGGGAGAGGACGGAGAAAAGATGAGAGAGGTATGCAGAGGAAAGAGTAGAAAACAAAATAAGTGTGAGAGAGTGATGCAATGAAAGGGGGATGTAGGATGAATGAGAGGCAGTAAGTAAGGGGACTACAAGATAAGACTTAAAGAAGGATAAAACAGGGATGAAGGGGTGTGTGAGACAGCTGCAGGGCTCATGACCTGAGTGAGTGCAGCTGCAGTTTGTTTGGATGAAGAAGTGTTCCTTGAGCTGTTGTTTGAAGTCTGAGTACTTTTGGATGTCTTGGATTGAGACAGAAATGGACTCCCATAGTTTGGGTGCTAGGATGGAGAATGCAGAGTTAGTGGTGCAATAAGGTTTACTTTTTGGAGTTAATAGCATGAGATGAGATTGAGAGATACCCCTGAGATTAAATGTGAGGGATTTTGGTGAAAGGTTTGTGAGTGAGCGAGGACGATGTCTCAGGAGAAAGGGCTTTGTGAATTAATGATCTTAGTAGGAGGTTCACTCTGAAATGTATTGGGAGCCATTTAACTCTGGCAAGAGTTAGGCAGTGGTGTTCATTGCTGAGGGAGTTAGTAATGAACTGGCAGATGTTATTGGAGATGCTTTGTAAGGTAGTGACATTTTTCTTCGAGGCTGCAGCTTTAATGGGTAGCCCATATTCAAGTTGAGATAACAGTATTCTTTTTCCTATAGTAGCTTTGGCTGGCTTGGCCAGAAAAGGCAATAGTTAGTTCAAGCAGAACAGTAGTGTATTGATCATTTTGCATGTGTTTTGAATGTGTAGTTGAAAAAATAAGAGATGATTCTAGCTCAGTGCCAAAGTATTTGAAGCATGTGGTAGTTTTTATGGTGGTATTGTTAACATATTTAATATTAAGAAAGCTGAATACTCTGGCTGTTTGAAAGCAACCAAAAAAAATAGGCAAAACACTCAGCTGGCTCATTTGGTGGATGGTGCTCAGTGCCACTACTCAGTCTGACACCCTTCCCTAAAAAGGAGGAGTGTCAGGTCTTAATATCCCCAAGCTTTACCAAGTCCTAATGCCCTCAAGCTCTACAGTCCTACACAGGACACATGAGGTGCAAAAAATTAAAAAAAAAAAAAAAAGATCTGCTCATTACCTCGTCTAACACCTTGCATCTGGTGTGGCTGCCCCAATTCACCCCAGCCTAGCTACACTTTTGCCATTAGGTATAGTAGATTAATGCCTGCTTATGTTCACAAACAGTTAAAATTAAGGCTAGATATAACTAAAGTTCCCCAGGCAAATCACACTGGGATTGTATTTCTAGTTGCAAACTTTCTGGTTCAGGGGATGACCAAAATATGTGTTCCCAAATACCAATAAACTGCTTTGACATCTCAATTAGAAGCAATTGCAAAAATATGAGACAAATGGGACAGGGAGTAAAAATACCTAAAAAGCATTGCCATCTGAAGAAGCAAGAACTTCATGATCTAATTGCATATTGGGGCATCGATTTAATCCTAACCCGGTCTTCATGTAGAATTTGCAGTTCCAGATCCCTTTCCTATATTGTCTGGTATTTAACAGTGATTTGGTATTTGTTTACACTTAAACTGCCATAGAACTTAGTTATTAACTTCTTACTCAGAAAGGCACCCAACCTGGTTTCTACCCACCATTTGATTCAAAGGGGTCAATCAGTTTTAGCTATGAAAGAGAATTTTAGCTTCATCAGCTTATTATTTAAGGAAATAAAGTAAGACTCCATTTCTAAAGGAGCTCCAAACTCTGCTCTAAAGACTACCCAGGGCAATACTTGGCCCTTCCTAGTCATCTGCTCCCAATACCTAAGCATAGGGGTGAGAGTAAGAGTAAGATTTTGATGTGTTCACCAGTCATCTACATTAAGACCTAATGATGTCCAAAATGATGACATTTTGCTTACCCATGAGGAGATGTTAATATGCTTGAAGGTAGACAAAGGTAGTTTTAGAAATTATGAAGTAATAGATTTGCCAAGTAGTCCCCCTAATGGAAAACTGCAGCTAATCATATCAAAGAAGACACCATTGTTCCCAAAAGCTTTTTCAAGATAGTTTTTCAGACAGAGCCCTGATGAGGAACTAACATATCTGCTAATACCTCGAGACAAGCAGCATTAATGTAGACACCAAAGTTCAATGCTCCAAGACCTCCTAAATAGGTTGCAAAGGTTAATATGCCCCAAGAGAGGTGTGGTCTCTTTCCACTCACAAATAAATGAATATGGCAACTACACTCTTGAGATTCTTAAAAAAGGAAGTCAAGGAGGCAAATGTATTCTCTTGGCTGCATTGGAGAATAAATCAGGAAACCATTAGGATCCTTTGATCTATCTATCCTCAACCTCTTTTCTCATTTTTGCACATGGGGTCAGGATGTCACTTCAACAGTGACAATCATCTCAAGTCTACTTTACCATCTCTTGGACTTTCCAATATGGCAAATGTAAGCAATGGAGATACATTTGTAATTCTTCTTTTATGCACTTTAAACCACTGAGTTTTGACAATTGGACACATGGCAGATATGGCTGTGAGTCCACCTGTGTTGTATTCCTTGCCTTTTGTGAGTTCTGTCCCAGTTTTTACATCTCAAAGACTGTCACAAAGAATATATATAAGCACATTAGTTGTCAGAAAAAAAAAATTATAACAATGCTCTAGCTAAACATGCTTCTGTTTGCCCCAGTTTTAGAACATTCTCCTTTTTCATGTTGGATTCAGTTAGCACTGAAGACTTTGGTGGAGACTTTAAGGTTAGATTAGAGTGTTCTGATTCTAAATGGTAGATCAAGCTATGAGTCGACTATTATCCTGGAATAAATGCGGCAATCAATATAAAATGTTTTCTGTAAACGCAGAAACATTATTGAGTATTGTTTTAATTACGTTTACAAATAAATCTTGTTTTTTGCCTGCAAATCTTTTTTCTTTATATTATTTATTCATCTAATTGCATTTTACATATGTCTTTTTTCTTTAAGGTCAGTCGTTTGAACTGAGGT
>NC_056728.1:553063110-553153110 GCF_019279795.1 Protopterus annectens
GGTACATGGTGAAAGGGGTGTTGTACTCAATAATGGGCCTTATATGGGAAGAATACAGGGATGTTATGACCTCCTTGTCCCTGGATGAGATGCCCTTACTTATGAGGTGGGCATGTAGAAGGCTTTCCACACAACAGAAGCAACATGGTGATCAAAATCAGGCTGCTATCAACCTGGGTGCCCAAATCCCTCATGACTGATTGAGTGCTTAGGACATTATTATTAATGTGATAATTTGTGGGGATTTCACTCTCCTTGAAAGGGATGATGACGCATATATTTGGTATTCAGCTTGAGGCCATGTTCCTGGCACCAGTCATTTGTCTGAGTGAGACCCTCTTGGAGGATGTCCATATCACTAGGGGAATTGATGACAGCACCCAGCTTGCAGCTATCTGCAAGCTTGGTCAGCCATAGCCCACTGGTTTTGCCCTGCACCTCAGAAAAGTATATCCCAAACAACAGAGGCCACATGACCAAACCCAGGGGTACGCTGCTTGTTACAGGTCTACTGCTTGAGGTGGCTTCCCCTATTTTGACTACATGGGTTCTATCATTGAGCCAGTTTGCTACCCATCTGGTAACATATGGATTGATACCTAGTTCAGAGAGTTTATCTATTATGCCTGAGTGGGGAATAGTGTCAAAGGCTTTGGCCAGGTCAAGGTAGGTGGTGTGCACCATCTTCCCCTCGTCCATGGCTTTGATGACTCCCTCAAGGAAGTCGACCAAATTTTGCAGACATGACCTCCCCTTGACGAAGCCAAACTGTGTGAGATCAAGTGTTTGGAGGTTGCCAATGTCCTTATTAATGAAGTCCTTGATAATCCATTCCATGGCCTTGTAAATCAGGCTAGTTAAACTGATGGGTGTATAATTTCCTGGATTGGTGGATCTGCCACCTTTGTGTAAGGGGATGACAGTAGCTGTCCTCCACTCAGCTGGGACAAAGCCAGTACTCAGGCTTTGGTTAAATAGAGTACCTAATGGTGCTGCAAGTTCTTGCCTGAGTTCACGTAGGATGCAGCCTAGGATGTTATTGAGTTCCATGGGGACTGTATTCTTTGCCTTTGAGAGAGCAGTGATGACCTGTTCCCTAGATATAAGAGGAAGAGGGCAGGTACTGAGGATGTCCTGATTTAGTGATGAGGGGGACAGAAGGTAAAGTTTTTGCTGAATGTATAAGCCAGCAAGTTTGCAATATCTATGGCATTTGTATATGTGGTGTCCTTGAAAACCATTTCTGAACAGATCTGGGTCCTTCCTTTGATGTTGTGGACATATGTGAGGAAGGCCATATGATTGTCTCTAGTAGATGTGGCCAATTTGGATTCAAAGTTTGCTTTGGAGGATTTCACTAGTGTTCTTATTTGCTTGTTCAGGCTAAGGAGACATTGCTTCCAGTTGGGCATCTGCTCCTTCTTGGCCTTCCACAGCAATTTTTTCCTTTTGTTATAGAGTTTATTTATTGCAGATGTCCACCAGACAATTTTATTCTTCCTTGCAGAGGATGATTTAGTCCTGTCGAGTATTCCTGATTCCATGCATCTATATATATGCTTGTATGGTGTTTTGGTGTAGTTTTGGATACTGGTGCCAGTTCCTACAGAGGGGGAGGGGACTGTGAAGCTGTTTTTTCCATTCCTTAGGAGGCTGTAATCAGCTTTGGAGAAGTTTTTGTCTGACCCAAGCTAGAGGGGGGTTGGGGGAGATGGTGACTTTGAAAGTGACCACTTTGTTATAGGACCTTACCAGGGAGGATGATATTATATGGGTGCTGCAGTGGTTACTCATGTTGATTAATACAAAGTCCAAGATATTATCACCCCTTGTGGGGGTATGGAGCTGTTCCAAGCATTTGCATTGACAAAATCAAGAAATCTCTGGGCGTTTGTGTTTTGATATGAATAGTTCTTCCAGTCTATGTTTGGGAAGTTAAAGTCACCCAGGATTAGGGTAAAGGGTTGAATCCTGATAGATTCAAACAGTCCAAATTGGCGGATTGGGCATCTTGAGTCAGATTTGGGGTCTGGTAGCTTGCTATGATTTGAATAGGGGTCTTGTCAATGGTTAACTGCACCTGGAGTGTCTCCTTTGTGTCATACTGTTTGACCAGTCTGGAGGTGTGCATGTCTTTAATATATATTGAAACTCCACCTCATTTGGCGTTACTGCCCACAGTTTGGGGTCTGAATGTATGATAGGATGAGTAACAGGTAAGGCTGGGGTGCTCTCCGCAGCTTTGAACCAGGTGTCAGCATTTTCCAGGGTTGGAATGCTTGCAATGAGTGCAGTTTCATGTTTAGACTCCTAACATTTAGCAGCATGACCTTTAATTTATGTTTTGCTGAATTTTGTATGATGGTAGTTTTAACCTTATTACTTTTCCTAAAAAAGGCACTATAGTGGAGGCAAGAGCCTTTGCCAGAAGCCTGAAGACCAGGTGCGACAGATGAAGGCCATCTCTTGCAAACCATTGTGGTCTGTCAATCATATCTTCCCAGGCTGATAGGTACTGGATCCCCCTGGAATGATACCAGAAACTAAGCCAATTGTTAAAGTCAGTCATTTTCTGTTTGTATTGAGGTATCATTCTGCGTGATGGCAAAATTCTGTTTAAGGCTAGGGACATACTTGCTTGGGACACATAATCAGCGAGCTCAATCATGTCTCTCTTCATATAGTCCGGAGAGGTATATCTCAAGTCATTCATGCCAGCATGGACGATGACAGAGTCATAACAGTACCTGTTGTTGAGAGACTTGAGTGTGTGTGTGATATGGTGGATTCTGGCACCTGACAGACAGCTAACCATGACTTAGACAGCTAACCGTGACTTTTGTCTTATCCAGCCTGGTGAGTGGCACATCTGTGTGTCTCACAATGGAGTCTCCTATAACTAATATGTTGGGTTTATTGTGAAGCCTTAGTGGTTGTGAGGTACAGGTGTGTGGATTATGCATGGTATGTGGTGTGGATGGCTGTGGAGATCGCATGTGTTTTTGCCTCGGAGGTCTCCTTTGCTTGGGTATGTTTATGTGGAGGGCCTCCGCATATGTAGGTGTGTGTTGTGTAGGTGTGGGTAGTGTTTGAGCTGTAGTGTTTGTGCTGAAAACCTTTTCAGTGGCAGATATACTGGCTTGAGGGGGAGAGAGCTTGGACTCTAGGTTCTTTATGTAATTGCATCTCTCACAAATTGTGTTCCTAGGTGGTAGTAGTAGATAGTTGCCCGTGTACATAAGGCAGTTGCTCCACTGTCTCAGGATGCTCATATCAACCAGACTGGCAGGAGAAACTATAGGAAATTGTCCATCCATATTTGGCAGAATCAGAGGGAGAAAGGCCAGAGAGAGCTAAGGGGTGGGTCTAAAGCCCAAGTGCTTAAACCAAAACTAAGAGCTTAGAATAAGACTTAAGTATAATGCTTGACAATTTAGACAGGCTATAAACAAGCAGTAATCAATGCAACAGTATAGATGCAGTTGTTCATCTCCAACTTGAATGTTCAATGGCTTTTCCACAGTACAAATAAGAACAGAATGCATAATTTTCCAGACATACAGAAAAGTGGAAGGAATCCTATTAAGGGGCCTCATTTAAGGCATAATGATTCCTCTCATTTAAGGACCTTGCTTTGTAATATGCCCATATACTTATATGTGTTAAAAGTAGTAAACTATTTTCACATTTGCTTTAGGATGCAGTTCAGGTGTTCTACAATGCAACGTTGACTATTTAGCTGTTGTAAAATGTTGTATGTGTTGATTTATTAGAAGAGACCAAAGACTGATACTAAAACTGTGAGCCTTGATCTGTTTGTAACATTTTTTGGCTTGTCCCCCCCCCCAGTACGGATCTCTTTATTCAAAGACCTCAGTCCATATTTGGACAGGACATTGGATATTCTTAAAATAAATTGAAACCCAGCATTGCATTTTGATAGTCTTAAAAGATCACTGACATCAGCTTGCTACTGTGTGCCTGTATTGTTTGCCACAACCACTCTCATTCTGATAAAGTGCTTCCTTACAGTTTTTTGCATAGTTTAAGCATCTTATCAATATAATTATTTTGCTGCTTGCTGGTAATTTTTACCACATCTTGTCACATCATAGAGCCTCTGCATACCTGCCAGACATTCATTAGTCATAATATAATGCATGTGTATGTGTGTGTGTGTGTGTCTGTACACACACACACACACACACACACACACACACATATATATATATATATATATATATATATATATATATATATATATATATATGTATATACACACACACACATATATATATATATATATATATATATATATATATATATATATATATTTATATATATTATCAGATTGTTTTTCTCAGGCAAACCACTTCACTTAAAAATAAAGTTGGTCTCTTTTTCAAAAAGGTTGCCATTTTGCAATGCTTTATGCAGTAGGACATTATACTCGTCATGTCACACATAGAATCGAGTTCATGGAAAATAGTTAAAAGTGGAAAACTATGGTAGAGGTTAGTCTACAAGGAAAGTGGGCATATGGGAGAATGGCAAGAAGGGGAAACAAAAGCTGATAAAATTCTATGAGTTTGCTTTGAAGGGAATATTATCATAATCCTTTTTCAGTACTTTTACATTTCTCAAAAAATGGTCAGTCTCCATTAAGCTGCATAACCAAAAAATCTGTTTAAAACCCAGTCAGTATAAGCTTGACATTTTTTTTGGGGGGGGAGGGGTGCTGCTTTAATTACACTGTAACAACAGCTATCAGCAATGTATATCAGCACTGCCAGCACATGACCCTGTGAACCTTTATTTAGCTTTCCAGATAAGAAATGGAGTGCACTTTGTACAGTTTCTAGCATTTCACTAATCACTGTTAAGTTAAGACTTAATACTTCCCTCCATATCTCTCAATTGCCCAGATTTTCACAGAATGTCCAGATTTTTCCCTTAGATTTTTGGTCTGTTCCTTATAAAGTTTGTGGCTTTCTGGCAAATTGTTGAAAACTGAAGTCAATAAATACTGATTTTCATTTGAGTTTCATAGACTTCAGAAAATGCAGGCTAACACAGTAGCTTTCATTCTAGCAACCTTTTAGGTTTATAAGAGCAGTAGTTACAATTTGTACGTGCTTTTTGATCTTTGCCCCCCCCCCCCCATTTTTCATTATGTTCAGCTTTGTCAAGCTTTATTGTGCTAGGAGATTGAGAGGATATGCTTCCTTCTACTATATGCCCCTTTTAATATTATTATCACATGCTGCATAAAACACTGTTTTGATCAGGTGGAATATTACACACTTTGTGGAGCATATTTTTATCAAGATTTGCAATAGTTTGCTTTTCAGTACTTTCACAAGCTATCCACATTCCTCATCAGAGCTTCCCATGTAAGACAGGTACTTGAAGTATGATGCTGGGCTTGATTTCTCTTCAGGACTTCTAAAAATTTTTTTTATGACTACCCAATAAAACAGTTTCTTCAATAATCACCTATAAAGTAGTGCTTAGTTAAGCTATTTAAATATACTGAAGTGTAATATATTGCCTGAATTGTGCTAAAATAAGCAATATAGCCAAGTTTCCAGACTGTAAAGTTACCGAAAACTTTAAATGTAACACAGTCTCAAGTACTTACATATCTCCAGAAATTACATGTCCCACTACCCTTTCACTGGCTTGCACATATACAGAACTGCATCCTCCCTGGGAGGTAGCATTAGTTTTGTACCTTTTGCAATTTGCCTTCAAGAGCAGAGTCAACAGTTCTTCCAGTAGCGCCATAAGACCAGCATGATCTCCACTTATTTTGGCATTATAGCAGACATCATGTCCATCCTGCAGTGTTTATCAAAGCATTTTGCAAGGACTTGCACATGTTTGCCTTCTCACAATTCATTCCTTTTGTGCCTCTGGTCCGTGTTCCTTATCCTGCTCCTTACTGACTGTTATCTTTGGCCTGCTCCTCTCCTCTGCCATTTCCAACTTCCTGTCCTATTATGCCCCCTGCACCTTTTACTTCTCTATTCACCTTTTCTCCTTATCCTTTTATGTCACCTGCTATTAGAGTTCCGCTAGATTTTCTTTTATTTCCTCTTCCTTCCCTTGCATGCAGCTATCCTTTCACATATCTCACAAACCAGGCTCAACAGTGGCTAGTGTGGCTCTCCAGAGCAAGAATTTACCTGTATGCACTAAATCTGCTAATACCAGGGCTGTTAATCCCATAATGTTATCCTGTATTCACAACACCTGGCTTGTCTTTCCTTCTCATCTTTCCCACCTTTTGCTGAAATTGTTAGCCTATTCATCACCTATACAGTCGTATCTCAGTCTACCTTGCTGTATGTGACACTCCTCTGCTGTAGTTCTTAATCATCACTGCATATCCCTGTCCTTCTTTACTCAAAAGTGGCCTTGTTGTTATCTTGCTTTAGCTCATGTTAGTGCTGCCTAAAATGTCTGAATGCTGCTTGGTGAAAAACAAATCCAATCTATTCAGACCTACACAAATCCACACTATTCCACTCCTTGTTATGCCGAAAAAGTACTATGACTGTTATTCAACATAAGACCCCCACAGAGCTTCCTAGTAAATTCTATATGTTTTTATGTGCAAAAGAATGACTGGAAGAAACTGAAATGAGACTGGAATGACTGTCTTGATCTTTTAATTACTCAGAACTGTGCTGAACAGGTGTCAGTCTCTTCTTTATGGACCAAGTCTTCTTGTACCTTTCAGAATAAAGTCTTCAAGCACTGTAGTTTGGTTAAGAATGCTTTATTATGAACAGGGGAGGTAGCTGTCAAGAATATCCGAATCCTGTCTTCAGTAACAGTGCTGATTAACTGAAAGAGTCTGTAGAAATTCTGTATTCCTGAATATTATCATTAATATCCTGGAATGCTGGATATTTGACCTGATTTCTGCACTCAAACTCGTGTGTCTGTCCTGCAAAGACTTTCTACATATCAGTTCAAACAGACTAACTTAATCAACTGTGTCTGAAGTATTTTCTAATAATACCAAAACCCTGTAAGTTTCTAGATGCCTCTTTAGCCTTGGTTCTCAAGCCTTGCAGCATACAAACAAAATATATTTCTACTCAAATGTACAGCACATTCTGTTCTTATCAGTATTCTTGACTGAATGTTGTTTACACAGATTGAATGTGCATTCAATGAAACTGTATATAAACTGTGAAGCCTGCTTTAATATGACTGCATTTCTAGAGTTATGCAATGATAATATTTGCACATTTAAATTATACTTGATCTAACATAAACCCTAATCCATGTAAAGTTATTGTGCACCAACATGGTGTGGACAAATAGTCAAGCTATAACCTGCTGAAGAATGCACAACATGAAGTGATTGCCAAGGGCATGTGTAAGCCTATTTTAAAGAACAATTTGGCTTCTAATGCAGTTACTCTTCATGCTGTGGTCAGTCACATTCCACAGGCTTCTGACACAAGGCTTCCAGAGTATCATATTTTCTTATTAGTTGTCTGCTAACCCTGAGACATATTCACTGGCATCTCCAGTTGCTATCTTTGCTAACTTTATGTGCTTTTTCCTTTGTAACTCAACTACAAAAGGGTCCTAGTCCCAAACAAGATACTGCAGCTGTAGTCTGGTCACCTGGAGCTCTGCTTTTCTTTTTTCTTTACCTCTTGGTTTTGATTACATGATTTGCCCCCACCTCACTTTGTTATGGCACTGGAAATAGGGATGGTGATACTGTCCTTTACTGACAAACTTGTGTACACACAAAGACAACACAACATCTCACTTATTGCTGTTATACTAATCATAAAGTGTATGTCTGAGGTTGTACAACTGTTGTGTTCTAATGCGATATTATTGTAATCTATACATTACAACTGTCAGCAGATACTAGTAGTTGTGGGCGGAGGGGTCTGCAGTATTGCAGCATAAAATAATTGTATGTTCTCTTTCTGTATTCAAGCACACCAACTGTATATTAATCATAACACAACACAGATGAACTTTTCAGTTTTAAATTCTACTCTGGATTAAATGGAAAAAAACATAGCTTGCTCTAAAGACCTTAACCTGGTATGAGACATTATTAGAACCTGCTGGACAGACAGATTTGCCTTCGAGAGGTTACCACACCTTTGGAACAGACTCCCACTTCATGTCAATCAGAGTGCCTCAATCATCCTCTTCAAATGCAATCTGGACGATTGAATGCTTAACTGTAAATTCACCCCAGGGGTTCTTCCTGTGTCCCTCTTGTACAGGGGTAATAGGTGCTGATCATGGAAATAAGGTTAGAACTTGACTAGGCTTATAAGGGCACTAGGGCCAAGGACCATTAGCCTAGTACCTTCATATGAGCCTATGATCTTGTGTGTTTAAATATGACTAAATAAAGTTCATGTATCACAGAAATTTACATAAGCTATTCAGAATGTGCCTTTTGGAAGGGTCATTAAAATCCTAGACAACATAAAAGTTATATCCAGCTTACCGTAAACTAAAAATTTTAAATTTAAAGCAAGTCACTGCTCAGATCCTAGTAGAACCTCGCTGAGATGGGGTAGTGAAGTAACTGAAACATTTTTAACAGAATTTTATATCTGCAAAACTGTATCATTCACTGAACTATTTTTTCCTTTCTCCAGTTGGACAGTAAAGTAATGGTATGTTGAGAAATGAACATAGATTGCAGGTCAGTCATCACTTAAAAGTCCTCAACCAGTTGCCATCTATTTCTGCTTTAAATCAAGCTAAATATACCTAAGCTGTGATATATTTACTTGTCTTCTTTTGCAAGCATCTACTTTTCCCCTTCTACATGTCTACCCCTAACTCTCTCTCCATCCTTTGCTTATTTCATCTTAGTTCTGATATTTATCTAATCACCCCTTGTCTTCCTTTTATATAACATTCACTAATACCCACCTCTGTGATATTTATTGATCTTGTCCTACCCACCAACTTTTAAACTAGCAGGATATTATTAGCAGAGACTTGCTCTTAATTTAAATTTTTTTTGTACAGTCATAAACTGAGTCCACAAAAATCTTATTGTGCTTATATGTTGACTGTTGCTATTTAGTCTGTTTATTGTTATGATGAATTGTTTATGCAACAGGGTAGATAACTTTAACATGTGCTTGGAATGTCCTGTAGCTAGCAACATTTTTATTTTAAGCATTTCTTAAACTCATATAGAACAATTTGTCAAAAAAGTATGTTTATCAATAATGTTTTAGACCCTGCACAGTAACCATCATATGGAATGGCTATATAGTGTGTTATTTCAGCTATGATAACTCTTTTTTTAGTATAAATATACTTTGCAGTCACTATTTTGCTGTTTGGCATTTTGGTGCATGAACCTCTGCCTTAACACTGTCTTACCCAGTCAGTCCAGTAAGTCAAACATACATTCTGAAATGTATAAAATAATAATGTAACATATATGACACAGAGGAATATTTTATGACATAAATAAAACAAGTGCTACTCTTGATCATTTGGCCTGCAACCAAGTCACAAAATAAGACAGCCAGAAGAATATGTGTAAATTACAACCCTTTTATTACATCAGTAATTGGGTTAGCACAGATGCTGTGCTTTGATTTTTGGTCACAGACGTTGGAGAGGAGGAAAGTTAGATTTTTCTTTTTATTTTATGCTTTTCCATTTTCTCCAAGTTCATGTGACATCAGAATTAGTAAGAGAGATTGGGTGTGTGGGAGAAGAGCCCCCATATTGTGGATGCCGGGGAGAGCTTACCCTCTGCAAAAACATTCATAATGGAGGGTATAGTGATGTATTTGTAGTGATGCTGCGGGTGTGCAATCTAATTTATTGTTAGTCATTGTAATCATGATTATTTGTGTCTCATGTAAGGGAGAAGCAGCTATTTATAGTAAATTCATAACACAATTTACAACATTCTAAATCTGGAATGCAAGTAAGGGCAAACATAAACACCATTTAGAAGTTACTTGTACATTTGCTTCACACTAGTACTTGACTGACAAAAATATTTAGTAACCAAAGTTTGGGTTGTGTAATAATGGTGATAACAGCTATAGAACTTTCCAGTTCCCTGGCAGTTTTCCATACTAGTGCAACTGCTGCTCCCCATCCACTCACATCCCATCTCATTTATCAATATAAACTATTTCATTGCAGTCACACTACAGCAAATGCGAATAATCCTATTTTAGGATTCAGAAAGATTATCACTGCAAATGCTACTTTGCTAACTCAAGGCAAATAATTAATACAACAGTAATAATCTTCAATTCAGGGATATGTTAAACCTAAACAAAGAAACCCCTTGTTAGCAGCTAACTTCATTGTAGCACTACAATGTGAAACTTGGCCATTCTAGTGTTCCTCCTACCAGTCTTCACATCATGGTTGCCCATACATATTTCTCAACACTTATATGTGTGGGTGTACACACACACACACACACACACACACACACACACAGAAACACACATATGCAAACAGACTCTTTCACTATACTCACTCCCACCACAGTGTGACCACCCAGACACACACATACAGACACACATCCTCACATGCACACATACCCACTCCCACACACCTGTAGCCACATTTATGCCAGTAGATTCTCTCACACACACACACACACACACACACACACACACACACACACACACACACACACACACACACACACACACACACACACACACACTCACTACACACATATGTATGGATATGGATCTTCAGTACCTACCTACCTGCAAAATATCCAGGCACAGATGTCATTTCTAGGTGCATTAGCCAAGTACCCAGACTGAAACATTTACATGCAGACTCATTATCAAGACCACTGTCCATGCTACTTCTGACACCCATGTTAAGTTGTATCAAGATTATGGTGTGTTAATCACTGAGGCTTACTGCAGTATAGAAATCTTCTGTGAAAAGGCTTTTGCAGTATTGTTAACCTTTCTGAACCCTGGGATATTATATAATGCAATGCTTTCTGTGAGAAATGGATGAGATATTTTGTTTAGTTTGACTTTTGGATGTGTTAGGAAAGAATTCAAATGTTAAAGTGCTGAGGTTATATAAGTGATAAAGGCAATTGCTTCTGAGGTTATATAAGTGATAAAGGCAATTGCTTCTAAGGTCACACTTGCCTTATTTAGAGCATTTCATGTTTTTGCATTTCAGAAAATAGTAAGCATAATCCTTAACTGCCTTCTGAAATTATGTCTTTACAGGTTTGAGAATGGTAGGGATTTTAACATGACATGTTAAAAATAATGGGATATATACTGACGGTATAACTTCTAAACTGTTTAGTAACTGTACATCTAAATATTATAATCCATTTACAAACATATGGAGCTGTCAAGCATGGATTGCTAGGTTATAGTCACCACATGCAATCAAAATTATAAATGACAGGATTGAACCTAATTGCCTGTTTTACAGTATATTAATGATATTATCATCATTTTCAAACATGCCGTGTTTGCAGTAACTTGAAATGCATTTGATATATACTTTGACCTTATATATTATAGTGCTTTTGAATAGTAGTATAAATCTGAATAACAAAAATAGCTCTTCTTAAAAAGAATCCTCTCATAGCAGCCATAAAGTAACCAGTGCAGTGAGCTGACAGTATCTCAGAATGCATACCTCATTATCACAAATTGTTCTTAATAAGCAGTATATCTAAATTGCCATTGTGATGTGGCAAAGTCCCAGAAATTCACTTCCATCTTTGATAAAAAATACATAATGCTTCCTGTGGTAAAGCTTGCTGTTCGGGGGCATTGTGCATTAATCATGAACATAATAAGGGAACTGATAAAATGCATGGAACGTCTGATGAGTATGCACTAACAGTGAATGCTCTTGTTAATGGGTTGCAATGGATTTTTATTGCAGCAGATGGAACTTCAGGGATACTGCAGGAAGGTAAAATGAAGGTTATAATCCAATATGTGAAAGCTTAAGAAGGCTGCTTCACTACTAATTGACTTTTTGTCAATTCCCTGGATGGCTATCTAAGCCATTTTAGAGTGCTTTCTTCTGCTAATGAGCTGTAATCAATACTCTGTCTAAACTCTATACCCAGTCATACACTCTCACAGAATTATTGAGAGGTCATAAAATCCTGTCAGCATTTGTGTTTGGAAGTTAGCTTGCATATGTATGGACGGTAGGGGTCACCATAATTTAATAGCAGGAAGCTTTTAGAGAAATTATCAGAATGCCTCAGTATAACGAGCTACAAAAGTAAGAAAGAAGAGTAATGACAGCTGTTTCTTTTGTATTCCTATGAAGGTCAGAAAGTTTATTCACATAAAGCCATGTTACCTACAACCCCTAAATACACATATTATGTCAGGGTTTGTATCTGTTTGATAAATTACTACTACTGTGCTATTCTGTTACAGTATTGAAGTTTACAAATATCTAAAAGGTGAAATCACAGTCTTGGGTCTTGACAACATTTATTGCAGATTATTACTGTAACTTATTTTATTTGTTTGTCAGCTGGGTAAATACTTTGTCATTCCAAGGCCATTTGTAGTCATGACACAGGCCACAAGGGCAAAAACTATTGGACCATATATGTGAACATTAATGTGTAGGCAATCGACCAGCATGTTTTCAGGGAGGTGAGAAGATGTCATGTCTGGATAAAATCCATACAGGCACAGGAAAACATGCAAAGTACCATACAATGACCAGAGACCATGACTGAACCCCAGACCCCTTAAACAGTAATCATACCACTAAGCAAAATGTATATACTCAGTTCACCATAATTATGTAGTAAATAAGTTATTATTGCCCGATAATTGATGATGTTCACCTGAAAACCTCTATGCTGTTATCTTGACAGAATCAGGAGAGAAAGAATCACACAAAAGTATCAGTAATTTTGTTAGTTGCAGCATATGTTGCCAATAATGCCTTTCTTGCAGGATGAATCATTATTCCAAGGCAATGTTTTAATAGGGGATACTACACGTTGTTTCAATTGCATTTATTTATTTATTTTGCTTTTGTTTACTGGGTTTATTCAAAAACTAATTTTTAGTGGAGGTACAGGGAAAAATACATTCAGTAACTTGATTAGAAGACATTAAGTGACATACATTGACAATTACACAGGTTTGCTACTTAGACTAGGTTCATTTGAAATAAAGGTAACTATTACTGTACACAAATGATGCTTACACATTTAGTAGATACTGATCATTGAATATTTGAAGAGGAATATTAGTAGATCTGTTAACTAGATAATACATTTTGCAAGTTTAATATTTATAAAAGCCATTATTCTTATGTATGTTGAGTAGAGATATTAAAAACTTTGACGTGACTAGAATCATATTGTTGAAATTAGTTCATCACTACTATCTAATGAGATGTTTCCTTATAGTTAATAACTGAAATGATTGGAAGATGAGAAGGTTCTGGGTTCTGACCAATACAAGGTACTTGGGTTTCTGTTCCATTACTAACAACAGTATAGCACTGGGAGGGCTGATGAATTCTTCAAGTGCTGTACTTCACGTATAATGTTAACGAGGTCCAACTTCTATGACTCTTTTGATATAATTTTTGAGATGTGACAATTAATTGTGGCTTAATTAATTGTTTCTTTATTATCTCTATTTTCAGTGTGTCATTATTGACTGAATTGCAGTGGCAGCAGGTGGCTTCAAATCAAAGGAGGCTGCAGGAGACAGTTGAATGGGTGGGGCCAATGGGAAGGGGTGTGACCAACTAGAAAGGAGTGGAGCTATGCTCAAAACCACAAAAACTAATACTTTAATTAAATATGCTGTCCTGGGTGGCAAACCCACATTCAAATAATACATCTGGCCAGTGGCAGGTAAAGATCAACTTTAGGCTGTTTTCAAATCATAGGCCCCTTGCACACAAAACATACATGTGTTCTTTGAAACACCTTCCTAATTGCATTAAATTATATTCCTTGATTAATACAGCACATTTGTTAGAGCATTTTAAATTTATTGTTTTGAACACTTTTCCAGTAAACAATGAAACAAAATGCATGCACCAGTAATGACAAAACTGCTCATTTCAGAACATTTCCATCATAAATATCTACTCAAACTTCTACAGTCCACCAGTATCAGTAAATATGCACAATCTCTGCAGAAGTAAAAGTCATCTAAATAATTTCACATTAAAGAGATCTGTAACTAATGAAGAGATTGCTGCTAGCAAACAACTTTATATGTCCATCTACAAATAAAGGGCCTGTTGCCCTTGAGGAATAAATTGCCCACGTTACATTAAAAAAATGATAAGCTAGTAATATTGCAATAAGGAATGGATGGCAAACTGATAACAGGTTCATAGTTACTAGGTATCTCTGCCAAAGAGGACATTCTCAGGACTGCAATATCCACCCCTTTAAAAGTACAACACAGTACAGTATTAGCAATGCATCTACATACTGTGGGACTAGAACCCAATACCTGCTGCATTGAAAGCAAGTACACTACTTGTTGTGCTATTAACAATGCAAACAGACTCAGCATAAGCAGCGCTAAACTTGTGTTCCCCAGAAGCTCTTAGCTCCTTGTAAAATCCACTCGACACTCAACTGTATTGCTCACCTTTGCAGCACATGAGCACAAGAAATCTGGAAAAAGCCAACATTTATTGGGGGGGGCAAAAACTCAAAAAACCAGGGAGACATTTTAAACACTGCTTGTATAATCTTGGAAAGTTGCTACAATAAAATGCTGTGCTAGTGCCATGCATTTCACTGCCAATACTTGAACCCAGGATCCTGTGCACTACAGTCAGAGCAACATACCACTATGCCAAATCAGCTGTTTCTTGAAAGACAGGAAGACTGAAACTAAAATGGCTATCATTTAGTGAATTCAGTTCTCACCATAGCTCTCAACCTCCTAGCACAAAACACCTGGACAAAGCCAATAATGGGGGAATACAGCCCCCAAACATATTCAGTGAATTCAGTTCTCACCATAGTTCTCAACCTCTTAGCACAAAAAACTTGGACAAAGCTAATAATGGGGGAATACATCCCCAAAATAGGGACACGTTTCGAATATTGATCTTATAAACTTAAAAAAAATGCTAGAATAAAATGTTTTGTGTTGCCATGTACTTTCTGAAGAATATGAAGTCTGAAATTCAAATGTCTGTCATTATTTAGTGAATTCAAGATCCAGAAAACCACATATTTTATGAAAAACAGAACAAAAATATGAGGCAAAAATCTGACCACTTTTCACAAGTGGTTGTGGGTAGGGAATTCAGGCTCTTGCTACCTGCTCCCAAAGTTCAGGGTTTTGAGCCTGAGTTACTCTCTAGCCACCACACACACACACACACACACACACACACACATACACACACCAGTCAAAGCTAGTACCTGCATAAAAACAAAGTCCCCATTCAAACAGCAGCTCCTGTTTCTGATCATCCCTGGGAATGCAAAAGCCAGAAAGAATCCATTGCAGCAGCTTCTGTTTCCGCGCACATGTGCTGAATCCAGCCTCCAGTTCCATTCTGACTGAGCATGCACAGACTGCAGACCTTGCAGTCTGATCCCATTCCAGTCTATGCAGTTGTAACTGCATAGACTTCTGGGGCATCTGTAGACTGCTGACTTCTTTCCTAATCCAAACTGATTAAACAGCAGTCCGGATTTGAGTTCTGAGCATGCATGCACTGAGTTCCAGGACTCGTTAATTTTTTAAATTTTGTTTTTTCTTGTTTTTGTACAGCTGGGTGGGGGGGGCTGCAGTCCTGCAGTCCAAAAGCATGAGCCGCCACTGATGAATTGTGTACTTATGTATTATCATAACCACATTTTTAAACAGGGCAAATGGCTGTTTTCCAAACCATACAGCTGTTTCTCCTGTTCAAAATCTGATTGTGACAATACATACTATTCTAAAATCCTACATTTTACAAGGAAACCATAAATTTTATAACGATAACAGACCAAAAAGGTATGAGGCAAAAATCTGGACATTCTGTGAAAAGCTGGAGAGTTAAGAGGTATGTTGCCCACATGTGTCATAGTTATAATGTGGTAGTACGTAACTTTCTTAAAACAAACTATGTACCGCACTGATTTTGAAATAGTTTTTGGGCTTTGAATAATTCCAGACATCTTAGTACACATGGGACCACTTGTCTACATTAAAAGCAATGTTTGTATGTTTCTGTTGAGCAGAGGTTCAAATAAAGACTTCTCTAACGTAAAGGTACAAGAGTATGACAGCTGTTTAAATCATCTCACCCACGAATACAACATTTGACCGTTACTCTTCTTCCTGCCTCATACACAATGTGACAGACTAATAATTAATAGTTCAGACACCCTTTTAAGATTAACAGAAATATTTTTAGCAAAACATAAGGAATTATCGCAGGTTGGAAATTTGGTTGCAATAATACGTAAGTACTTAAATTTCTAATGAACCAATATAGTTAGAAGCTGCATAATATTTTTCTCAAGAAGGAAATCCACATTTCCATTTTAAAATAGATGAGCTAATGAATAACACAAAATTACAATTAGCATATTTAAGTCCTTTGCATCAAATGGCCCTTTACATCAGTGCTAAGGTGTGCTTATGAAAGTGTGTGGGTTAGGGTTAGAGTAAGGGTTAGGTAAAAGGATAGTTTAAATGTATGTGACTGTGAGCATTTACAGTTATGGTTAAGGTAGGGGATAGATTTAGTGAATTTGTGTGTGTGTGTGTGTGTGTGTGTGTGTGTGTGTGTGTGTGTGTGTGTGTTTGTGTGTATACACATGGGAAATCCCTCTACCCACCTTAGTAATCTGTTCTAACCCTAACTTGCTTCTTAAATTAAAAAAAAAAAACTGTTCCCATAACACTAACATTAGTCAGTCAAATTTGAGCTGAATATGGTTGGGTTTTAGGTAGTTTATCAGAAAAGGAAATGTGTTTCCTTTTTTTTTTGATGTACTCTGTGTCAATATGCTGTATTAATGATATAATAATTGGTCAAAATGTTATGGTTGCTGTTTTTTGTGTGTCGTCCAACAGGATGCATTACCA
Organism: Protopterus annectens; assembly: GCF_019279795.1. NCBI lineage: Eukaryota > Metazoa > Chordata > Ceratodontiformes > Protopteridae > Protopterus > Protopterus annectens. The sequence goes on from NC_056728.1 coordinate 553,080,210, forward strand.
CTCACTGAATGAGTACGTTGATGAGTAGTATATTGACAACCTAACATCGAACAAGGAATGTTGACATGGTATGTATGTGCTCGATGGTTTATCCTAGAGCGGGTTAACCAACAGCAAGTGTTTTTGCAGGGGTATTGCCTCCCCCAGAGGACCCCCACTCCACATGCTAATTTTATATACTACATTGCACAGTCCTCAGGGAAAAGGAATATTCCACTACCTGGAAATTGTTGATATCTTGCACGTCAACCATCTGTTTCTGTCAACCAAGTTTTATCTACCAAAGAGATGTCAACATTAAACAAGTAATACAGCAATAAATATATCTATATCTATATATATATATATATATATATATATATATATATCTATATATATATAGAGAGAGAGAGAGAGAGAGATAGCTATATAGATATAGATGTATAGATATATAGATATTGAAAGATACTGAGAGAAATATACACATGCCCCTAACCAGTGGCTTTGCACCATTTTTAATCAAACAGTGTTGTATAGGATAGGATATCACAGAAGCCTACCGAACTTTTATTTGCTGCATCTAATTTTACTGAAGCAGAAATTTTCCCTGTCTGTTATTGACATCTGTCTTTTCTGATCGACTGCAGTCAGACCTGATACAAAACTGAATGCTGACAAACAACTTCCTGACCTGCGTTCAGTTCTTCATTTGACTAAGCTGACTACAGACTTTTGGAGGTAAAGATTTTGCTGCAGGAAGAGGCTCAGCCTACACAAAACTGATTTTATATTTGTTGCAGGTAATAAACCATTGCTGGATCAAATTTCAGTTTGTGGGCATCCTTAGCCAGATTGTTATTGATTACATCTGCATTTTACCTAAGAGCATATATTCTACAAGAATCTTTAGTAGCTCTGTGACAGACAATGAGCAGTCAAATGAAACCATTCCCAACCCCAAACGTCTTTAAAATTTAAAATGAACAGCAGTAGCTACATGGTCTGAAAAAATAAAACTGTATGAGAATTGTAGGCAATAGGCCTTACCTGTATTAACTATAAATATAAAAATTTTGCTCATTTCAGCACGTGTCTGATTAGATAACAAACCAATGAGGTACACATTTCTTTACTTTTTCTCACATGCTACTTAGTGTATTGATTGGCTGCCTTCTCTAAAATCAAATATTCAACTACCTGTGTGTGGTTTTGCTTGTATTAAACTCCAGACTATTGCAGCTTTAATCCCTTCTCTTACTGCACTACCTACAGGAACTACTCTGAAAGGCTGCTGTTACTGTCACTTTTTACATTGCTTTGCTGCCCTTTATAAAACATAAACTTAAAAAACACCTATTGCCTTTTAAATTACTAAAAGTGATATTTATTTGGCAATTTTGAGGAAGGTTATGCATCGACAAACATTACATCATTGAAAAAGAAAAAAAAAAGCTCACTTTGATATAGCTGAAAAGGGAAGCAAAATACAATATAGGAATGTAGACTGAGTAGAATTAGATGTATGGTGTTAGGGAAAAGAACAAGAGAACAGAAAATAAGTAAACACAGACAACATACCTCTCAACCTCTTAGCACCAGAAATCTGGATACAGACAAAAATATGGGAAACAAAGGCCCAAAAATAGAGCCAGATTTTAAATATTGCTCTACTGAGGTAATCCCTGGGTATATCTGCGATCTCCCATCCATTGGTCAAGATTTTCTCTTGAACAAGAGGTGCTCTGTATAAACTTAGAAAGTTGCTAAGATAACAGGCTTTGCATTAACATCCATTTTCTGAAGGAAATGAAGCCTGAAACTGATGTCATTCATTGTTTAGTGATTTCTGTTCTCAGTGTCTTGCCAGAAAATTGCAATTTTTATGAGGATCGAATGAAAATATGAGCCAAAAATGTGGGCATTCTGTAAAAATCTGAATAGTTTAGAGGTATGACAGGCAGTGTCATGAAAACAGGATTCATACAGATTTTTAATATTAATCTAACAATTGGTGAAATACAGTTTGTCTGTGAATGACTAATTGATGGAGGGTGGAGTTAGAATGTATGTTTAGCAGTGTGCTAGGTTAGGGGAAGTGGTGGAACAGCTACAGGAAAGTGCAGGATTGGGTACAGCAGTAAGTGGAAGGGCGGGAAGTGATTTATAAGGCCAGTGCAAGGGATCATTAGATGCTTTTGTGAGATGCTGTGTGCTTATAATGCACCTTTTGTCTGTGTCCATAATGACCAGAAGAAAAGTTTTGGTCAGGTAAATGGTTATGCAGCATAAGGGTAAGTACTGGGAATTTTAATGGATGGGGTAGGAGTTATACTGGGTGGGTGTATGATTAAGGGTAGTTGGTTTAATATGTGCACAAGTCCTATATCTATATATTTTATAAAAAAGTAGTAGTAATAATAATAATAATAATAATAATAATCATGATGGGGAGGTACTGGATATGGAACTAGAACTAGGGTTTCATAAGGGAATGGGAGTTTTATGGAGTTAGAGATTAGTTAGTTAGTTAGTTAGTTAGTTAGTTAGTTAGTTAGTTAGTTAGTTAGTTAGTTAGTTAGTTAGTTAGTTATTGACATTTGTTGACCAGGAAAGTCTGACTTGGTCAGAAACCCATTTTCTGTGACGAGCATGGGAGAAAAGCTCCATCCACACATTATATATGAGACATATAAAAAAAATAATAAACAGTATATACAGATTTTAAAACTACAAATATACAACATGTAACAATAGCTATTAAATGTCATTTACAGTATTCTTAATTGTTAATGTATTATACATAGTACTAGGTAAGACATAAGGGGGAATTTAATAAAGCTTACATGGACTTATTTTCCATGTAGCCATAGGGACAGATTGCTTACATGAAAGTAAGCAGGTTTGTGATCCAGGAAACAGAGCTGAGGAGCGTGCACGAGCGGGCCAACATGGAAGTGTCCGTACCATGCAAATCACCTCATAAGCAGGTGAATTGCATGCAAATGAGGGTGGTAGAGTGATCCAGCAAGCAGATAATCAGCCCTGCAGACCCCGTGTTGGTGTCCAAAATATACATGGAAAAATTCCATGTACAGGATGTTAAACAGAGAACAGGGGCTATAAAAGTGCTGTTAGAAGGACAGAAATCACATAGCAGACACAGATATGTGCAAGCCATCCATTGTGTGTCCAAAACTTAATGGAAAATAATTAAAAAGATTTTTTTTTAATTATCAGATTATGTTTGCATGGTGCACCCTAGTGCACAAATGTACTGTTAAGAAAAAAAAATAAAAATGTGTTAAAACAAAAATTAGTAATATGTGACAGTAATGCATTATAGCACCCTACATGGAGTATGTACAATGTTAGACTGCTCTGGATGCTAACAAGGCAGGGCCTAGAACTCTGCAGTTCCCAGGTTGTGTGCATGGATCTCTATGCAAATAAGCTGGGGTTACTGCATAGCACAAATGGGAATCCAGGTCTGCAGATCCCATCCGTGTAGGCAGACAACCATGTTGATGTCCAGAAAAGAGGTAGCTGACATCAAAAGGGGGAGTGTCCACATCCTTTTTAGCTCATTGGAGTGCAACAGTGCTTGTTTGCATAGCACGCCGCTATGCTTAGCAAGGGGGTGTGTACACTGGTTGCTAAGCTTTGTTTAGCTTCAGGGCATATGTTTCATTGTGTTTGAGCATGTTTGTAAGGCGTGCCGCCATGCTGACCATGACCTTTCATGGAGGTATGTACAATGAATGCTGAGCATTGTTTACCTTTGCGGCACATGTTTGCACAGTGCGCTACAGTGCTGAGCAAAGAAGGCTGTTAAAGAAAATTGGCTGAGAAAGGCAATGAGATCTTAATTACAGATGACCCCTGTTCCACTTGAACTAGGGTTATTAACAGTCCTTAATGATATACTTGGCAGGTAGAATACATCACAGGTAGCCAATTACAAAGGCTGCAGCTGCGGCAGAGCATTATAAAGGTTGCAGAAACCCTACAATCAGATTTCACCCCCATACTCTGCACCACTGGAGTACAGACTTGAGACTTTTAACTGAAGAAATGCTAGGGGCTGCTGTAGGCCTGATACATATGTATGTGCTAGATGCTGATGTCAATACTGCTGCTGCTGTTGACCACAGGGCTAGACTGAGAAGGAGAAGAGTGTTCAGGCCCAGGGTAACCTTTCTGGGTCTACATGAGATGGAGATTGTTGAGCGCTACAGGGTGAACAGGGACATACTAGAAGAACTCACTGAGCTCTGCTGACCTCAACTAAGACCCAGTGCCAACCGACAGGAACCCATCCCAGTGGGAACTAAGGTATGTGTAGCTCTTAGGGTACAAGGTACAAGTACATTCCAAAGACCAATTGGGGACATGATGGGGGTCTCACAAGCATCAGCATCCAGGGTACTCCACCAGTTCCTGGATGCCATGCTACCACATGCCAGTGAGCACATTTATTTTCCCCTCACCCCTGAGGTGAGGGCCAGCAGCATGCAACAAACCTACCATGTAGCACACTACCCTGAGGTACTGGGTGACATAGATTGCACTCATGTACCTATCAAGGCACCACCCGGTGAGGAGGGTAGAATCTACATCAATTGCAAGGGGTACCACGCCATCAACTGCCAAGTCATGTGCAATGCCCAGGGCATTATCATGAATATGTGTGCTGACAGCACTAGCAGTTATCATGACTCCCATATCTGGCATGCATCACAGCTGTACTAGATATTTGCTAGGGGGGGGACATCCCACATGGCCATTTACCGGGGGATACTGGCTATGCACTGGAACTGTGGATGATGATACCCATCAGAAATGCACACCCACCCACCGAAGAATGCCATAAAGAGGAACACACATGAACTAGGAACATCATAGAGCATGTGTTTGGACTACTAAGTCATGGTTCCGGTGTCTCAATATATCTGGTGGAGTCCTGCAGTATTCTCCCAGCCACATGTCCACAGATGTTCACAGTATGTGCCATGTGCATAATATGATCCTGAGGAAACAGCTGCAGCAGGATCAGCAAAATGAAGGGATACACAGCCCCCCACCAGTGCCTAGGTCACCACAGCCACACCCACAGGGGGAATCTGAGGAGGAAAACCCTGAAGTTGTCCCTGTAGGCAGACATAGACATGCCCAGTATGCCCTGGCCTTGGCCAAGAGACAACACATAGTACATGCACTAACAACCGAGGGCCCTAGGGACTGACACCTTACTCTGACTCACAGACATATTAGTAAAAATGATGCCAGCCTGTCCACACAACCTGTACCTCACCATGTAGCATATGTCTGGACCTGCAGCCTGTATGCAGGGGAATATACTGGGCTACTAGGCTATTTGCAGAGATCTAACAGCCACTTGGAAAAAGAGGTACTCTGTCCAATAGTAAGTGCCCCATAGTATTCACTAGGCCATATGGCTCATACCTCACTACATTATTCAAGGGAGGTATCAAACAGTGGGGACACAGAACAGTTGCATGACTGTGTATGCCAGCAGTGCATGGGCTGGTAATTCCCCACCCCCAGCTTATCAGTGTACCCATATAACTGCTGTAGCAGTACATTTGCAATGATATATCAGCAAACCACCCAATTCTAGGGCTGTGTGGTATTGATTGTGTGATGAATGACGCATCCCAGTCTGGCAGCCTGTGTAGCTCAGTAGGCTAGGGACATTATCATAGGTGATGGTGTAGATGGTTTGAATCTGACAGTAGCCACATCTTTTGCAGCTGAGATAGTCATATGATGGTATTCCCACAGACTGCCATAACCCCTTTGCAAGAAAACTGGACAAAGCCAGAGTGAATGGGGGAACAAAGGCCAAACCTACAGACAGACATTATACATGCTCTGAGTAACCTAGATGGTGGTTAGTGTAATAGCAGGTTGCAAAAGGTCAGATTAGTGCAGGATGTAAAAGCCATCACTTAAATGTCTCAGTAGTTACAACAATTCAGTGACTGCATTTTACAGTATAGTACCAGAAAGACACAAATGTATGAGGGACAGAGCAGACATATGGGGCAAATGCTGGACATTCTGCAAAAACATGTACAGGGAGAGGTATGCAGACTGTCACCCTGTGTGTGGTGTTGCATCATGTACCCCAGTTACATCATACCTCTCAACCTCTTAGAGCAAGAAATCTGGCAAAAGCCATGAATAAAAGTGGGACAAAGGCCCACAAATAAGGACAAGTTTGAAATATTGCTCTTACAAATGTCAAATGTTGATAGAATAACAGGTTTCGCATTAGCATGAATCTCCTGATGTGTATGAGGTCTGAAACTCAAATGTCTGTCATTATTTATTAACTTCAATCTTCAGTGATTTGTCACTAATTTGCCACAAAACCACAATGTTATGCAAAATGGACCAATAATATGAGGCAAAATTCTGGACATTCTGTAAAGCTTCATACAGTTGAGAGGTATGAGTCACATATTAATGTCAGCTAACAACTGGGGAATGACTTGGACAATATCAGGAAAGTGCTGTACTGTGGTAACAGGTGGAGCAGCCAATGACCTACAGCACACATAATCGTGGACTGGAGGTCAGGTAGCTCTGGCCTGGAGTCACCTTGTAAGTACTGACAGTCATACTGTGCATGCTCTTACACTTAACTGACGTGAGCCCAAGCCTGTTGCCTGTACTGCCCAAAGAACTGCTATGTGGAAATATGTCTGTATATACATACAGATATGTATACATATCTTTCTCTCCCTATCCCCCTCATGCTTGATTAGTGTATCTATCTGTATGTGGCATACACACACACACACACACACACACACACACATATATATATATATATATATATATATATATATGTTTTACATTTGTTAACCGGGAAGTTCTGACTGGACTAGGTCCATTTACAGTGGAGGCCTGGGGAGAAAAGCTCCATATTGTTAGACATGAGGAAAAAAAAAAAAAAAAAAATATATATATATATATATATATATATATATATATATATATATATTTTTTTTTTTTTTTTTACAGAGTAGTACAAGTTAAATAAGAGAAAAATATGTTTATACAGAGTAGTACAGCGACCATGTAGGTTATACAAGAAAACAATCAGATATTTACATTAGAAATGCAAGTAGACAAGACACTTTTCAGCAGTAAGTGAAGTTTACAAATAGCAGGGATAGAAGCTACTTATAGGCTGGACTAATGGCTATTAGAGTTGTAGTCCTATAGAGTTACAGTGCCTAACTTGGAATTGGTGAAAGGGTAGGAGGAGGTGTAAGATAGGAAAGCTTAAGTTTAAGTAATACAGGGATATAGCCAGGTATTCATTAGATGCAATTTGAGGGAGTTTTTGAAGTGTGAGGTGGTGCTAGCAGTGGTCAGCAAGGGGGGAAGGCAAATCCAGTTTCTAGCAACGGAGTGGGAATATAATGCTTTTCCTGCAGTATTGTTTGCTGTAGTGATGCAGAGGAGAGATTTATCACTAGATCGGAGAGGGTGATTTGCTATGTAGTGGGTAAGCAGATGAGAAAGTGATGGGGTTTTATCAGGGTATTAAAGAATATTGTAGGCAGTGACTAGCTGGTGGTAATTAAGAAGATGAGGCAGTTCTAGCCAATTTAGGTCTCTTAGAGCAATACAGTGATGTGTTTTGAAGGTGGTGTTTTTAGCAAATTTGGCAATCTTATTGTAGCATTACTCTAGTTTGTCTAGATCTATTTTCCCGATGTGGGTGAAAATCGATGTTGCATACATTAGTGTGGACAATAAGTGAGTCTGGGCTAGAGTGAGTCTTGCTTGGTCTGAGAGAAAGTTTTTGTGTGTATATAGTGTGCCCATTTTTTGTAAACCTTTTTGATGGTTTGTGAGATATGACTATCAAAGTGAACGTTATTGTCAATTTCAATGCAGATAATTTTGGTATGGTCAGAAGGGGAAAAGGGAGTGCCATTTTTAGAGGTGATGGTGAAGGATGGGGGATCCATTTTTGATTTGTTTGGGGTAAATAGCAGTAATTTAGTTTTACTGGGGTTTAGGATGAGTTGAATATCAGAAGTTCATTTTTCTACATAGTTAAAGGTTTCCTGGGTGAGTTGTTGCAGAATGGCTGGAGATGGGACTATGCAGATCAAAGCTGAATCATCTGCATATTGAATAAGTGTGGCATGCTAGGTTGAACTATGTAGAGTATTGGTGAAAATAGAAAAGATAAGTGGGCCCAGTATTGAGCCTTGTGGGACACCTATAGTGGTGGGAAGTTAAGGGGACAGTATACCTTACCATTGGACCGACTGTTGCCTGTCAGGTAAGTAGTTTCTGAACCAGGCTATGGAAGATGGGGCAAAGGATAGTGAGGCTAGAGAATCTAGCAGAATGGGGTGTGTGACCATGTCAAATGCTTTGGAGAGATCCAAAAAATGGCAGATGTAAAGCTATTGTTGTTCCTGTATTGTTTAACTAGATTAGTGAAAGAGAGAAGAGCAGTGGTTGTGCTATGATGTGGGCGGAAGCCATGTTGTGTGGTGGACAGGAGTTGATGTGTGTTCTGGAATTTCATGATTTGGAAGTGTATACACTTCTCCAGAATTTTCAATAGGGGGGATAGAATGGCGATGGGTCAGTAGTTTAAAAAAATCATAAGTTCCTGCCTTTATGAAGAGGAATGATATATGAAACTTTCCAGAGTTTTAGGATATGGGATTCCTGTATGGAACGGTTTATAAGGATGGAGACTGGGTTAGATATAGATTCAGTAGCCATTTTTAGGAAGTTAGCAGGTAAGTTACCAGCTGCAAGGGTGGTAGGTTTTAGTTTTAAAGGGAGCTTTTTGATTATAAAGGTAGGGACTGGTGATAGAGTAAGGGGAAATACTTTCTGGATGGTTGGTTGGGGTGCATGAAGGGCTATTTTTGAATAGTTGGCTGGATAATGCCAGGATGGATTCTATAAAGTGGTGATTAAATTGAGTGGCTATGTCAATTGTATTGTTAGTGGAGTTTGAGGCTGGAGTAGTGGTTTTGCCTGGATTTAATAAGGAGTTGATAGACTGCCAGCATTTGTGTGGGCTTTTTGGGTATTTGCTTTGAGTCCCTAGGAAGTAGTTCTGTTTATCCTGTCTAGTTTGTTGTTTGGCCTGATTTCTAAGCTGTTGCTAGTTTTGTTTAGAACAGGTGGTGTTTTCCCTTTTCCATATTTTCCAGGCTTTATCTCTGTGGTTTAGTAGGGTTCTAGTTTTTCTACATAGCCATGCTGCATAGTTGGCTTTCACTCTAACTTTCCTAGCAGGGGCGAGTCTGTTAAGGATGTTGACAAAAGTAGTATTAAAGTAGTCAACTGCCTGGTCTAATCCAAGGGTTTATAGTGGTTCCCAGTTACAATGGCTTAGAACAGTATTGAGATCATTAGGGTTTAGGCTGCAATCATCTCGTACTAGTCTATGAATTATGGGCTTGGGTAGGGTAGTGCGTTTGCATAGTAGGAATGTGGGGAGGTGGTCACTGAGGCCATGTGGTAGGAAACCTGTCTGGTAGTTTTGTTTGGGGTAAATGACCAGTACTCAGTCCAGAATGGATTGTTTTTGTGTTCTTTTGTCTGTTCTTGTGGGTTCTTGAATGAGTTGAGAGAACCCATAGAGGTTAATATGGTTAGTAGGGTTATTGGAGTTACAGATTGTCCAGTCAGTATTTAGGTCACCTAGTAGGATAGTTTCTGTGGTAAGTTATCTTTTGTCCACTATAAGATTTCCTCTATTATGGGAGAGTTTTTTCATGGAGGAATGTAACAGCAGAGAATGTTGATTTTTTTTTTTGTTTTGTTTTGTCTAAGCATGGGACTGAAGAAAGGGCTTTGGCATTATGGAATTTAGGTAGAGGGGTTTGAAGGAGTTGGAGGTGGTGTGTGATTTTAAAGAGAATGGCTACTCCACCTCCTTTTCTCTCTACTCTACCCAGTCTTAGGGTATTATAACCTGGGGGGAGGAATTCTTCATTTTGGATTCTAGGTTTTAGCCATGTCTCTGTTATGGTCAGTATGCTAGGTGCGTAATGGGTTATACATGCATACAGTTCAGGTATCTTATTAGCAATACTTCTTATATTAATATTAAGAATTAGTAAGTTAGATATCTGTTCGGTTTTGAGTGGACCTGGGTTTGGGTGTACATCACCAGAGACTAGTAGCCTCTTTATGGTTGATAGTATGTGTTTGGTTATGTGTGTTATTTCTATGCTGGATCTGTGTAAGGTTTTTCTAGTGCTGAATCTTGGTGTGCTAATTTTGTGAATATAAAATGTAGTATTAAGATTGAGAATTGTGGCACTGATGAAGTTTATGTGAGTTTCTTTGGGTGTGGAAATATGTGTTGTATGGAATGTGGTGTTGTCTACAGGTAAGTTAGTATGTATTGATGTGATGTAGGCTAGTGTTGTGAGGGCTAATGAGAGAAATGCCAGTGTAGTTTGCATGTTGTATGGCAGAGATGCTAGGATGATGGCTGTTAGGTGATTGAAGTGATGAGGGTGTAAGGTATTTGAGGTGGTGTGAGGGTGTAGCTAGTAGGTGTTGTGTGTAACTTGAGGATGGGAGTGGTGTATAGAGTGTTGATTAGTATATGATGTTGAGTAAGTGGTAGGTCTAGGTGTAGGTCAAGTGTTGTGGTTAAGTGATGAGGGGTTAGAATAAATGCAGGTATAGTTGGGGCAGGTGGGAAATGGGTGCAGGGTAGGGGAGCAAAGTGAGGCAAGAGGAGTGGGGCCCGACCAGGCCACAAAATTGCAGAAACAATCAGGTTTCACTTTAAGGGAAGGTAAGTTGCCAGGATTATCTATACTGGCTTTGTTTTACAAAATTCCTTGGTTGTAGCTACAGGATTAGTTTGGGGAGGCCATCTGTGAGCTGCTAGTGCTGCAGAATCCCCAAGTGGTAATTTACAGCGTTATCACTTAAAACTTGTTTCTTTATTGTTTCACTTTTTTTTTTTTTATAAATGACACTTTGACTGCTTTAGATGGTAGGAAAATGCAGGAAGCAGTCTCTTTGCTGTACGAGGCTTTCAGTAATGCGGGCTGGGTTGGGATAGGTGGTGGAATTTAAAGAATCCTATGAAATAAGAAGGAGATATGGATGCAGGTTAGGATAGAAAAATAAACACCTTAACTATTCCCCTTTTTTAGACATATCACTTTAGAACACAAATGAGACTAGTACTGTTGATCAGTTAAACATTTGCAACATATGTATTGTTGTTTTTGCCCATAGGAAGTTAATAAAAATCACTTTCCCAACTACTACACATTAGAAAATATAAAGATTGAATATTAACTGCAATCAATCTCCTGCTTACCCAGTCAGTTAAGCAATTACAACATAGATATTTTTATTAGCATCTCTAGGCAGTTAACAACAATCAATTTTCTAACTACCATTCATTAGAAATGTTAGGAATTAAAATATATACTGAAGGCAGTCTCCTACTTATGCATTAATATCATAGAATATAGGGCTAGTGATAGGGCTGACTGTCGCATGTTCTCTGTAACTCTGAACAAAGTTTAAATGCTCTTAGCTTGGTTCCTTTAATTAGTTAGGCAGCTTAAAGGTGTTAGAAATTATCATTACTGCAGCACAATATATCAGCACTATAGTCGCTATAGCCAAGTCATACAGGACGAAAGTCCTATCTACAACATGTAATAAGCAAACAGCTAAAAGTCCTTACAAATGAAAACATTTATCTACAGATCTGTTCAGTAGCATATTATTGTCGACAGGCTAATATCAATATACTAGGCACTTTTAACAGCAGTTCTACCCATTTACATTCATAAAACAGTTGCAAAACACTAAAATTAAATCAAGGGTAAGCTTATCACAAGCAGCGGGCTCCATGAGGACTACCAGTTTGAAAAAAGGTAGACTATCATACCTCACTTTCGTGTTGTGGTTGCTATGGGAGACAGTGGGTTGATTGGGGAAATATGATGACGTAGTCCCTGACCAGGCCACGAGATTGCAGAAACAATCAGGTTTTACTTTCAGGAAAGATAAATGGCCAGAATTATCTATACTGGTATTGTTTTACAAAATTCCTTGGTTGTAACTACAGAATTAGTTTGGGGAGGCCAATTGTGAGCTGCCAGTACTGCGGAATTCCTGAGCGGTAATTTGCAGCATTATCCCTTAAAACTTAATACAGATAACACTAAGGGAGTAGAAATTAACCTTGTTTCCTTGTTGTTTCATGTTTCTTTTTTTTATAAATGACACTTTGACTGCTTTAGATGGTAGTAAAAAGCAGGAAGCAGTATCTTTGCTGTATAAGGCTTTCAATGAGGCGGGCTAGGTTGGGCTAGGTGATGGAATGAAAATAATCCTTGTTTCCTTGTTGTTTCATATGGGTTTTTTTATAAATGACACTTTGACTGCTTTAGATGATAGTAAAAAGCAGGAAGCAGTCTCTTTGCTGTACAAGGTTTTCAATGAGGCAGGCTGGGTTGGGCTAGGTGGTGGAATTAAAAGAATCCACAAGCAGCGGGTTCCACGAGCACTACCAGTTTGAAATAAAATGGTGTAAGACAGATATATATACATACATACATATATATATATATATATATATATATATATATATATATATATAAAGCACAAAAAGCAAAATGATACATAGACTCTCCACATACATCTACATAACACATTTACATAATGTACACACACAATAACAGTTAAGGAGACATTCCTGTGATACACATTTATTTAGATATGTGTGGGGGTGTATGAATGTCCCCACATACCATGGAATGCTGAGGTTATCTGCACTTACGCATCATCACAACTGTTGTCCAATAGAACCAGACCAAGGGTGCAACAGTATATAATCCACTCACCCACAGACCCCTGTGTCTGTGGACTGTCATCCTGCAGATGGACACAGGTACGCAAGTGGTGAAATGTACAATGGGTGCAATGCATACTTTGGACAGGCCATATTGTCCCTGGTCACATGTCCGCCTATCAAACTGCAAACTGGCACATATGGCCAGACTTATAACTGTACACACATAGCAGGGATATTACCAGGTATGCCACTCCTAGGACACTCGATATAATAACAGTACCAAGCAGTATCACTCTGCAGGCCACACATGCTAACACAAGGCCACTTTGCATACTCCGCAAGTACTGTGCCTGCATCCACATATACAGCAGACCTAACCTGTGGCTCATGCAGTAATTACTGTGAGCTGTAGAGTGTAATATTAGGTAAGCGTTCTTTTCTCACATCATCCAGTTTGCGTGTGTGTGTGTGTGTGTGTGTGTGTGTGTGTGTGTGTGTGTGTGTGTGTGTGTGTGTGTGTGTGTTTGTGTGTGTGTAAATAAAACCCCTTACACTGCTATGGACATGTCCATATGACCTATCTCAGTACAATGGCATACATTTTATGGCCCTGTGATTGGCTGCTGGCCTCTAAATTGCCCTTGTCTACAAGGCCTGCTAATGTCATCTGCCTTAAGAGCACTGGCTGACAATCTAATATCATATAAACTTTGTGGCACATATGATAAGTAGGATACACTAGACAATCTTGAAGTACTGAAATGTCGAATTTCAATACTTTGTGACTGAATAGTTGAAAGTGCAGTTACGCGAAACTGCACTATGTCGAATGCAGAAATGTCAAATCCGCTATAGTGGTGTCGCATTTGTGACGTGGTGCAGTTTGTGGATTTATCTGGAGTTTCAGGTAAGTGGTGTTTGTGTAAGGGTATTGGGTAGGGATTTTAGTGTGTGTGTGAGTGTGTGTAATGGTGTTTTTTGTGTGTTTGTGTGTTTAGTGTGACCTTGGAGTTATAATATATAAGTAGAGGGGTTGGGGCAGGAGGGCTTGCCCCCTGTTTATAGATAGGATAGGTGTGTTTGCGTGTTATGTTGTGTTTGTGTGTGTTGTTTTGTTTGCTTTAGTGTAGTTATGTAGATGTAGGCGTGTGTGTTTATGTGCTGGTTTGTGTGTGTTGTGTGTGTGTTTTGTGTGTGTGTGTGTGTGTGTGTGTGTGTGTGTGTGTGTGTGTGTGTGTGTGTGTGTCTTTACGATTGTGCTATTCACTGCTTTGGGTGTTCAGGTATGTGGGTTTATGACTATTCAGTCTTGAAATACTGAAATTTGACATTTCAGTATTTCAGGATTGTCTAGTGAATCCGATAAGTACTGTGAGCTGTAGTGCGTAACAATAGATAAGTAGGAATTCTAATCTCACATCATTCAACGTGTGTGTGTGTGTGTGTGTGTGTGTGTGTGTGTGTGTGTGTGTGTGTGTGTGTGTAAATATATCCCCTTGCAACACTGCAGACATGTCCATCTGGCCTATCTTTGTGCAATGGTTATGCATTTTAAGGTCCTGTGACTAGCTGTTGGCATCTACTTTTGCCTCCTTTACAAGGCCTGCTGATTGATGTCATCCACCTTAGGAACAGTGGTGTGTGTAATAGTAGACAGGTATGGGTTCTAATCTCACATTAATTTTGTGTGTGTGTGTGTGTGTGTGTGTGTGTGTGTGTGTGTGTGTGTGTGTGTGTGTGTGTGTGTGTGTGTGTGTGTGTGTATCAATATATCCCTTTGCAATACTGCAGACATGTCCATATGGGTTTTCTCTGTGCAATAGTTATGCATTTTATGGGCATGTGACTAGCTGCTGGCCTCTACATTGCCCTCATCCACATAAGCATAACTGATGTCCACCAACTTCTAGATTTGCATGTTCAGAAAACCCAGGTGACACATATCAAATGTAGCAGACCTTGTCACAAAGTATGAATGCATGATTATGCTGAAAGCCCTCATTTTCCCTGATACACTGTTATATATATATATGCATCTAGGAAGCCATGCATATTTACTGCCTTACCCTGTTGACATTATATGTCTGCTGTGCCACCATGCCATCTGTGAAGATAGGTGAAAGATGCCAGCCTAGCCAGATAGAATTTTGTAGACAATTCTGTCATTTGTAAATATTAATGTAAGCCACATGCTTGTTTTCTTAAAATGTGAAAAGACTGTATTGCATGTTGAACTGCAAAAAATGTAACAACAGTACACTCTACTGTAAGAAAGCCGATAAATCAAGCATTGTGAAATTCTTTGATCTAAAACTCGAAGCTGAGATGTCTAGAAAGAGGCATTGTACCTATTATTTTGAAGCCAGAGTTAATGGATAGAGTTTACATGTATAATTTATTTTATTACTCTAGCATCCCGACCAGCTGTAAGATCAAAAGGGCTATTAACCTCCGAGTTTCTGTTAGCCTGGATACCAGAGAGAAATGATGTAATCTGAAATTAATCAGTGGTACTGTGTTATCAATTTAAGGACAGAAAGAATGAGGGCATTTAGCATTTGTCTTGAGAACATCCAACGCACCAGCACTGTCTTGCTATATATGTAAGATTATTTTAGAATTGTGTTTTCTCTTGCATATAGCTAGATAATATGACGATTAGATTAGTTTGTTTTCTGTGATGTCAGAACTTTTCTACTGTATTATTTTAAACATTTATCTGTGATCTCTGAACTCTTGACTAGCACTGTGTAGTAAAAAGTATTGTCTTATGATTTTATTATTTATTATTAAATATTTTTTAAACCTTTCAACTGTGGCTGTTTTGTGTAGAGAGAATTTTAAGCTCTAGAGTATATTGCATGTCTGTAGTGATACTGTTCAAGTCACTCCAAATAAGCCTTGACTGTTCAGTTGCACTTACCATTTGGATAATAATATTGCACAGTATAATTGGACACCCTTTCATAAGAGCATTTTGGTAGCCGATAAATATTAGTGGGCGGTGGCAATGATTTCTACCATATAGTCTGGGTAAAAGGGGCACAGCTGGAGAACCTGTGCCAACCTTCTGCAGGAGTGTCTGTGTGGTTGTATATAACTATTACCTCAAAGTGTATGTGTGTCAGTTACTTGGGAAGAGAGAAGAAGAACTGATTGGCTAGAGAGGGTGCTGGAGGTTTTAGCTTGCCGACTAGGCTGAGATCTGGACCCTAAAGCTGTGCCAGTGGGGAGTCTTATTGGGACTTGGAGAGAAAGGTTCATGAGACACCTGCCATTCTGTAACTCTACCGCCAGTCTAACATCATGCAACATAGATACACAAAGTTTGATGTGTAGCCACTACAAGTGCCATGACAAAACAATATTGCACTACACAAGTACATGTTAAGTAATATAGTCACCCTATGCATCAGACAAATGTTTGCATTTTCCTGCATTGATGTCATAGATGGCAGGGAATGTGGCACAGGTCCCATCACATGCACAGAGTGTGGTGTGGGGGTGCTAGATGCCCAGGCTGTGCCAAACAAGTGATACCATGTGTGTGAGTCAGGAAGGTGTGCAGGTTAGATCCACCATGGAGAGGTGCTGTGTGTATCTGTTGGTGACCTGGATGCAACAGTGGTGTTTGAGTGTGTGCATGTACACTGTCAAGCCCAATCATAGCCCTACACATGTGTACATTGGGCAGGTGTGGATCATACATGGTAGAGTGAAAATTCACCATCTCTGTCCACAGTCACGTGAATTGGCTCTGCCAGGAATAGCACTGGCACCAACATGCCAAAGGTCAGATGTGGTGCCAGTATCTGATGGTGACTGCAAAATGCTGAGGCTGTGTCTCACATAGGATCTCACAGGGCTATATTCCCCTACCAGTATGGGGGCATGACTGTGAATGCCATGTTGACTCCCAGCAGATGGAGTTGCTGAACTTCATCCAAGTGTCTGACACCCAACTCCAACCAGATGTTCCAGCTCAGACATTGTGCGGTCAAAGACAGACACTGTCTCAGCCCACCATCTATCCCCAACAGCAGAGAACCAATCTAGGGTGTCCCCAATGTGGTGGAGGCAATCATGGATGTCAGACTGTGATACATCCATAACCCTAAGTATCCATCTAGTGTTGTGTTCAGAACGTGCTTGTGCCTCCGTGATGGACCAAAACATGTGGTGTGTCCCATGATGTGACACCTTCAACAGGTGGTGGTGGACAGTAGTCCTCCTAAGAGCACCCCTGTCAATCTGCCTGTGTGGGACCTTGCCAGCTCACTGGCTATGGCCAGTGTCTATACTAACTGAAGCCATAGTTGCCACACTGCCCTGTTCAATGTCACCACCCTCTGACTATCCACTGCCTGTGACCTCCAGGGACTAGGTATGTGTGGGCACACTGACTGTGTGCTGTGACAATGGGACAGAAGAGGGATGGCAACCTCTGGGACAAATTCAGCCACCAGCAACACCACCTCTGCCTCACTATGGCCACCATCAGCAGCAGTATCCAATGAGACACTGACATCACATAGTAAAGGGGACAGACCCCAACCCCCAGGTCACCTGTGAGAAGCAAAACATCAGCAGTACATTACTACCTGCACTATTATGTATGATAATCCACACAGACTCATACAGATGAAGATCCACAACTGTATTACAAGTCCCACATCTTCACATCTCTGCTCCCATGCACAACAGACAGACTCACAATAACATACACGAACAAGTCAAGCCCATTATACCATACACATCCAGTTAATGTTGCCAGTACAATACACCTACAAGGTATGCAATATGACAGTGTATGTGACAGAACTAAACATAACACCCAGTACACCTATATTGAGAATGATATGCCAGTAGTAGTAGTATCACTGCCACAGGTATGTACCATGAGTTTAGGCCTTTGCCCCCCCCCCCATTAATTATGGCTTTATCCTGAGTTCTTGCTGTTGGAGGTTGATAGGTATGTTAGGCACAGCTCTCAACCAAACAGGGACAAATGTCAACAGACACAGGGACTTAGCCAGAGTACATCAGGGACATTCAGGGTCAGTTTTACAATGTTAGAACTAATTATGTGAAACATGGACAGAATGTAAGGAGGTGAATTACAGTATATTGTTTGACATTAAAGGGGTGTACACCCTCCCTTATTGTCACTATGTACTATGTGTAATCCACTAGCTTTCCTACAACAGCTGACCATTGTAGGTGGGATTGACAGGGACAGAGCTGAGATGTGATTGAAATCCGGGACAGTTAAGAGGCATGCATGTAGGTGAAGGACAGCTGATTATCAATAACATGTCATCACCATAGATCTAAGACAGGCTTACTGTTGTATTCCCTATTCCCCATACCTCCATCCTTCCATCTGCATCCTGTTATATGCAGAAATCCATTATATACTTGGTGGAGTGCAGTACTCCTTTGTTGAACTTTGCTTCAAGTAATATTTTGATAACAACACTCTCTGTGTGTGTTAAGTTTTATACAGACCTGTTCCCCATAACCGGCTGCTTGCCTTTGTAAGGTACTGCTCATTAGCAGGTAATTGCCCCTGCACTACTCTGTGGCTCAGAATTGCTAATTGCAGCCAAAACAGCTGTATTGCACTATCATTAACTAATGACATGCCACCACAATACAATATATAAGGCCCTCATGTTGGCCTTGGCCTGGTCTTAGTTTTTGAGATGGACATTACTGAGGTGTGGAGACCACAGCATCACAGAGAGTAGGTACAAATACCATCCACTGTAGAGATTTATGACTATGTCCACAGTTTGGCCTCATATGTGTGCTCAGTGTTCCATACCACTATAGTCATCTGGCAGTGCACTAGCAATCATTGTGGGCTGAGGTCAGTAAGGGAAGACACACATGTGTGTGTCACACTGCATACTCATCAGACTATGTATACTATTTCAATAACTGTTATTCTATCAACTTATTATCTTCAAAGGGGCAAACTGTTGCACGTCCCTGTCTGTGGGCCTTTGTCCCACTCCCCCATTAAGTATGGCTGTGTCTGGATCCCTTGTTCTAGGGGGTTGAAAGGTATGGTAGGTCTGTAGCAACTACCTTTGCATACAGCTGGGTATACTACAGGCTGCTGCTGCTGCAGCCTACAACACATAGGGGGGAGTGTGAACACTTTGGTGGACAACAAGCTGTATGTGTAACTGTGTCAGCTGTGTCAGGCCTGTCATTACGGCAGAGTCAGGGCAAGGGTATTCTATACAGTGCAATTGGGGCATGTGCTTAAGGTACATCTGTTATGCAACAGTGCAATTAACAGAGTAGTAAATGGCATATAGTTAGGCTATATGGATATGTGCATTGTGTCTCTGCCTGCAGGCCATTGTCTTGCAAAACTGGGTAGCATAAATTAAGTAGCAGTAACTACATAAAAGGGCACATTTACCTGCTATCACAGGCCTCACATAGATCCATTAATATGCCTTCATTATTATTTATTATTGCACCAGAGTCCAGGGTACACTCCCAGTTTTCACATTATTTTTTTTATTTAAGTTACATGCTTAATGTCGGTAAGTAGCAATCAGTATGGTTTGCCGGAAACACCTGCTTGACCTAAAACTTGTGTAGTGTGGTGGGTTGATGCATTGAGAGGGGCCTGGATTTGGTACTTGGCAGAGGTGTTTACTTTCTACATGTAAGTAACACTGCAACAGACACATATGGACATTAAAGCTCATTTAAGTGGCACAGTGCACCATGCTGCTCTGGGCAAACCTGAGCTAAAAAGATATAAAGAAAAGAAAAATGGGGGTGATGGGAAAGTGCTGAAATGGGGGCAAGCAGAGGGAAAAACAATGTGAAAGGCAGGTAACAATGTGCAGGATGGGTGTAGGAAAGAACCATAGCTATCCACTTCTTGAACAGCAACAGCTTTGCATTTTGACTGGTTTTATAGAGGAATTTGGACTCTCAATCCAGAGAGAGGGGTGAGGATAATATAAATGCATTGCCAAGCCAATTGGACCAAATTAGTTGTGTCCAGTGTACACATGTGCAAAATGGAGAGCTATGTATGGGGCAATACTCTTTTGTAGGATAGGTGCACATTTTTTTTAAAGAGAGAGTGGAATGTTGGGGAGGGACTTAGGTATGTGCGGGGAGGTAAATCTGGTAAGTTGGGTGCCTGGGCCAGCCTGCTCCACCAGGTTGGCCAGTGTGCCCTCAATCTGGCACAGGCAGCATTCATAGGTCTGATGAACAATCCTGTCCACCATGACTGGCAGTTTCTGTTGGGAGATGGCAGCCCCTCTGCCACCACTCCCAGGGGGGGTGGACCCTGTTCCCTGAGGTGATTCCACAGGTGGTGCAAAGGCAGAGGAGGGGTCACCACCGGCCTGTGTCCCAGATGTTCTAGGACCTGGTGCAATGGGCAGTTGAGGCAAGGTAAGTGGATCACCAGGAACCAGCCAACCCTGACATGCTGTGGTGATGGAAGTATATCAATAAGTATAAGTTACTTAGGAACAAATCATAATTAGTAATAACAGCATGCCAGAACCGTGGAAAAAACCCAATTACATGCCAATGCATATTATGTGAAACACAACAATACATAACAGAACAGTCAGTGTGTTAACAGCATGTCAGTAACAGTTACAGCACAATGCCAACAAAATAGGTAATTCAACAAGATATGTTAATATCCAACCATTACAGTACTTAAAAATAATAATACATGTGCCCAAAATACAAGTAATTTAACAACATATGTGAATAGCAAACCATAATCCATGTATAACAATAACAAAGAAATGAAGATAAGGGTTGGGGCAAGAGAGAAAACTAGTCCAGTAGTACCATTATAGGCTATTTACTTGACAACAGTACTACTATCTACTCTATAGTATGTCTTTTCCTTATGTGTATTAGTCCCCTATAGCTGCTGTAGCACATACATACCTCTCAAGCTATTTGCATGGGACAGTATGGGCCAGGCAGTAACAACTGCTGGTACACAGCTAGACAAAACACTTGCACATCAGGTGGACCTATATGACTACCAAGGTGTACTGTGGGCTGATATAGTGATACTTTGCAATTTAAGTAATCATCCCAGTGGTAATCCTGTGACAGATGGGCTACACTCTACTAATTACATTATGTGACAGTGTGACACTTGAGAGACATGTATGTGTACAGTACAGAAACTAAACAGCTATCATGCCTTGCTTGGCAAGCATGGAGATAGAACCCAGTAACAGTGACTGCAGAGGACATCTGCATGGAAGGTATGAATTGGCTGCAGCAACTTTAACAAACACTCCAGACATACACTCATATCAAGATTACACATTATTTATTTCATTTTATTTTATTATTATTATTATTATTACTATTATTATTATTATTATTATTATATTTCCTTTATGTTATGCTGTACTTTCACATTATTGCTAATTATTTTAACAGTATGTGACATCTAAATCCACAATTATTTCCTCATAATATGGGAGAAAGAATCTATAAACATGATGCTGTAATATTTAGTGCTACATAACACTGGATTCGAACCCTGATCTGTGTATGACAAAATGTAGTATAGACAGAGCATTTAACAAAATGAGCTACTAAGTCACTGCTAGCTACTAACTGACTGATCTTTGCCTAGAGCTCACATGGAACCAATATATGACCTGGTACTAGTACTACATTTGTATACTAGACTGCAGTGACAGTACAACACACATGCATGAAACACAAAGATGACAGATATAATAGGTAACCTGTACATTAGTATATAGAATGCAGGTATGCACAATATATTGTTACTGGTTTGAAATTTCTGTGAAGTCAACAAACAATATCAGATCATGGAGTGGGCTACCTCACCCCTATACCTTGCTTACCGGTTGTTTGTGTATGACAGAGCATTATGTGGACAGTTTTGGCCTAGACACAGCCTTGAACGGTATTGTATGTGTGAAATAAGACATGTGGCTGCCATTATATTTGTATGCTATGGCTATTACAGTGTTATACTTGACTGCATCACCTTACTTTACAGTCTGAATGCATACAGTTGTACTGCATGTACACAAATTACCTTGGTGTTATTGGCAGTGGTTCATGTGTTATTGCAGAACACTTGGCATTATTCATTTCTTGACAAACAGCTCTAATTCCACACTTATTGCACCACAGACTTTATTGTATATACTTCCATGCAGTTTCTGGTACTATTTTGAGTTTTTATTGGACAACAGTTGTCATTTTTCAGGTCTTACAATACAGTTCTACTTCCACAGTTATTGCACTACAGACTTTCTTGTATATACTTTAATGCAGGTAATGGCATTGTTTCATGTTTTTACTGTACTACAATTGGCATTATTCATTTATTGGACTACAGCTCTAAGTCCACATTTATTGCAATACATACTTTAATGTACATACTTTATTGCAGGTAATGCTTTACTCGTTCTTGCTTATTTTGCTACAGTTAGTATAATACATCCATACTCACCACACTCATGGGGAAACCTGGTCAAGCACCCAGCATGTGCCTTGAGGTTGCAAGCCCTCTTCTCTGCAGCTGTTGGGAGAGAAGCACACAATTATGCATACCAGTTTAGCAGACATTCAGATTAAGTATTGGTGGTACAGGGGTAAAAGCGCTTACATACATGTGGGACATCCCCTGCCCAAAATTCTTAGACCCAGGTGTCCAGGAGATCCCCCTTATGATTCTTCAGGTTGTCATGGTGGTGATGACACTGGTTACCTGTGTGGGGGATACCATTTGCAGTGGTGAGTTCCCTTGCCAGCTGGTCCCAGACCTCCTCCTTGCACTCTGAGCCCTGGTAACCTCCCTGCAGAAGCTGGTCTTCATGTTTTTTTTACAAGGAATCCGAACATGACCCCACACTCCAGGATTCCCAAATGCTGTGCCTGAAAGCACAAACCCTCCCAAACACTTGCCATAGTATCCTTCAGAGACAGAACTCCAACGGATTATGCTGTATTCCCCCCTATTGGGCTTAATATAGCCTGTTTTCCTGCTCTTACACACCATTGGGCAACATTTAAAAATGTGAAGCATCACTTAGCAGCACTCAGTCCAGCAGAGCTGAGCTAAGCAGTGCGAAAACCCAAAAACGTATATGCTTAGCGGGGCGAAAACCAGCCAAGCAGAGCCGAGCAGTGCATAAACATTTTCACCTGTTATTGTGTTTATGTGGTGCTTAGCAGGGCTTACGAGGTCTTAACAGAGCTTAGCAGAGTGCAGCAGGCCAGAATTTAAATATAATTGGAATAATCTGTATTTCAAAAATAAATGTTTATTTTATCTTTTGTGTATTCAAACCCTGCACCTACTGCTCATAATGCTGTACCGCTACCTATTGAACTATGAGGACATGTGGAATTTAGCTACACCTTCACATATACCTCTCAGCTGCCTATAATCACTGCTGAGCACCACACCATGACACACAACTTCTCAGCTATACTTAAACATAACCTTTAAATAAATTACTTGCATCCGGTTTCTATTTCTAGATGTCTAGCAGATGTCTCAGCACCACTAAGCATTGCTATGCTCTGCGCCATGTCAAGCAAACATCCTTTTTTTTAAAAAAAACATAAACACTTAAAACAACAAAATAACCAATTGACATTATGCAATTGGACAGTGCAGGGAGAGTGTTACTCATCTGCAGACACAGTTGGCACTACATTCCCTACACTGATTCAATAACCATGTTTCATGGTTCTCCCTCGGCAATGCACCATGATTAATATGCATGACATGCTGCAGAGGGGGAGCCATGTACATGGACATGGTAACATTCCCTGTAGGCTCTACACTGTGCTTACACAGAGTTTATTACACCCTCATTGGTCAGATCTGAGCATAAGCAAATCATCCTTGGCATCCACATCCCACTACCACCCCCCCCCCAGTATGGAAACCTTCGTAAAAAACTTTTCCAAAGCCAACTTCATGCTACTCAAGTCAGAAGTGACAAACTTCATGACACCCATGCAGATGGGAGCTGAAAGTTTGATTGCTGAATCCTACACTAAGGCACTGTACAAGCACATCCACTTGTGCATGAATCATGCCATCCCAAATAGAATTAAGACGCTCTACTCCAAAAAAAGGAAGCCAATCTGGTGGTCTCCTGCCATAAACAAACTATACAACAGAAGGAAGAAACTGTTGCAGAAAAGAGGAAAATCCCAGAATGCAAAAAGCTCCCTTACCAGTCTCAGTAAGAAGCTGAGATCCCTCATAAAATCCTCAAAAGCTAGTTACAAAAATAAAATTGCCAAAGATTCCAAAGACAATGCATTCTATAGTTATGTTAAGAATCTAAATGGCAATGCTCAGATCTGCTCTGAGCTACAACAGAATGGCATTAAATATACTGATCCCAAGGATATTGCCAATATTCTGGCAGATCGATTTAGTGCAAATTTCACCCCCTTCTCACCCCCTAAAGGGCCCATCTCAGTACCAAAAGATTGCCAAATTCCAGTAATCACAGCCACACAGGTAGAAACCACACTCTCCAAAGCGAAGAATACAGCATCCATGGGACCAGACGGCATCCCAGGCTGTGTACTACCAGAACTACAAAATGAACTGGCACCTCACCTAAGTGTCATGTTTAATCATAGCCTCACCTCAGGCTTCGTGCCCACTGAGAGGCGGACAGCCTCAGTTATCCCACTCCACAAGGGGGGATCCACGTTGGATCCTGGGAACTACCATCCCATCAGTCTGACAAGCCTGATCTGCAAGGGCATGGAACACATTATCATGGAACTTATAAACAAAGATATTGGCAACCTTCAAACACTGGACCCCACCCAGTTTGGGTTTGTGAAGGGCCAAGCATGTCTCCTGAACCTGATTGACTTCTTTGAATCAGTCTCCAGAGCTGTGGACGAGGGTAAGGCGGTCCACACAGCCTATCTGGACCTTGCCAAGGCCTTTGACACCATCCCCCACTCTGGAATCATAGATAAACTTACTAAGCTGGACATAAATCCCTACGTCACTCGATGGGTTGCCAACTGGCTTACTGACAGAAACCAGACTGTAAAAGTAGCCGACTCCAAATCCAGCTCTAGACAAGTGGCAAGTGGAGTACCTCAAGGTTCAGTCTTGGGACCATTTTTGTTTGGCATCTACTTCTCTGAAGTACAGGCCAACACTATGGGACTCTGGCTAACAAAGTTCACAGATGACTGCAAACTGGAGGCAAATATCGAATCCCTAAATGATGTGGATATTCTACAAAAGGGCCTTACAGAAACAGATACTTGGTGCCAGGGCCATGGGCTCAAGCTTAATGCCAAGAAATGTATAGTTATCCCCTTTGAGAAAAAACATGTATTCATGAATTACCACATAGGTGGCAGTACAATAAACACTGAAAGTGTGATGAGAGATTTAGGGACACAGGTGGACAGTGGTCTCACCTTCTATGACCACATCACCACAACAGTCAGGAAATCCTTCTATGTGGCACATCTCATCCCTAAGGGCTTTTCATCCAGAAAAAAGGAGGTCATTGTCCCACTGTACTCATCTCTCATTAGACCCATTATAGAGTACAATGCCCCGTTTGCTATATACCTCACAAGACATCTGCAACAGCTGGAAAGGCCACAGAAATACCTCACTAAAAGAATCACAGGCCTAAAGCAGATGCCCTATGCTGACCGTCTAAAAAAACTCCAGCTATACTCTGTGGAATATTGTCTAATCAGAGGCGATCTCTGCTTAACATACAGGGCCATGTCAAACCCTGAGCTGTTGGACATGCTCCACTTAAAGAAATCCCAATCCCTCAGAGCCACACACTTCAGGGATCTAAACCTTGTCATCACAATGAACAAAACATGCTGGAGGGATAGGTTCCTGACCCAGAGACTCCCAATACTCTGGAATAGACTGCCCATATATGTTAAGCAGAGCACCTCCTTGGCCCTCTTCAAAAGGAACCTTGATGACTGGATGGGAGATAGGAAATTCACCCCAGGGATCATATCAGTCACCCTGCTAGACAGGGGTCCAGGGAAGTAAATATTGTGGGAAGAAATATCCAGGGAATTGTTATGGCTAGGCTTGTATAGGCCCTAGGGCCGATAGCCTAGTACCAACCTATGAACCTATGTGGATCGTTAATAAGCATATAACAGTTTTTTTCTATTACAGGAACTGGGTTTTGAAATTAAAGGTAAGGAAGGAAGATACCAGGGATTTAATTTTGTAGGAGGGTTAGAAGCAGAGTAGATTTGAGGAGTCAGGATGCAAATTAATTTAGGATTAGTCATAAGAAGACATTGTATGAAATAGTTATAATTTGGTTTGGGAAGTTTATGTATCATACAGGTTTGGAGGGGAATTAAGATGTTAGGATAGATGAAAGTTCAGCATAGAGGGGGTGGAAATATTACCTCTTTGGGTAGGTGCAGGAGCAGACATGAGTGCTGAGTAGATAGTTTTTTAGGGTGGACTTAAATTTGTTGAAGCACTCATTGCTATTTATGGTTGTAGGGAGGGCGTTCCACTGTGTTACAACAGCATGTTAGTATATGCGCTGCCCAGCTTTTCGTTAGGTCTGTGGATGGTTATGAGTTGTTTGCTTTTGGAGTGGAGCATTCTGGTAGTGGGATAGGATTTTAGTATGGCTTTAAGAGCAGGGAAGCTGCTGAGGTATAGATAATTTTATGAGCTATAAATAGTTGAAGGAGGTTGAGATGATGTGGGAAATCAAGCCAGTTTAGTTCTTTTAGAGCTTGATAGTGATGTGAGTGGTAGGAGCTGCCTGTAACAAATTTGGCGATCTTGTAGTAGCAAGACTGGAGCTTATTTTTTACTGATAGGAGCAAATTGATGAATATGGGAGCACTGTATAAGAGGGAGGAAAGCAAGTAAGTATTGGCAATGGTTGTTTTCGTGGAACTATCTAGGAGTTTCTTATGCCTGTATAGAGTTCCTAGTTTGCAGTGTGCTGTTTTCTTTATGGCCTTACAAATATGGTGTTCAAATGTAAGTTTATTGTCTGTGATAATGCCTAAAAGCTTAGCATTGGATACTATTTCAATTTCTGTGTTATCCTGGGAGAATATGTTAAAGGCAAATGAGATGGGTTTTGCTGAGAAGAGTAGATGTTTTGTGTTTTTTTGGGGGATTAAGGAGTAATTGTCATTCTCTCTGCCAGGCTTCAATTGAGGTAAAGGTATCCTGAGTTATTTGTTGGAGGTGCTGTATATTTGAAGAGGAAATTATGGTAGTTTCATCTGTATATTGGATGATGGAGCTTAAGGGGGAAGCAGTGTGTAAGTTGTTGGTAAAAATAGTGAAGAGTAGTGGACCAAGGATAGAATCTTGTGGGTCCTCAGTTTGGTTAGTTTGGTACTGGGATATACTATTTTTGCCATTTTATGCATTGTTGACAGTTTGATAGATAGCTAGTGAACCATTTTTGGCAGGGTGGGGAGCAGCCAATATTGGGGAGTTGTTGAAGACGTTTTGTTGTGATACTGTCTCAAAAGACTTCAACAGATCTATAAGAAATACTGAAGTAATGTTACCAGAGTCAATGGATTTGTTCACAGTATCCAAGAAGGAGATTAGTGCAGTACATGTTCTGTGTGATGGGCAACAACTGGGTTGGGTTGGGACGAGTAGATTGTTGTGTATAAGATGGTGACGTAATTGTTTATGTATACATTTTTCTAGGAGTTTGGAGATGGGTGAGAGTAAGGAGATTGGATGATAATTGGATGGCTCAATGGAATTGCCTCCTTTGTTTAGTGGGGTAATGATAGATTTTTCCAGAGGTTGGGAACATAAGACTCTGTGATACAGCAGTTAATAAGAATGCTGACAGGGTATCCAATGGCATCTGCAGTGAGTTTAAGTACCCTAGAGGAAGGTTGTCACAGGAGATGGAGCATTGTTTTAATTTCTTAAGGAGCTTCAGGATTAGTGAGGTTGGAATTGGTTGTAGGGAGAAAGGTGTAGGTGGTGTGTTTGCATTTTGGGGATGGGGGATAATAGGTGTCTTTGGACTGTGGTGTGAGAGGGTTGAAGTTGGAGATAGAGGTTGTAGTATAAGTAGTCTGTTATTAGTTTGCTTATACTACTGATAAAGTGTACATTGAACATAGTAGCTATTTGAGAAGGTGTTTTATCTGGACATGGTGATGGATTCTGTTTAGACCCTGGGGTAAGAAGATTAGAAATAGTTTTCCAGAATAGTTTTGGGTTTTTGTTATGGTTAGCCAGTTGAGTGGAGAAGCATTTTTTTTTGTCTGAACTGAGTTTTTTTTTTTTGCTTTATTCAGTAGTTGTTTGTATTATATTTGATTTGCTTCATTTTTGTTGTACTGCCATTCTTTCTAGGCTTTGTCCCTAGTTTCTAAGAGTTGTTTAGTGGTCTTTGTTCACCATAGAGTGTGGTTTGGTTTTATTCTTTTGGTACGAACAAGGGCAAGGTTGTTGAGAGTGTTTAAAAATATTTTGTTGAAATTGTCTATGACTTTGTCTAGTGGGACAGTTTTAAGTGGGTACCATAGTGTGTTTTAGAATATTTCTGAATTGTTGTTGTCTCAGAATTTCTTAGATTTCTGGTGGTTTTATGGATGTGAGTTCTAGTTATTTGTGGTATGGTCCTATACGTGAATATAAGAAAATGGTCACTTCATTGATATTTGGTGTTGAACTCTTAGGCTAGAGGGTTTCTCTTTGCTTATAAGTCTTAGCCACTTATTAGAGAATTTATTTCTGCTGAATAGCTGAATATTTGAGCTGTTTGCTTAGCTGCTATATACCTCCATCAACTGTATTACAAGCTGAGATAAGTACAAACTTGCAGTGTTAAAAGATAGTACTGCATTTTATTTTTCTGTTTATTTGTTTGTTTCATTGAATATTGTGTTAAAGATAGTACTGCATTTATATTTTTATGTTTATTGATTTGCTTCACTGAATATTGTGATCTCTCTGTCTCTCTGCAGTAAGTGGGGGTTATTGTTCTCACTTCATTGATAGTCAGTGTTGAACTCTTAGCCTAGAGGGTTTCTCTGTCCGTATAAGTCTTAGTCACTTATCTGTGAATTTATTTCTGCTGAAAAGCTGAATATTTGAGCTGTTTGGTTAGCTGCTATATACCTACAATAACTGTATTACAAGCTGAGATAACTACAAACTTGCAGTATTAAAAGATAGTACTGCTTTTCATTTTTCTGTTTATTTATTTGTTTCATTTAATATTGTGTTAAAGATAGTACTGCATTTTATTTTTCTGTTTATTTACTTGCTTCACTGAATATTGTGATCTCTCTGTCTCTCTACAGTTAGTTTCCCCGCCCTCCTCTCTATTGTTGTTGTGGTATTATTATTGGTGGCTTTGGATTTGCCCACCCCTCCTGTAAATTTGTGTTTGAACATTCCTCCTGGGTCCATCTCATTTGCTCACTCAACTGAGTACAGTGAGATCGTATTTTGATTTCAGACACTCCTACCAGTGCCATCTGTTCAGCTCTATCCCAATCTAGTGTCATTAGCTCTTTCTACCTAATACAGAGAGAACATTTGAGTAGGCCAACCCACTTAGACCCTTAACCTTGAATTATTTTCTGTTTCTTCTTTCTCCCTTTCCACTTTAATTTGTGTTCTGACTGAGTGTTCTTCTCAGTATATTTTTTGGCACTTTTTAACTGTTCAGAGTTGAATTAAACAATAATTGAATTCAGTTCAGAATACAGTTTGAATAAATTGCTTTAATATTACTACACACTCAATGGTGCTAGCTATCAAATGGTATGCATTGCACTTGAATTGTTTCTAGTGCTTTTTTTAGCTGCTTTAATGTAACAAAAAATAATTCTAAGCCTGTTTCCTGCCTTTCCTGTAACTAGTCTAGTCCATATACAGATTTTATGTATCCAGGACTGTTTGTAAGCTTCTGACCCCCACCCCAGCCTTTCTTTGTTGGAGGGAAGCCTTCTAGCTTATCAATGGGAGCGGTAAGCACTAGGTAACCTATCTACCACAAGAGTGGTTTCTGGCCCAGAAATTGTAGTTTATTCGACGTTTGGGCAGTTTTTCCATCTCTTTCAACTTTCTTGTCCAAAATCTTGTGTTTGTGCTTGTTTCCCACCTTCCCTGTAGCTAGTCTAGTCCAGATACAGTTTTAATGTATCCAGGACTGTTTATAAGCTTCTGAGCCCCCCAAGCCTTTCTATGTTGAGGGAAGCCTTCTAGCTTATCATTTGGAGTAGTAAACACTAGTTAGC
The DNA here is from genome assembly GCF_019279795.1 of Protopterus annectens. Classification (NCBI taxonomy): domain Eukaryota; kingdom Metazoa; phylum Chordata; order Ceratodontiformes; family Protopteridae; genus Protopterus; species Protopterus annectens. The sequence goes on from NC_056728.1 coordinate 553,110,358, forward strand.
ATATCTACCACAAGAGGAGTGGTTTTTAGCCCAGAAATTGTAGTTTATTGGCCATTGGAGCACTTGTTTTTCATCTCCCTTAACTTTCTGGTTTAAAAGCTTACATTTACACTTGTTTCCCACCTTTCCTATAACAAGTCTAGTCCAGATACAGATTTGCTGTATCCAAGATGGTTTGTAAGCTTCTGAGCTCCCCACGCCTTTCTGTATCAGAGGGAAGCCTTCTAGCTTATCAGTGGGAGTAGTAAGCACTAGGTAGCCTATCTACCAGAAGAGGAGCAGTTTTTGGCCCAGAAATTGTAGTTTATTGGCCGTTTGGGCATTTTTTTCCATCTCCTTCAACTTTCTGGTCTAAAAGCCAGTGTTTGCTCTTTTCCCACCTTTCCTGTAACTAGTCTAGTCCAGATACAGATTTGCTGTATCTAGGATTCTATGCAAGCTTCTGAGCCCCCAAGCCTTTCTGTGTTGGATGGAAAGCTTCTAGTTTATCAGTGGGAGTGGTAAGTACTAGATAGCCTATCTACCCCAAGATGAGTGGTTTCTGGTCTAGAATTTGTAGTTTATTCTTTCAACTTTATGGTTTAAAAGCCCATATTGTGCTTGTTTCTCACCTTTCCTGTAACTAGTCTAGTCCAGATACAGATTTGCTGTATCCAGGGCTGTTTGTAAGCTTCTGAGCAGTGCCAAAGTCTGCTCTTCAATGTTTCCCTTAGATCTGCTAGTTCTCTCCTCTCCTGCACTCTTACTAGCTTATTAGTTTAGCACTTTACCATACCAGACTTCTTGTACCAATTATTGTAGCACACAAAAGTGCTACCAGCCCTAAATGTTCTGCAAGAAAACAGCTCCAGTAGTTATTATTAATGCCCACCCCTCCAGACATGTCTAAAGGTCAGTTCCCTGTGCTTTCTCCTATTTAACCTGGTGAACTTGACCATCCTGAGGCAATGTAACAACTGCCTCATGTATACCGACAACCCTCTCCTCTTACCTCCCAACATTCAGACTTGCGAGAGATGCACTTATATATCCAAATTGGAAGCCACGCACTCTCCAGCCAAGACTGGAATAGCTGGTCAAGAGGAGAAGATCAACACTTGCACCACACCACATGGAACACATAGCCTTCCAGAACACACACCAGCACTGCCTTCACATAAAAACACAAACCACACACCCACCTTAGTGGAGGCTCTCAATAAAAATCTACCCAAACAGCAGAGACCTCCAAGGCAGAAACACACTCGACCACCAGAACACAACACTAATCATGAGACACATAACTCTCCTAAACAGTGTGCCACTCAACCAAAACCCCTAAGGCAAAACAGCATGCCCAGCACACTAGTCATAGGTGAGTCGATAGTGAGGCACACTGATGTCCCACTCACTAGGATGAATAAGGAGAAAGTAACAGTCAGTTGCCTGTCAGGTGCCAGGATCCACCAAATGATGCATGCACTCAGCTCCCTCAATAAAAGGTACAAATATGACTCTGTCATTGTACATGTGTGTCTGAATGACCTGAGACATACCTCCCTGGACTACATGAAAAGAGATATGGAGGAGTTCTCAGATTATGTAGCCCAGGTGGGTACGAACATAGCCCTGAGCAGCATGCTACCATCACCCAGAATTATACCACAGTACAAAAATTAATTTCAACAATTGGCTAAGTTTTTGGTGTCTTTCTAAGGGGATTCAGTATCTGTCTGTCTGGGATGACATGATTGACAGACATTGATGCTTTGCCACAGATGGCCTGCATCTGTCACCCTTGGGCTTCCAGATATTGGCCAAGGCTCTTGCCACCCCTATAGTGCCTTTTTTAGGCGGTGTTCCAAAGACCAAATTACCACCGTAACAGCTACAAGTCATGCTGTTCAATGCTAGAAGTCTAAATCTCAAAATGCACTCACTCAAAGCACTCCTTAAAATGGAGAATATCGACATTTGTGCTGTAACAGAGACCTGGTTCAAGGCAGCAGAAAGCACCCCTGCACTACAAGACTATAACTCATTCCACACCTTTCAGCCCCAGAACCTGGACCGAAGCTCCAAAGGCAGTGGTGTTTTCATATTCATAAAGGATGTGCACACCTCCAGACTGGTAGCCCAACATAACACATCAGAGATACTTCAGGTGCAGCTAACATTGGTTAAGACAGCGATTCAGGTCATAGCCTGTTATAGGTCCCCAATCATGTTCCAAGACACTTACTCCATGTTCCTAAGCACCCTGGAAACTATTAGGGTCCAACCTAACACTATCATACTGGGCAACTTCAACTACCCCTCCATTAACTGGGGAAACTACTCATGTACCAATACACTTGCCCAACGTGTCCTGGAATTCATTAATTCCAATGCCCTGTACCAGCTCATTCTTATACCCACTAGAGGTAGCAACATCCTTGACCTAGTCATTACTAACATGGGAGACCATTGCTCTACTCTAATAGTCAAGTCCTCCCTGGTTAGATCTGACCGCAGACTAATCACCTTGGAAATCCACATTCCCTCTCACCGCACCCGCAAAGGTAACTACCATGAAAAACTTCTCCAAAGCTAACTTTGGACTCCTAAGAACAGATGTGACTAACTTCATGGCACCCATGCAAATGGAGAATAGTTGCATGACCGCCGAATCATACACCAATACACTGTACGAACACGTGCACAAATGCATGGATCTCGCCATACCCAATAGAACCAAGACACTGCTCCAAAAAAAAGGAAGCCAATCTGGTGGTTTCCTGCTATAAACAAACTCTACAACAGAAGGAGGAAACTGATGCGGAATAAGGTGAAGTCCCAAGACTGAAAAAACTCCCTTAACGGCCTCAACAAAAAGCAGAGATCCCTGATTTAATCCTCTAAAGCTAGTTATGAAAGCAGAATTGCAGCAGATAGTAAAGACAATCACACAGCCTTATATAATTATTTAAAGAACCTCCATGGCAATACCTAGGTTTTCTTTGAGCTACTGCACAATGGTACCTCTTATACCAAGCCAACAGATATTGCCAATATACTGGCCGACAGATTCAGTGCCAACTTTTCCCCTCCCCCCAAAAGGACCAATCACAATACCAGTAGATTGCCAGGCACCCAGTATTACTGTTGCACAGGTTAAAACAGCACTGTCCAAGGCCAAGAATACAGCTTCTATGGGATCTGACAATATCACTGGCTGTGTTCTACATGAACTACAGAGTGAACTGGCACCTCACCTGTGGGCTCTGTTCAATTACAGACTCACCTTAGGCTTTGTCCCTACTGAATGTCAGACTGCTATAGTCATCCCTCTCCACAAAGGAGGAGTGATTACAGACCCTGACAAGCCTGATATGCAAAGCTATGGAATGCATAATCATGGACCTAATAAACAAGGATATAGGGAATCTCCAAACTCTGGATCCCACACAGTTTGGTTTTGTAAAGGGCAGATCATGCCAGCTCAACTTAGTCCACTTCTTTGAGTTGGTTCATCAGAGCTGTGGATGAAGGCAAGGTGGTTCATACAGCCTACCATGATCTGACCAAGGCCTTTGATACCATTTCCCACTCAGGAATCATAGAAAAACTCATTAAGCTAGGCATCAACCCCTATATCAATAGGTGGGTTGCAAACTGGCTCACAGATAGAACCCACAGTGTGAAAGTAGTTGACTCCAAGTCAGACTGCCAAGCAGTCACGAATGGAGTCCCACAGGGATCGGTCCTGGGTCCTCTCCTGTTTGGTATATACTTCTCAGAAGTCCAGGCCAACATGAAGGGACTCTGGCTGACAAAGTTCACAGACAATTCCAAGTTGGGAGCCATTATTAACTCCCCAAGTGATGTTGACATCCTACAGAAAGGCCTCACTGAGACCAATGGTTAGTGTCAGAACCATGGCCTTAAGCTCAATGCCAAAAAATGTGTCATCATCTCCTTTGGGAAAAACCCAATTCCCATGAACAACCACATCAATGGTAGTCATCTGAACCCAGAAGGCATTATAAGAGATCTGGGAGCACAGGTTGACAGCATCCATTCTTTTGAACACCACACTGCCACTGTGATCAGAAAGTTCTTCTATGTGCTACATCTCATTACTAAGGGTTTTGCATCCAGGCAGAAAGAGGTCATTGTCTCCCTCTACTCTTCCCACATTAGGCCAATCATCGAGTACAATGCCCCATTTGGCATGTACCTCACTAGACACCTGCAACAACTGGAGAGGCTGCAAAAGTAGCTCACAAAGAGGATCCTAGGCCTTAAACACTTGTCCTATATGGATAGACTCAAAAAACTCTGACTATTCTCAGTCTCATATTGCCTACTTAGAGATGATCTTTGCTTGACTTACAAAGCCATGTCTGACCCAGCTCTGTTAGAAATTCTATATCGAAAGAAATCCCAATCTCTCCGCACCACATGCTCTAGAGAACTCAGCATCATTACCACAGATAAAGAGAACATGCTGGAGGAACAGGTTCATATCCCAGAGACTGCCCATGCTATGGAATAGACTTCCCATACATGTCAAACAGAGCACCTCACTGGCCTTCTTCAAAAGAAATCTTGATGAGTGGATGGGAAATGGAAAAATTCAGCTGCAAAGTCAAAAATAAAGCCAGCACCGCATGCGGAATAGCAGCATAAATTTAATGTGTAAAAATACACATAAAGTGAAACTAATAGCGCATTAATATAAAAAAAATAGCTCATAGGTATAGGGAATAAACCCAAAGCCACCTAAACCAAACTGGTTTGGCCAGAATGCTTTCTTCAGTGAAGTGCCATAACTAATGGGTTAAGCAAACCTTCTTATAAAGACACAAAACCAGCACACCAAACAATCCCATTGGATCATACATCATTAATTAATAATGTTCATTCAAACCTGGGGAGAACAAACCCCCCAAATTAATTATCCATTTCCTCTCTTTAACATTTAATATGGAGTGCCAACGTGATTTGTCACTACATTCACCCTTAATACAGTCAATAGTCATGAACTTGAAGTTTGCCTGTGTATGTTTCAAGGTATGCTTGCAAAGTGCATTTGATTGCCTTTTATTCTTAATGTCACTGATATGCTCACCTATCCTGAATTACAAAGGTCGTGACGTCTGCCCAATATAAAAGGCAGAACAAGAACAAGTAGCCAAATAGATCACCCAAGGGGTACTGCAATTGGCAAAAAACTCAATATTTTACATGTTGGGTGTATTTTGGCTGGTGAATTCAGCTGTTTTAAAAACCCTATGACAATGTGAGCAATGCCCATATGTCATACAACCCTTCAGAATATCCCCTATAAGAGTTCTTTGACCATACAATTCCCTATTGTAACCCGTACCTTTTTAATGGGAAAACAGTGATCCTAAAGTATGACCCCCTCCAAAATGAAAAGGAACATCTGTCTCCTAAACAGCTATCAAGTCTGTCATCCCCCATCAAGATATTCCAGTGTCTATTGATCGTCTGCATGAAGGCATTAGTATTTCTACCAACATTTGTTACTAATCCGATGAGGGACTTGTTCGCCAAAGGTTTCTTGTGATATTCCAAAAGGTTGGCTCTATCCTGATTCGCGACCCAATTACATGCCCCCATAATGTTGCCAGATGAATAACCCCTTTCCCAAAAATGGGAAATGAGATCCTGTTCGCATTGGTGATAGGTCTGGGTGTCAGAGCAGATTCTACGACCGTGGAGGAATTGAGATTTGGGGATGTTCCGAATCACATGTTGTGGGTGGAAATTACTAGCATGAAGGAGTGAATTATACTGTGGACATTTCCAATGAACTTGGGTATCTAAAGTACTGTCTGGCTTACGACTAACCAGAACATACAGGAAGGTAATCTAGGTTTTGCTGAAATTGACTTTAAACTCAATACCCCATTTATTTTCATTGAGATAAGTCACAAACTCCTCCAGATAAGTAACATCCGATTTTCACATAAGCCAACAATTGTCGAGGTAATGCCTCCAAATGTCCATTTAATCAATAAACAGATTGTGACTGGAGTCATAAATGAACTCCTCCTCTAAGTAGGCCATAAATAGATCCACATATATGGGTGCAAAAAAGCACCCATTGCTGTCCCCTGTATCTGTAAAAAGCATTGGTCTTGGAAGTAGAAAACATTTTTATTCAATACATGTTCCGTTAGGCAAACTAAGAACATGTTAATCCCAGGTCTATAGAGTTCTGATACATCCAGCCAATGTTGCAGGGCCATCAACCCGGCGCAATGTGGGATGTTGATATAAAGGGATGTGACATCCAGGGTGCACAGAAGCCAATCAGCTTCCAACTGTAAATCAGAGATAATCCTCAAGAATTGTGTTGTGTCTTGAATGCGTGACCTAACCAGGGGAATAATGGTTTCAAATAGTAAGTCAAATATTCTGAAAGGGGTTCAGTAAGGGAGCCATTACCTGACACTATAGGTCTACCAGTTGGGCAGACAGGATCCTTATGTATCTTCGGTAAAAGATAAAGATGTTGTTTTTTGGGTAACTGAACAGTCAGTTGTGTCAGGTCTGAATTATTAATAATATCCTCTTCATTGGCTTCCCTTAAAAAGGCATCAATAGCCAATTTGAACCCCTTAGTGGGATCCAAAGGCATCCTAGTATAGTACCTACAATCATTAAGTTGTTTAATAGCCTTGGCCTGGTAAGAGGCCCAGTCTTGAACAACTACAGCCCCTCCTTTATCTGCTGATGAAATCACAATATTCTTATTATTCTTGAATTTATCAATACACAGCATCTCGTCACGGGTAATGTTGTTGGAAAAACGAAAAATCATTAAACTTATTGAAATAAAGATCTTTGAGAACATTATGTAAAAAAATAGAAACAGTAGATGACATGGGAGGCATGAAAGTAGATCTTTGAAATTCAAAGCCAACAGATGTATTAGGTGCAATATCTTCAAAAAATAATCTAAGGTTTAACAATCTACAAAAATCCATAGCATCTTTGGCGAAAGAATGTTCAGGGACAAAAAAGCCGGGCACAAAATTTACACCTTTATTCAAGATATTAATTTCTGATTCAGATAGGACCACTGACAATATATTGTGCACATTCATACACAAAACCATTGTTGCTTCATCAGCTTGAGTAATCCCTCTAGACTGCTTATGGGATTTGTGCTTCCTCCCCCTTCTGTGAGTCCTGGCCCTAAAGGGTGCCCCAGATTACTTCTTTTTGGATCAGGTAAGTTGACTGTGTGGTATGCATCCACCTTGGTATTTCAGAATATTTGACTTACTATTTGAAACCATTATTACCCCTGGTTAGGTCACTCATTCAAGACACAACACAACTCTTGAGGATTAGCTCTGATTCACAGTTGAAAGATGATTGGCTTCCGTGGCCCCTGGATGTCATGTCCCTTTATACCAACATCCCACATTGGGCTGGATTGATGGCCCTGCAACATTGGCTGGATGTATTGGAACTCTACAGACCTGGATTTAACACGCTCTTAGTTTGCCTAACGGAACACGTATTGACTAAAAATGTTTTCTACTTCCATGACAAATGTTTTTTACAGATACAGGGGACAGCAATGGGTGCTTCTTTTGCACCCATATATGCGGATCTATTTATGGCCTACTTAGAGGAAGAGTTAATTTATAACTCCAGCCACAATCTATTTATTGATGAAATGGACATCCAGAGGCGTTACCTCGATGATTGTTGGCTTGTGTGGAAATCGGATGTTACTTATCTGGAGGGGTTTGTGACTTATCTCAATAAAAATAAATGGGGTATTGAGTTTAAAGTCAATTTCAGCAAAACCCAGATTACCTTCCTGGATGTTCTGGTTAGTTGTAAGCCAGACAATACTTTTGATACCCAAGTTCATAGGAAATTTCCACAGTATAATTCACTCCTAAATGCTAGTAATTTACACCCACAGCATGTGATTCGGAACATCCCCAAATCTCAATTCCTCTGCGGCCGTAGAATCTGCTCTGACACCCAGACCTATCACCAATGCGAACAGGATCTCATTTCCTGTTTTTGGGACAGGGGTTATTCATCTAGCAACATTATGGGGGCATGTAATTGGGTTGCGAATCAGGATAGATCCAACCTTTTGGAATATCACAAGAAACCTTTGGTGAACAATTCCCCCATCAGATTAGTAACAACTTTTGGTAGAAATACCAATGCCTTCATGTGGATGATCAATAAACATTGGAATATCTTGATGGGGGATGAGAGACTTGCTAGTTGTTTAGGAGACAGATGTTCTTTTTCATTTTGGAGGGGCCGTACTTTAGGATCACTGTTTTCCCATTATAAAGGTATGGGTTACATTAGGGAATTGTATGTTCAAAGAACTCTTACAGGGGATATTCTGAAGGGTTGTATGGCATGTGAACATTGCTCACATTGTCATAGGGTTTTTAAAACAACTGAATTCACCAGCCAAAATACACCCAATGTGTACAATATTGAGTTTTTTGCCAATTGCCGTACCCCTTGGGTGATCTATTTGGCTATGTGTTCTTGTTCTGCCTTTTATATCGGGCAGACATCACGGCCTTTGAAATTCAGGATAGGTGAGCATATCAGTGACATTAAGAATAAAAGGCAATCGAATGCACTTTACAAACACACCTTGAAACATACACAGGCAAACTTCAAGTACATGACTATTGACTGTATTAAGGGTGAATGTAGTGACAAATCATGTTGGCACTCCATATTAAATGTTAAAGAGAGGAAATGGATAATTAATTTGGGGGGTTTGTTCTCCCCAGGTTTGAATGAACATTATTAATTAATGATGTATGATCCAGTAGGATTATTTGGTGGGTTGTTTTTTTGTCTTTATAAGAGGTTTGCTTAACCCATTAGTTATGGCACTTCACTGAAGAAGGCATTCTGGATGAAACCGGTTTGGTTAAGGTGGCTTTGGGTTTATCCCCTACACCTATTAGCTATTTTTTGTATTAATGTGCTATTAGTTTCACTTTATGTGTATTTTATGTTGCTATTCCACATGCTGTGCTGGCTTTATTTTTGACTTTGCAGCTGTATGTTTGGAGCCTTTGCACCTGCCGTACTTGTGGGTTTTTCTATTCGGCAAATAGAAAATTCACCCTGGGGATCACTCCAATGGCTGTACTCAACAGAGGCACTGGAAACTAAGGTCAGGTGGCATGATGCCAGAGTAATCCTATGGGCTAGGCTTCTAAAGGCTCCAGAGCCATTAGCCTAGTAAACACCTATGAACCTATGAGTATATTGGGTAGGGTGCTGGGGTTTGAACATTTTGCTGGGTCAGAAACTAAGATCCAGTAAAGACTGGCTCCTAGTGAATTATTATTATGCATTCTGGTAGCATTGGCGAAGAGTTGGGTAAAGTCATACAGGTTTATACCATTTGCAGGAGAGTCAATTATTAGATCTTGCCAACTGATATTTACATCACCCATAATAATGGTCTTGTTGCTTAGATTTTCTGACATCCAAGCAAGGATGTACTCTAAAGTATGGATGTTTTGGCCAGGTGGGATATACAGTCCTGCTTTGCATAACTGTTTTGTGTTATTGATTTGTAGGGTTGAAATTAGAATTTTGGCATTTTTAAAAGATGGGATTGTTTTGTGGAAAGGAAATATTGTGAGGGAGTCAGGATAAATGAGGGCTAGGCCACCTCTTTTTTATTGATTATGTCTTTTCTTAGCATATTATACCTGGGGGGTGTTATTTCTAGGTCTTCGATATGGGGTTTTAACCAGGTTTTGAAGACTGCTAAAATGTCAGGAGCATATTGTGTTAGCCAAGTGTGGAATTCTGTGATTTTATTACAGATACTAGGAATGTTTAGTGTTGCCAATTGAAGGGTTTTAAGAGGAGGGGTTTGGTTGTATGTGACATTAGATGGGGGGCCCTGGGTTGGGGTGGATGTCCCCACACAGGGATTTTTCTGTTGGATGGGGAGAGTATTTTTGAAATGTGGCTTTTTTACTATTTATTAAGTGTAAGTTCCTGGTAGCTTTATTGGCTATAATATAGGGAAGGATTTTGTGTTTTGAGTAATGAATAAATTTACTTTCAATCAGGCTGGATGAAGTGTTACTAAAATTGTTTATGGGTCTGCCATTGTGAAAGGTTAAAGTTGCAGATTTGATGTATATGGATTGTAGTGCAGATTTGAGGGAGGTGGTTTGAATTAGTACATTAAGGGTGATTGTTAGAAGTACTATAGGTAGAATAGTGTGTGTAGTGAGGGACATAATATAATTAGAGTTATCGAAAGTTCTACTGTGAGGAGGTGGGTGATAAGGGTGGGGGAGATGAGATAGCTAGGGGTAGGACAAATTTAGTGTGTAGGGTAAGTTCCTGTTAGATTGTTTCTTATTAAATTATGAGAATAGAGGGGGTAGAGTTGTTGGGAAATATAAAGGAAGTGAAGGCAGGCATGGGAGGGAATGAGGGTAGGGTAAGGTTGCAGAGTGAGCCCAAGAGTAGTGAGGGTGAATAGGGCGGGGTACACCCAGGTTTGGAAGTGGCTCACCAGAGACAATCAGCAACCTCTGCTCAGGTGAGTGAGAGATGGTGGGGCACAGTACAGGTTGGAGAAAATGAAGTGGAGAGTTACAGTCAGCAAAGAGAGAAAGAAAAAATAATATCTGAAGGGTTACATGGAGGAGGACTTATGTAAAATAACTTATAGGGTGAAAGACCGGTGTGAGATTAGTTATAAGGTGAAAGACTAGTTGAGATGGAGAGGGTAGTTGAAGAGGAAATAGAGTAGAAACACAGGAAAAAGTGGGCAGCAACACCTCAAAGGAGATAGTAGTTAGTGCTACACAGGGTGGGAGAGAGGTGAGTGGAGCTGGGGCATGTGAGGCCTGGTGATGGGCAGTGGCCATTTGAATAGCAGGTTACACAGGTTTCTAAAAAGACTAAATAGACTGCTTAGCTGGCTGGGAAGAGGCTATAAGTCTCTTTGCTTCAGTCTGTAGGGCAGCACCAATTCTGGGATAACATGCATTCACTGACTGGGTAAACCCTGTAGCCAGTTAAGGCAGGGGAAAATAAGGCTGCAGGATACTGTTTAGCTGGCTGGGCGGAGGCTTGGATAGATATATAAAAACATATCTGTATATTTATATATCTAGTATTAATATTAGTAATGTTGAAAGGGGGCTTCATAACTCACTGACTCCACAGCCCCAGGTCTTCCAAGCCAAATGATGGAGTCAGTCAGACTCATGTGGTCTGACTGCCAAATGTTCCTCCATGTACTGATGAGACTGAGCTACAGCCATTTAGGGTGGGATGCCCAATATCATACTCCCTAATTAGGTCAGGGCTTTAAGATGAGGCTAGTATGGGACCTTCAGTTTCTCGGTTTGGTCAGTGGTGGCTTAGGGCAGCTAATTAGTTAACTCTGCTGCCATGCAAGATTGCAGAACTGACTGGAACTGTGAGAGAAGGATAACAATAAGGCAGCACAGGGAACTGTATGACCGGCAATGCCACTATGGAATTTCTAATCCCCCACCCAGTTCTTCTAAGGAGTGGATATATATATATAAAAGGAAGGTGTAATTGTTCCAGTACAATAGTCTGTACTCCCCCAAATGAAGTGTGAGATCTTGTTGTAAAAGTATTCTTGGACATTGCTGCATTCAGGATCTGCCATAACATTTTGGTCTTCAGTTATGAAGGTTGGGACTCTGTTAGCTCTTTCATCAGGTGACTGAGGTGACGACATTCATGTTAGACTGCTGCTCTTACTATTCAAGCTTGATCAGACCTAGTTTGCTGATTGGTTGGGGGTAGTGAGAGGAACTTCCAGGTATGCATCACTGATTTAGCCCAATAATCTTGTCCTGTTTTCTGGGTAAATTATAAATTGTAGAGGATTATATCCAGCACATAATGCCAGGAATTAGCACTTTACAATTTAAATTTGGGGGAAATGAAGGTCGAAGAAGGGATGAGGAAGAAGCATATTATGTGGTCCATTAAGGAGCTATTTGAAAGCTGATGCTTGCCTCCAAGCTGACCTTAATTTTGCAGTATGTCTTGAGTTTGACTCATATTTTTTCCAATCCTTATATAGCTAAAAAAAAATGTTTCCCTTGTAACTGCTGAGGAACATAGCTAATCAGTTCTACCAAAAGTTAGAATTTTCATTCTGCTTATTGTTCAGTAACTGCACATTGATGTGCAAATCCTGTTAGGCAGGAATCAGAGTAACAGGTAAATTGTCACATTTTGACCTCTCTCTAGTTTTGCATTTTTGGCTTTGTCCATTATTTTTGGTTAGGAGGTTGAAAGAAATAGACAGGTAGCCCATTTTCCAAGGGGAAAGATGTCAATTATGCCTTATATTTAGGCTTATATAGGTTTTATGGACCTCAGGATAGTGTGTAGGACTGGTTTCACTTGAGTGTGCTTTTAAGCAGAAGTTTAATTTGTTAAGGACATGCATATTAGTTGTGTAGTTATCTGCATCATGTTGGTACGTTTAGCACAGCCCTGCACTGGGCTTGGCAGAAGTGGAGTTTTCAAGAGGGACGTTTCCTTATTTAGATGATTTCTAGCTAGTTAAAGAGGGCCATGACAAAGCTAAGAAAAGAGGAAGTGTTTCCTGGACTTGGGATGAATTGGAGGTACTGTACCTGACAGCTAAGTGGCAAGAGCCAGCCAAGGCTAATCTAGTTTTGAGTTTGGAGATGGATGCTTCCCAGAGGAGAAGCTGGCTAAGCTAAGGTTCATGATTGTTGGCTGGTGGGAGAAGGAGAAGGTTTGGGTAGGAGGTAGGGCCAGAGACAGTTTTAAAAGGTCTCCAGTCAACGTAGTGAAACAACAAGGATCATGCACCATATGGTTAAGGGGTATAAACTGGTTTGAGCATCACCAGGTTTGGGTATCTAAGTTGTTTTAGGAGTATGTGGCAATTTGGTCAGGCTTTCCGTACCTGCATATTTCAAGGGTAGGTGGTTTGCAGTCCTGTGGCCTAGGCTGACCTGCTGAGTGGAAGAAAGACAGCACCTTTTCAGAAATGATGCCCATGTAGCCAGCTACATTGCTTGGCAACAGGGGATTAAGGTATAGTAAGGTTGTTTTGTTTGCTTGATTTGGCTATGCTGCAGGTTTTGGCTAAAGACTGGCTTAATTAGAAAGATAGTTCAGAGCTGTTGAGGGTATTTGTTCTATATTAACTTAGGATTAAATTGTTTTCAACGGAGCATTTATTGGAGGATTTTGATTGTTTCAGATGTCAATGTTATTTTGCTTTCATATGTTTTGAGTCATGGCTGTAGAGACAGAGGGGAGATATGGAACAGTGACAGTTTGCAGTGGGTCAGTTACTGCAATAGTCATGAGCAGTGCTATCTAGGTAGGCTTACAGTGCTACCATAGAAGTGTTTGTTTGGTTTGCTTATGGAGGATTACCTATTTGGAAAGGACAAGGTCTATTAGGTTAGTGTGTTAGTAGTTAGTATTCAGGTGGGAGTAAGATGAGGCAGTCAGAATGATCCGGGTGCAACTAGCCTGGAGTACTGCATCTAGGGGGCTAGAGGTGTGGGATGTCATTTGTGGATCTTGAGTGTGATTTACATTTGCAGAAGGGTGCTGGGGTTTCAAAGCATTTAGTAACTGTTCTTTATGAAGACAATTACTTTTGCATTGCTGTTAATAGGTTTGCTTGGTGAAGACATTTATTATTTTATTGCTAAAGATTATTTACAATTTTTGAGGTAGTTATGATAGGCTTGTTTGTGGTCCACACTGCTAGTCATCATATATGAGAGGACTGTTTTCAGGTTAGTGCAGTTTTGTGGAATCATGTGGGAGGAGAGAGTTATTCATCTTCTGAGCTAGTTATGTGAGTTTTGGCTAAGGAGGTCTAAAACAGATCAGGATTTTAGGAATAAGGGCAGTATGTTAAGCCCAGTAAAAAGGGGTATGGTCACAGCAGTTGAAGAGGTTGCAAGTTTTTGGAATGGATGAATTAATATTGCAATGGAATGATGGTCGGCCTTTTACAACTGGTCAGTTTGAGCGCAGGTCAATGACGGTCTTGGAGTAGCAAGGAATTTGGGGGAGCAGTATTTATAGTTGTGGAGGATATGCAGGATGTTAGACATAGCTTTAGAGGGCTCATTGATGGAGGTTATAAACAGGATAGCAGGTTAGTGGTTGTAGTTTCTGTTTACAACTGGGAAGAAAGTGTTCATTTTTATCACTGCTTTGTAGTTTGGGCGGCGAGTTTACTGGTATTGAAGCACAAGGGATTAGTCTTGAGTCTTGATCAAGTGTTATCAGCATTTGTTGGAAAAGCTGCAGTCAACTTTAGGTTACCTGTAATGAGCTGCAGAATGCATGTGGACACCTAATGTTCAGGTGATACAGTTGGCAATGAATGACTTGGGTGAGGCTTTCAGGAACAGCCTGTTATCATGGATTATATAGGTTCTCATGGTGGTACTGTAGAAGTTTCCAAAGGTAGTTTCAATTGGGACAGAAATTGTTGAGAGAACTAGTTTGTAATTTGCAACTAGTTTATAGCTATTGAGGCTTTTCAATATTGTGAAGCACAGACTGATTAGAAAAACATTACCCTTGTATTTTGTATGTTTAAGCATTATTTTTTATGGCAGAAATCCAGTATGGTACACTAAGGGTGGAGGCCATTTGCTTGAAATTTGACTAGACTTTTTCAATGTACATTTTACCATGTTTTGAAAGAGTTAGGCCACTGTTTTCAGTCAGGCTTGGGTGGGAATTTTAATAGTAGGCCGAGATGAAGAAGGAAGGAAGCGGGGGACAGGCTGCCATTTAGGCAACCTAGTGGGAGAAAAAAGGGAGCTTTCCTTTTGAAGAAGGAGGGAAGCCCTTTTTCCCTCCCTTCCTTACTGATGCAAGGGTGAGAGTCAGCACTACGTTATGCTACTCCCAGTGAGATTACGTTTGTTACTAGTGAGTTGCATTTAATGCTGGTATGGCATGTTTGTTAAATTCAGGTGAGCAGTCTCTAAGGCTGCCAGTTAAAGTTATTTGTTGTCTTCATTCATAAATTATTTAACTTTGCTGACTTCTGAAATTGAAGTGACTGCTCTCTAAGGTTGCCACTTTAAGTTATGGTTTGTCGTCTTGAAATTCATAAAAGTATCTAACTCTCTCTGCCTTTTTTGTTATGAGTGGAGATGTTTTAATGTCATTGGGCTTTTCCATAAAATCTGGTCCCATACTGGTTATGTTAGAGTGGTTATTTGTGTATGGTCAGGGGTTCACACAAAAATGTGGTTTGCTGTGCAGACTTGTCTGTGAATGACTGCCTGATGGTGGGGCAGATTTAGAATGTAGGTTTAGGAGTGTGTAGGTTGGGAAGGGAGGAGGTGGAACAGTTCCAGGAATGTACAGTTTTAGGGAGTGTGTTCAGGGTAAGGAAGTGAGGTGAGCAGAAGTAGAGGTAAAGGAGATTTATAAGGCTTGTACAAAAGGCCATCAGTCTCTTTGTTAGTGATACTGGATGCTCACCCACCCTTCCATCCTCTTCTGTTTGGTATTGGTTGTGAGATTTACATTAATTGGTCTAAAGAAGAATGGAAGCCCTTCTTTCCCTCCCTTCCTTCTAGTGTGGCTGTGATCAGTGGGTTATAATGCCCCAGAGAGTTTCTAGTTGGTGCATGTGAGTGGTATTTTAATGCTGCAATCGCATGTTTGTTAAATTGTGGTGAGCAATCTCTAATGCTGCCAATTCAAGTTATTATTTGTTTACTTTAGGTTCATAAATTATTTGACTTGGCTGGCTTGTGAAACTGAGGTGAACAGTCTCTCTAATGCTGCCAGTTTAAGTTAGGATTTGTTGACTTCAAATTCATACAATAATTTAACTATGATGATTTTCTTAGGTTCTCCCATTCAATTCTCGACTGGAGCGCCTTCTGTGTGGAGTCTGCATGTCCTCCCCATGGTCGAGTGACATTTAAAGACATGCAGGTAGGTGCGTGTGTGAATGGGTGTGCCTTCTTTGAAGGTCAGGCGTCGGGCTGGCAACTTGGCACTATAAAAATTCACTTCCGAATGACATTACTATTTAACTATGATGATTTTGTTATGAGTGCAAATTTTTTTAATATATTATTGGGCTCCTCAATAGAATCTGGTCTCACTAGATATGTTGGTCTAGTACGGGCAAGGGTTCCCAGACAAAGAACTTTCTCAAATGTTTTCCTTCTTTTTGGAACACAGTGATGTAAGCTGTACAAGCTAAGCTAATATAAGATTATTGAAAGTGTAATTGTTTCAAATCAAATGGTAACTGAGTTAACCTACATGTCACTAATCCCTCTGATGGTAATGATGTTAGATATTTTTCTACTTCTCCACCAAACAGAAATAGCAGGTTGTAAGGATTTCTTCTGCATAACTTAGGTTTGGTGTTGTACCTGATTGTCCTGTAATACCTTCCTGTACTGCTACTTTAGAATTACATTAAAGTATCTACATGCTTCATTCATTATGGATATCAGTAATTAGTTATTTTTACAGGTTTGTACCATCCCTTAAAAAATCAATAACAGTTACATGATGGTGACGTTTATTAATTAATTGACTAAAGACCTCAAAAAACAAAGTGATACTATTAGAAACAAGCCAGAAGTTATTAACACTATCCCAGTATTGTCCTATTTTAGTTCAACATCTTTTGGCCCTGATATTAAGCAAGTCCTTTAATTACCTATGCTTCTGGTTACACAAAACTAAACTCATTCCCTTACCTAGCAGAAAGACTCTCGATACAAAAAAAATGTATAACCTCTGCCCCAGCCAGACAATTACCTTGTTTGCAGTTATCTCTTAAAAACTCCACTGTAGGGATTATAGTTTCTGTAGACAAGGTCAAAAGCTCTGGGAGTCATTCCTCCTTCTCTATTAGAACTATTCCTAACTACTCAGAAAATTACACTACAATAAAAGCTCACCCGGTTAAAAAATCACTGTGCTAATGCGTCAGCATTAATTGCATAACATGAGTGATTAATGTTAGTTGAAATAAAAGATCTGTACAGAAGTTGCAAACAACACATCCTGTACTCAGGTTTATAGTATTTAGTATCACCTGATTTAGTGTTTGCATATGGCTGCGCAAACTAACATCAGTACTGAATACCTGTTGTAAATCTGAAATCAAAGGTAACATTAAACTATACTAACATTACTCTCAACTTTTTACAATATTGTAACCTATATATCATAGACTACCCTGGACCTTACATACCTACATTACCCCTATATACCCCAACAAAGCAAATTCTCAATGTAAATTTCCTACTAGCCTATATCCCTTTGTCTTTACTTCCACTTCTATGGTCTCTACTTCCTCCTTAACCAGTTTTCCCCTCCAATAAAATTCCAGCTCACACTTACCACCTCCTACAACTACTTAAACTTCACCATCTTTCTTTTTTCTCTATTTCACCTAAGAAATATACACACTACTTCCCTTTCCTCAACTACTTTCCAGTCTCCTGACTACCCAGGTCAACCAAAACAAAAATAAATAAATCAAAAAATAATCAAACAAATCAATAAATGAATAAATCAAAAAATTAATAAATTAAGTAAATAAATATTTTATCATACAGTTTGCTCACGTATAAATCCCAGAGCACCAGACAGCTGCAGAATCCAGTTATTGATTGCAAATGACCAACGACTCCATATCCCAAGATGTCAAGAGATCACAATTTATCTAGCGGTCCATTCAAGGTGCAATCCACCACCTTCTTCAGACAGCTTCATGTCTGACATTTTTAGTTAACCCAGACTCCCCCTACTTTGCAGTATTGTGTTTGACACATACCTACCTGCACATCAATTGCAAGGGAAGCCTGAGGGAAGTGAACCTCAGAAGACAGTGTGTTGCATGACGAGTAGTGTTTTAAAAGTGTGTACCACGAGCCAGAGTAGCTTACAGTAGCATAACCTGTGGAGCTATGCTACTAAATCAGCAAATACACACATGTGGACTATTTTTACTCATATTTTTGTAGGTGTTCAGTGTACTACCTTGACTACATGATTCCTAAGAGTTCAGCAGTTTGTTTTTTGTTCACCTAATAAATATATAATACCTTTACTAACTTTTTTGCCATCCTCTGTGTTGTGATCATACCAGCCATTACTCAATAAATTATGCCAAAATGTAAAAGCAGGGACCTGTCTTTAATTTGACCTCTGCCTCCATCTTCCTACTTCACTCAACTAGGTTGCACTCCTGACTGTATGACATCATGACCTCCAACCACAATCTGTTGTGCACTTCTGGTGTTTGATTACTCTCCACAAGCTGCTGCTACTGAGTTACCCCCCTCTTCTTCCTTCTAGTTCCTCTCTCATCCAAAACTGCCAGGGCATCAGATGTATAGCTGAACCAGACTCTGCCTTTCCCTCCTGCCAGTAGACTGTTGACAACGCTGAATACACCAAACTCACAACTACTACTGACTATCTGTAACAACATGTAACTTCACTGAATGACTGATGCTACTTCTTATACACCTCCAGGAAGATGTTCTACCACACCTAATAGTGTACCCCCCCATTCCACACCTCTATGTTCTGCTGACTTTTCTCGCAGATAGGACTTCATTCTACAGCTGGGCATTTTAATTAATATGTGTTTTGGGTGCTACTCATCACTGTCTGGCCACCCCACATGATCTCATGAAGTAACTGCTGTACCATATTGTCCATAGCCTGTGACCATCCTGAGAGCTATTATGACTCCTCCCTCAGTTAGTCCATGTCATCCCTTCCCTCCACTCCCTTGAAGAAAATATTTATTTTTACTTTATTTTATTTTATTTATTTATTTACTTACATTTGTTTACTGGATTGTTCCAACTGGGCACAGCCCCTTTACAGGAATGGCCTGGTGACAAAAGGTCCACTTGAATTTATACAAAACAATAAACATTTAACAATTCAATTTTCAAACAGTTGTATAGCACAAAATAAGCAGGAAATTCAACAAAAGAGAAATGCATATCAGCAACATAATTTAACAGTAACAATGTGAGTACACCTTACATAATGGATTGAGATAGATTATAGACCAGAAGCAGGACAAGTTAGGTCGGAGCATGGCTATAACTAGCCAGAAGACGATGACATAATTAGATAGAATTGAATATCAGTGGGGTTAAAAGAAAGGCTAGAGGAGTTAATACAAGATTATGTGACAGGAAATAGTATTTTAACCAGGGATGGAGGAAGAACACATCCAATTATTCAAAATATGGATTTTTAAGGAGTTGTTTAAAGGATATGTGTAATGAGGGTTTACTATCAAAATTGCGAATGACAGAATGAATTCCATTCATTCGCACAAATCACAACACCAAAAACTGCAGAGGAAGAAAGCCAGTATGTCAAATTTAATGCTGTATATTCAACTTCCGCATTATTTGACATACTTCTTCCCCTGCACCTTTGAGAACAGCAACAGAAGTTGCACTTTTCAGCAGTGTGTACATACGTACTGGGCAACACTAAACTGCACGTTTTTGCATGGGGGGCAACCCCCCTGCTCCCCCCACCCTCCCTGTAAATTATATATTCCAACTCAGACATCACACTACAGTGGGGAAAAGAGTAAATTTCCTGATCTGCACTGTACCATAATCTCTAGTCCTAAGGTCGACCACATATGTGTGAATGCACAGTTCATTCACTGAACCGGAGACTCAAAAACATGTAGGTTTGGCAACACGGGAGTCAGCCAACTGTTATATGACATTCCATGTTCGCTGAGCGTAGACTCATCATTTTGATAGCAAACCATAATGAGTCTACTTGTATGGGGAATGGAATATAATTCCACATTTTTGAGACATGAAATGAGAACAGAGATTCTTCTTCTGAGTTTGTTAATTTGGTCACATGTAGTAAGTTTTTATCACTTAAATGTAAGGTTCTATTTGGAATATGCTGAGTGAGAATATTTGCTAGACTTGGTCATTTTTCACACTTGTGTATTAGAGTTGAGAGTAAGACAAGCAGTGAGGGAGTTCTAAACAGAGAAACATTTTCAGGGCTAAAGCAATGATGTGACCTATATGGTAGGTTTGCTGCAGATTTTGTACTTTTGTTATAGCACTGTTCTAGTAGGTTCATTCAGGTGGTTTGTAGACTGATAAGTTTAGGGGCCCCGTAAGGGTTGGAAGTATGTATGCTGTGGCTATACGTACTTTCGATTCTTCAGCTGAAAATGGGCTAATTCTGTAAAGGCCAGATTTTTGATGTTTCATTTTACTGTTTCTTTTATATAGAGATCAAATTTCTTATTTTCATCAAATAGTATTTCTAAAACCTTGGAGTGTGAATTAGTTTCAGTTCTGGTGTTATTGAAAGAGATTATGGTGAAGTTAAGTTTGTTTTCTTGGAATGCTTTAGGAGTAAGGAAGAGAAGTTTGTTTATTATGGAGCTCATTAGAAATTGGGAATTAACCAAGCTTTTGTAGACAGGAGGGATTCCTCTGTTAGTGGGTATCATTTTCAATGGTTTTAGTTGAACAGATGAGTCTTGAGTTCTTCCCATACTGCACGACAGAGGCATTTTTGGTTGATTTATGTAGGTTGTTAATGAAAATATTAAATGAAAGTGGTCCTGTGGTGGAGCTTTGTAGAACTCCTACAGATATGGTAAAGAAGGAGATGTCAGTGGTCCATTTTACTGCCTGGTATCTGTCAGATAAATAGATGGATAAATATGACAGGTGAATTGATAATTCTCACATTATCTCTTTATAATCCATTCTCCCCATCCTCTTGCCTCTCATGCATCAGATTTTTATTTTTCTTACAGATAAGTCACACTTGGCACTAGCACTGAGGTATTCTTTGCTGCTCCCTCTCAGCCTACAACATACCATTCTCTACTTCATTGCACACATAGTCCCTTTAGGCCCTCCTTCCATTTCCTGGAGACTCAGTGTATTGTCTATGGCCTAACCAACAGGAGCGTCCTTAGGTGAACTGGTACCCTAGGCAAAAGGGCTCCATGGCACCCCCCCACCACACTACCTGGTGCCCCCATCCTGGTCTTCCTATACCAAATAAATACTGGAAAAGCACCCCTGCTAGACTGGTGCCCTAGGTGGCCGCCTAGTTGGCCTATGCCTAAGGCCGGCTATGCTAAACAAAATGCAGTTAGTCTTATCCTGGACTCACTTTCTATAATGGTGATAACTAAGGACAAAATCCACTCATCCCTGTTGGCTACTTACTTATTTACCTACATTGTTGTCTAACACTAAGATGTTGTCCTGTTCGATTCTCAGCTAGAGCATCTTCTGTGTGGAGACATGCATGAATGGGCGTACTTTTGTTGAAGGTTGTGCATCAGAGCTGGCAACTCGGCATGTAAAATTCTACTGCCAATCATTAGTGGACCGGAGTTTCGCTGTGGCGACCCCTAATTGGGAAAAGCCGAAAGACACAACAACAACAATAACTGTTGGGTGATTTGTAGACTGTTGTATTGAACAAAGGTCCACTCTTAAACGGTTACCTTCAACACCCTCTGCAATACCCGTAGTAGGAGTGAATTCCTAGAGTTCCCATTATAGATGCCTTTATTTCCTTGAGGACTCTTATAAGGAAAAATGATAAGCATTTTTTTAGTGATGAAAGTTGAGTGTTATACTAGTAATCATTGCCAAATGTTAGATAAAAAGTATTTATCAAAGAGCAGGTTAGTTTACTCCTAAGGCAGTGCTAGGTGATACAGCTCTCTGAGTGTGTGCCTGTCTTGTTTCACCATGGTCAGGCAGTGATTATTACTAGTATAAATAGCAGCTATTTAAAAATAAATATTCTCTTTATTAAATAATATACTGCTCTGTCTATGGAACAGGCTCCCATCCATGTGAAGCAGAGTTCCTCCCTAAACCAATTCAAGTACAACTTGGAAAATTGGATGGGAAACTGGAAATTCATCCCTGGTTTGGCATCTGTGCCTCTAATGCAAACAAGTTACCTGTACATGGTTCATCTTCCAGGCCAATGCTTACACTTATCAAAGGTACCAGACCTTGTCAGAGATTTGGGATGCATGACTAGGCTTAAAAAGGCCATTGTGGCCGTTAGCCCAGTAAATGTCTATGAAGCTATGAAACTATAATTCTGTTGTATAGTGGCCTGTTTTTACATGACTGATGTCTCCACATATGTCAGAGGGCAGTGTTATGGCTACAAAGTGAGCATGACTGTATTTCTGAATCTGTTCATTCAAAGCAAAGACATGTATCTATAGTCACTGCCACTGCCACAGTTGGTGTGGCATTAAAAAATCATTGATGCATTTTTTTCCCTCTTTTTGTAGTTTAGAGACTGCTGTTGGTCTGGAAGTATAGCTATTTTTGTTATAATTATGGGAAATTGCCACTGATGGTGTAACAGTAGCAAATTAAAATGGTTTCAGTTATCTGTTGAACATCATTTTTTTTTTGCTGTGGTATTTATAGCTTACAACCACTAAAAGGTTTCCATTTAGCCTATCAAATTTTCCCATTTGAAGTTTATTTTTCAAAAGTGCTGTATGATTCACACACTAGATATTTCTGATGATTTAAGTAAGGCTATCTCACACACACACACGCACACACACACACACACACACGCACACATGCACACACACATACACTCACACACACACACACACACACACACATATATGATGTCTTATCTCTATCCCTTCTGGAAAAAAGATAACCTGCTATAGATAAGACTTAATTATTAAGCTATTTACTTTAGGTCTCCCTGGTTATTGTAGCACCTAGCTTTTACTGAGTTTAAATGCTTTAATTTGTTTTACAGTTATCCACCACTGATTCACATGGCTTGTCAAGATCTGATTTGTTACTCTAGTGTTGTTGTCATAAAGCATCCTACAGCTGTCACATTTAGTAAGTACGCTGGTTGAATCCCAGTCATACTATATACAGTCACTGTCAGTATGCCATTCCCTAAAGGGATATGTTTAGTGTGCTTTCCTTCACCTTAGGTATCCTCATATTGTTTGCTTCTGTGGTAACATAACATTGTGTTCACATATATTAGTGTCACAAATATATTCTGTATTTCAGTAATTTGTTGATAATCATTGCATAAGACAACATTATTCATCATGCACTCTCTGAAATGTAGTGCAGTGTACCACAAACATTTACAACACATTTCAGAATCATTTTTAACTCATTAACACATAAATTGTGTGGCATGTCACACCTTTAGCAGCCTACACATATCTTGCATTCCAGAGTATTTTCTGAAAAATAAACTTAAAAAGGATAAGATAAACACATGTAAATATTTTATGGACAATAAAAGCTATTAAAACTGTACAAATAGTAGGTTATCAGTAAGAAATATTCTTTGCAGTGATAATAGTCCTTCCATTTGTAGTATTTTCCATAAATACTGTAATAATCTTATTATAATGCACACAAACCCCAAATTATATTTTAAAACCTTTCCCAAACAAACTTTCATATCTTAAAAACTGTAAAACCTACATATATATCATAAGAACACTTTTGTTAACCAGACATAAGCATGTTCACATGACAACAAGAAATTATTGTGTAATTGTATGTTTATTGAGATATTTACAGAAGTATGAAGACACGCTTAATTGTATAATTAGCAAAAAATAATACTGGATATCTCTCAAGAAGTGCAACTTAGTACAAATATCAAAGATATTTTTCTTCAATAACATCTAAGGTTTCACCTGTCATGCAACAGTTTGTAAGTCACTCGGTTTTTAAAGGATTAAGTACATACAGAAATATTGTTTATTTTCATAATTACTAGCAAACAACTAGCAATATGTCCAGTACAGTACAATATAAACCAGCACTGATAGTAAATTGTCCCGTTTTCCACATTGGTGTTTCATACCATATACCTCAATAATATAGGTCTCTCAGTTATGAAAATATGAACATAAATTTAAAAATATGAATAATAAGTATCAAACAAAGATTTTTTTCTCCACTTCAAGACATCATAGACTAACATTCTTAGTGTCATTTTGTTAATAACTCCTTGCCCTTTCTAATACTGCTGATTATTAGCTGGTAAGTAACTCAGTTATAGAAGCCAGACCCAAAAAGTTCTAGATGCCTTAGGTAGGCATAGCTATGAACTAGAAATATACAGAAAAGGCATTGTAGGGTTCAGTGAGTTAAAATAATTATAAATTGTGTGTGTGTGTGTGTGTGTGTGTGTGTGTGTGTGTGTGTGTGTGTGTGTGTGTGTGTGTGTGTGTGTGTGTGTGTGTGTATTTGTACACACAGACTTTCTTCATTTATATCAGTGCTTTGCCTTGTGAGATGGCCAGATTACTAATTTTAGAAGTCAAGTCTTTAACGCATATTCACTGTCCACTGAGAAAAGATGAATCATTTCCAGTACTGTATCATTCAGCAGGCCACAGATTTTAGTAATTTTAACATTTAAGTAAATACTTTAAGACAACATGCCTTGCAGATTATTCACTATTTTATGTATTATGTTTGCAGTTTACATTGTGATCATTTATTATTGTATTTCTTTTGTGTTATATCTTAGCATGATGACAAAGTCTGGTGTGAAAATATATGGATTACTTACACTACAGTTTTGTAAGATGAAGGAATCAAAATAACCACAAGGGTGAAATACTATAATGTTGATAACATGAACCCATATACTCTAGGTTTTCTGGGTTTCTGGCTTTTTTGAACTGTGTACTGGCAGGTTCATTTTCCTGTTGAGAAATGCAGTTTTAATTTAATCATATGAAAAATAATTTACTGACAGACCTGCACTTAATTTTTTCTATTACAGATGATATTACCCTATCATTACGGGCATTGCACTGCTACACAGTGTCTTACCCAGCATATAGCTAGTGTTGTAGGGTAGAATAATTTGTTTTTTAGAGGTAACTTAGCCCTACGAACTGCACTGCTAGATGAAAATTAACTGCATACAAGTGTGTATGCATGTTTTAAGTTTGTTGGTTGGATATGCCAGTATACCTTTTACAACAAACATTGCAACCAGAGGTAGTAGAGATCAATATAATATACATATAGCTAAAACATATGAACTCCAGAAAAAAAAAACTCAAAATTTGGGTAATAATTACTGTCCTAGAGTACTTATGTCATTATTTTTTATTTATTCATTAACTTGTTAAGTGAAGCAGCAAGGGGAAATACAATGGATAGTTTAACAATCAAGCAGCTTGTTTTTGAGAGGAAGGAAAAAAAAAAACAGAGTACCTTGAAAAAATGCACACAGAAAAACTCTATGCAGATAGTGACCAGTGGAGAGGACTGAACTATATGCCCTGGCAATGTATGATCCAACATTCGGCTAAAAAGATGATGTGATTAAAAAAAAATGTTAACACAATCTGAGTTAGCGAAATAAATATGCATTTACACCTGAATCAATTTATCATCTAGCTTTTAAAATTTACTGACATGTAAGTACGCTGTTGTTTTAAGAAATTAATAAAGTACATATACACAATGAATTGCCTAATTTGTTTGCAGAACTACCATGCGATGTAGATTCTTATCTAATGAATACACATAATCTTTATATATTTTAAGTGTGTTGAAAAAAAAATCACAGAAGCTAGATTAGTAGAAACTAGTAAACAGTCTGCATGTCACAAGGACAAAGTGCTGAGAAAACTGACAATATGTATTTCAATGCAGTCAGTACACAGGTAACACAATCAGTTTGCTGTAGAGTGAACTCTATGTGTGACAGTAGGAAATGTTTTTTTTTATATCTGGGATCTAAAATAGGCCATGAATATTTAATGAATTAGGGTGTATCTGGAGGAGTGTAAAGCTGCATCTGTTGGCTGGTGAGGATTATGATAAAAATTATACTTCTGAATATAGTGTTTGAATGAAGGGAGGGAGAATGAACAGGATGTGGAAAAAATAGGCAGTGTATGGAGTCATTAAAAAAAGTTTAGTAGACAGATATTTTGTAAAAAGGGAATGAGGTGATCTATATGTTTTTCTGTAGCAGAACAAGAGTTAAGCAAATAAGTTAAATACTAGTGGGAAAATATTTTATCATAGGAATGAGATGTGATAAAGCCTTGACATAAGAGTCAAAGTTAGGCGAGGAATAGTAAACATTAGGAAAATTGTTTTGAATAGTTTGAACAGATTTATGCAAATGATCATTTTGAAAGGTATGAGGTCAGGCATATTTCTAATATTAGCTGGGAATTAGATACAGATGGAGGTGCTAGTGTGAAGAAGATTTTTCTGCTCTTTGCATGCTTTATGTATACCAAGACTTTTACCTTCTTCCAATGCTGTGTATCCATGCCAAGCTACTGAAAAGTAATTTTTCTTGGTTTGCTGCAGCCCTTTTCCTAAGAGTGAAGAAACCACTAAGTTGATATTATTAGTAAAAAGTGTACAGGGACTGAAGCTGCTAGCATACCAAGCATGGAGAGTTTCCCCTGAAAAAACACCTTGAAGACTGTTTTTTCTAAATTTATATTTCCTGGTTTGGAAATGAGAGGCTACCTCAAGATAACCATTATTTGATCAAATAATGTATATCCCAGGTTTGTTGACTTAATGAAATTAGTCAGAAATGCTGACTTTATGGATCTGAGACACTCTAGAAATTAGGTAATATGATGGGTTACTGGAAGCCACCTTAAATTTTAAAACAAAGTACATTGCTTTTCAAATGCTGTGCAAAAGCTATAAAGCAGCAGATCTTATTTATAGTAATTGGAATCATTTTACTTTTTGTTAGAAAGTCAAAGTGCAGATATGTGGATTTTTTTCTTTGCTATGCATACACAGGCTATAGCACCCTGGGATTTAGCAATGCATTCCAAGGTTTCCAGTTTTTGAGGTATCTTGCAAATAGCACTATTAATATCATGCATGAAAAACAGAGCAGAACCAAAATGAAGGCCAGTGTAGCCAAACCGTTTGAACATTTTATGTAAAAGGTCTTTTGCTATATATATTGTGCTGCTGTCTGAACGTAAATGTCAGATACATATATTACTGTTAGTCTGAGTAATTTGAAGTAGAGACATTTCATGAATAATGCAAATAGAGTGTCTTATAACTGATCACATGACAATGGTTCATTGGCAGGAGCTAGATAATGCTATCATCAAAAAACATGGCAACTGAAAGTAACAGGCTTGACTCAGATTTTGAACAGACAATTCTTTAATGGGCAAAAACCATGAGTATGCTGAATGTTGGGGATTTTGTACCCCATCCCCTAAATTAACATAATCAATATTTTGTTTCTTTAAAATTAGGAGTGAGGATAAAATTAACTGCAGCAACCTTGTATGCGAAAATCTTCGAGTGCTTGCCTCTCAAGCTTCTGTATAGATATTTATAACAGGGATAAAGACTGCCAACATTCTATCATAGTCACATTACTCATCCTCTGAGGCTCATACTGTCATCCGATTAATTTTTGTAATACACAGATTTCACTTTAATTCTAATGTTTACTGGTAGTATATATCTTGCATCTAAATGCCTTCAAACCAGAACCTTTTGGAGAAAAAAAAAATTCTTCTTCTTAGACTAAGAGCAAATGGAGGTAGTTTTAGCACTAAATATTCTATAAGAATGTTGCACTGTAGAGCCTTA
The DNA here is from genome assembly GCF_019279795.1 of Protopterus annectens. NCBI lineage: Eukaryota > Metazoa > Chordata > Ceratodontiformes > Protopteridae > Protopterus > Protopterus annectens. The sequence goes on from NC_056728.1 coordinate 553,138,083, forward strand.
AATTAGACATTTGAATCTCTGTTATGTCTTTCAGAAATATATTCCTTATTATGCAGTGCTCATTGATTTACTACTAATTAATTTTGAGTTTAACTAGTGCATGAAATATGGTCATTTCTGAACTTCAGAACTTGTATTTGATTGGATTTGCTTGACATCTATGTAAATACAAAGGATAAGTTATTGGTTAAAAAAAATCTCGCTGCACCAATCAAAGAGAATAGGATAAGTTCCCAGATGCTCTGACCAACTTTTCCCTAGTAGTACAAATACCACCATGTGTCTCATCTGAAAAGTGATCACTAGCCTGGAAATAACCCAGTCAAGAAAAAGAATAGATATAGAGGATTATGAATGGGTGAATCTTGGCATTCATGTCAAGAACACATAATAAATGGTTATGATCAGAGACCTTATCATAATTCTTTGTAGTGCATGGAGCTTTATTTACTCCATGTACTACTAGTTACAAAAGAAAAAAAATGTTAACTGTTTTGCTGGCTTTCGAAGTTAAACATTGCTTAGCAAATTCTATCAAGAAACACAGTGTAACATGCCTTAGCAAGCTGTGTCAGAAAGGCACTGTAACATCTTGTCTTATGTTAAGGAAAGTTAGGGACAAATATCTGGTACATTCAGCAGGCAGAAAGAAATCTGTTTTGAATTCTGCTGCTGTTGTTTGCTAGCCAGTACTGGCAGATTTAACTACCTAGTGCCATACCCAATTTTAATAATTCAAGCAGTGGTGCTTAACAGTTGTTAAGATTGGGTCTCACACTATGGAAGTGCTTAACTGGTTTGTCTTTTTCATGGTATCAGAATTTAATCACTGCACTATATGCGCTACAATTAAATAATTGCCATTTTATTTCATTGGTCAATAGCTTTATGTACCATAGTGCCTTTCTGCCTTATATCAATGTGTCATTCTTTCTTGTGTGTTAAATTTTCTTCCTCCATGTCTAGAACCCATCTCAGCCAGCACTGCATATCATGCCTTTTCATTCTCTGTCTGTTATGTAAGTAACAGTTAATCGCAGTAAAGCAATCATCCATTCATCATGAGATTTTATGCTGTAATTATAACTCCACACCTGCAAAGTAATCATGCCAAGAGAAGCAAGTGAATGTTATGCTCTCCACACAATGTTTTTGTGAGTGTATGTGCATGTATGTGTGTGTGTGTGTGTGTGTGTGTGTGTGTGTGTGTGTGTGTACATGTGTGTGTGTGTGTGTGTGTGTGTGTGTGTGTGTGTGTGTGTGTGTGTGTGTGTGTGTGTGTGTGTGTGTGTGTGTGTGTGTTTGTCACACATGATTCAGACAGTGCACCTGCAGAACATTAAATACTATGTTTTTTTTTGATTGTCTAAAAGTCGTCCCAAGCTTGAACATAAAATGTGTTAACATATATGTCACTATAGATATTATAACGCTTGCTGCAGCAATACATGACCAGCATACTTCTCTCCTAGCAGGAGATCTGGCTGGGAGCAACTCAAAAAAGAGTTCTTCCCCAGCTGAATATCCAAGCCCTGGACCACAAGCCAAACTACAGCTGCCGCAGCTACAGACATGGACCATCCCCTTATACTGATGTGTTGCCTCCTCATTGACCCCCTTCAGAGTAAAGGTAAAGCTTAGCCATCATTTACTGTAAAGGAGCTGTTAGCTTTTTAAACAATCCTTGAGTGCTACTTCAATAACTATTAATATAGTCACTAGCCCATAATTTGTAGCACTGAAAATGTTTTGTGTTTCATATTAAATTGTCTTCAAGTGTGAAAATAATCAACTTTTCCATAAAAGCATGTAAGAGTTGTCTGCTTAAATGCAATATATGGCTGAAAACAGCCGACTAGAAACACAAGAGATATAGGCGCACTATAATTTACGCAGTATTAAGTTAAGATTATTATACATTAGCAATTATTTAGTGCTGTGACTGAGTGGAGATTTTCATTCATTTGAAAATGGCCTTCACTAAAAATACTTTAACATGATTTAAGCAAAGAAATGAACAATAATAAAGTCATCCTATTGCTGGAGGAATATAAAAGAAAATGTTTCAAAACAGTAATTAAATTGTATTGTCTCTTTCTGACATGATAAGAGAATAATTAATGTAATGAATTCTCCTGTCTAAATAAAATAAAAAATGCAAATAAATATATTAACACCTAATCAGCAACAACCCTGTTGAATTAGCATTCTAAACATTTCTGTTGGTGTTAGAATCAGGCACCCTGTAATAGTTAAATAATATTAATTTAAATTTACTATGGAACAAAGGCAAATTAGTGACTGAATTAACTGTATTATTGCTTTCCATGGACATTGTGTACTAAGCACTCACTTAGGCCTTGTAATTCCATCAAGGATAAATAAACACAATGTTTCCAGTCCTAATCCCAGGGTAGATCACTAATGATTCAAAGATGATAGACACAGCTATATTGTGTCTAAAGCTGTTTTATTGATCTCTGCTTTAAGTTCTAATTTGGATAAATGCATGCTTTTCTCAAACAGTTCTCATGTTAATAATACCAGAAGGAAGAGGTAATGTCAGTAATAGATGAGAAATGCTGCCCTTTTATCAAAAGCTTGAACTGTCCTGTTTTATATACTTGTCTCCGTCCTTCCCCTGGGACTGCAGCTTCTCAGTGTTGCTACTCTACGAATGCTACATAGGCAGGTTCACATTCTGATTATGATGTCCTCATTCTGTCATTTGTTTGGTATGACTTTCTATGTGCTTCACTTTAGTTATTTTTGCTAACTAAAGCTCCAAAATAGTCTTTCTTTGCAGCATGCATGCAGTATGCAATATGAAAAAGATAACAGGCAGATATTACATGATTTATAACACTTTACCGTGTCATACAATAACCCATATCTACTGTTCAGTCTAATATGTAAATTGGTTAATATTTTAAGATAATTGCAAACTAGATGTCAAATATAAAGTTCTTTGAAGTTGATACCAAGGATTCCAAACAATCGTTCACTAATTAACTTACATTCACATTTGCTGTTCAGGTATAGTTTGCTTGAGGAAATGACTGACAGTCTATCGCCATTACAAATAAACGTGCACATTCTAGAATTGGTCAGTCAGAATAGTGAACATATATGGCCCACATCTTAGCATTTAAAGATAATATGACTCCGCTAAGTAAGAAATCATTCTTGTAGATTGACATCAAAACAGTTTCACTCATCTCTGCCCAGTGAAAAAATACATTATGTAAGTCTGTGCATGTTGCATTCTCTTTGTTCAGCATGTTTAAGGAAGAAAAGTGAGATGCAGATGAAGAAAGAGAACACAGCACTGAATGAAACATAATTATATTCACTCCCTCAGTAAAGTATGCATGCGCCAGACTTTTGAGAAGTCCTTACTAATCAAGGTTAAGTATGTGTAACATTATGACTATAGTTCATAGAATGTAATTATATTCACTTTCTGTGATTAGGACTGTAACAGAAGAAAATTATATATATATATATATATATATATATATATATATATATATATATATATATGTAAATGTATGCATATGTGTATGTGTGTGTGCACCTGAATGCAGTGTGTTTGGTCATGCATTCCACTGATCACCAGTCAGAAGTACAGGGTTGTTTGAATATTCAGTTTATTAATTAAATGGATGTTTTATTCGATATGTGTTTTGTTGCAACAGGTAAGTCAGATGTATTACACATGCGCATGTGTGTGTGTGTGTGTGTGTGTGTGTGTGTGTGTGTGTGTGTGTGTGTGTGTGTGTGTGTGTGTGTGTGTGTGTGTGTGTGTGTGTGTGTGTGTGTGTGTGTGTGTGTGTGTGTGTGTGTGTGTGTGTGTGTGTGTGTGTGTGTGTGTGTGTGTGTGTGTGTGTGTGTGTGTGTGTGTGTGTGTGTGTGTGTGTGTGTGTGTGTGTGTGTGTGTGTGTGTGTGTGTGTGTGTGTGTGTGTGTGTGTGTGTGTGTGTGTGTGTGTGTGTGTGTGTGTGTGTGTGTGTGTGTGTGTGTGTGTGTGTGTGTGTGTGTGTGTGTGTGTGTGTGTGTGTGTGTGTGTGTGTGTGTGTGTGTGTGTGTGTGTGTGTGTGTGTGTGTGTGTGTGTGTGTGTGTGTGTGTGTGTGTGTGTGTGTGTGTGTGTGTGTGTGTGTGTGTGTGTGTGTGTGTGTGTGTGTGTGTGTGTGTGTGTGTGTGTGTGTGTGTGTGTGTGTGTGTGTGTGTGTGTGTGTGTGTGTGTGTGTGTGTGTGTGTGTGTGTGTGTGTGTGTGTGTGTGTGTGTGTGTGTGTGTGTGTGTGTGTGTGTGTGTGTGTGTGAGTGTCTGAGTGTTTGTGTGTGTGTATACATATGTTTGAAGGTTAAGTTTAGAGTAAGGGATAGGGAAGGGGATAGATTTAATGTAGGTGTGGCTGTGTGTGATTTAGGGTTCAGGTAAGGGCTAGATAAAGGGATAGTTTTACTGGTGTATGCATGCAGGTATGCGTGTGTTGGTGCCTGTGTGTATGTTTGAGACTATCTTGTTTTATGGTAGTGCTATGAAAAGGATGTTTTTTAACTTAAGGTATAGGGCTAGGGTTAACATGTATTACTAAGATGATTCTGGGGTGGGGGTTCCAAGCATCCTAGGAGGAAGGAGGTAGTACGACTTGGGTGAAACCCTGTTGGAGCTCTGGGTGGTGCAGTTCACAGACTCCCAGCCAGAAGGCTATGTTTTCATACCATGGCCAGACAGGTGAAGGTATAGTCATGCAGGGAATCTTGCATGCTCCTTTTCCTGAGACTGGCAACATTAGTGTCTTTCAGAAGCTGCCGACAGGTGCTAGGAAGTCCTGGGAGTAGGGGCAGAAATCCTGATGTTTGCCTGGATGATGGTCCTGTAATCCTCTTTCACATCAAAGGGGAATTAATGAGCCACTGATGTCTGTGGACCATATGAAGAATGAATGGTCTTGATAGGTCACAGGGAGTTGATAGAGAGAAGACAGTAGGATTAAAATAAACACATTATATAAGAATGCACTCTGTATGTTATTGCATATAATAATCATGTTTCAAAGCAAATTAATAAAGAAAACTGTAATTCTTGAGCTTTGCTCTGGAAGTCATCTGGTGTTCTCTGCCCATCTCAGCACCTAAATAAGATAACTGCTCACACCAGATTAAGCACAGCCTTGTACATGATGGGATAAAGATGGCATCTTTATTTAAACAGATGTATATTTTCACACAGAGTGCATGTGTGCACTATTGTATACTAGTGCACCAAGACATTCTATAGAACCTTTCTCATTGGCACACAGATACACAAAAAAATGGATAAAACAAAAGTGGTATAGGCTGTGACAATAGTGTAAACAGAACCCACAATAATTGCATGTATGTTCAGGGTAATATCACATTTGATATCTAGCTATACTCTCACATGTTTTACATCAGGAGAGGTGGTACAGAGGACTGAGGTGATCTGACAGCTATACCCTTTGTTGTATTTGTTAAGATTGTTAAAAATTAGGATGTGATGACATACTGTGCATGTCAGTTGTCTTGATTTCAATGTGATAATTTTTCTTTTTCAGTAATGAAGCCAAGCAAACAGATGGACTCATGAAGAGGTGCAAACAAGCTGTTAATAGTGGTTCATCAGCCTGAGGAAAGTCTTTCATTATACTGATTATAGTTCACATTCCTGTATCTTATACAATAATACCGACATACATAATATATCTACATATTAAATGTAAAACAAAAATGAAAGAATACATTAGTAAAAACAGACTTTTTCCCTTTTAAATATGAAGAGACCATTATAATGCACAATGCTATCCTTCTATAATATGATACTGAGAAAGTGCTAGTAACATGCCCATCTGAAAAAAATTCAGATTTCACTTGAACAGGATGGCAAGTTGAATACACTGGAAGCAGGTTGAGAAGGGCAGAGTGTACCAAGTATACAAGGATCTGCAGAAGCAAGCAATATTTTCTACTTTCTTACATTTTGCTGATCTACACTCATATCAAATGTGGCTGTAAATTTTGATCAATGTATTTTTATACAGATCAGCACAGAGTCACTAAAAAGGCTGATATAAGGAGAAAGAAATGAAAGGAAAGCATTGCATCATAGCTGTCTAGTTCTCACTACCTTAGCTCAGTTTTCTCAGACAGATAACATTTTTCTTTTATCCTTCACATTGTCATCACCCTTACTGCATCATTGTGATCTAGTAGCATACTCAGTCACCTCCACCACACAGAAACTGAATTAAACATTTGAAAAGGAATGAAAAAGACAATATCTGCATCTCTAAGATAGCAGATGCAGTATATTCATTTTAATATTCATTGTTATTTTCAGATTCAGACAAAGCAAGCTGGTGTAATTTAAAATATAGAGCTCAAAAGATTACGATCTAGAATGTGTTTAAGTCACATAACAGCTTTACAACAACAAAGTCTAGTTTTGTTCAAAAAACACCTTCTGTTGGGCTTTAAAACATGAAATTGAATGCATATACGGAAGAAGTACTCACTATGATGCAAATTATCTGTGCTACAGTAGTGTTACAGGCCCTGAAGGTGCCAGCGACGAGAAGACATCATTGAGAACCCAATGCTAGCTTGTCCATCCCAGGGTGAGGAAGGCTGATGTCTCATTGCACTGGAGACAATCACAGAAGCACTGGTGGATCACTCACAGCACTGAGTCTAGTAAATGCAGATACTTACAGAAGCAGAGGTGGATCACCACAGCACTGAGTCTAGTAACGCCTATGCTGCAGCAGTGCACTGCATACACATGGGTATAGGGTCTGTGGTTGCTTGCATTTGCCCCTTGTAAGCAGCTAACACATAGTTCACAGAGCAGCTATGACTATGGAGTCAGGAATGCAAGAAGAATTACAGGGTAGTTTGCACAAAGAAATAAAAAAGAAAAAAGGAAACCATGTTAACAGTTCTGCATTCCTACAAGCAAATTATGTTAGAGCTTGGGAACAGCAACTTTATCATGAAGTACAATTTCTTACCTTCTACCTTCTCAATCCAGGAAAAACATTCAAAATATCCAATTATTATTATTGGCACTTTTCCATTATCGGGGCAACACTTCTAATGAGCGCTTGGAATCTTACCATGCACCCGCAATGATCTCACAGCTGCTGCTGATGTGGGTACCACGCACACAGTTATTTTCCTGCCAGATTTACAGTTCTTATTTAGAATGCAAACATCTCTATAGCAGCAAAACTGTCATTTACATAAACAAAAGGAGCAAATGTTTTGCATTCACAAAGGAACTAAACTCAGTAAAGTCAGAGAACCTTCAAATTGTACACGTGTACACTACTGAGTCACCCATACAGGTCCCAACTCACTACAATTCTTATTTTCTCAAGAGTAATGGAGAAAGTAAAAAATAATGAAAGGGGGAGACAAAGGCCAAAATCAGGGACAATTTTGAAATATTACTAAATGCACTTAAAAACAAGGGGTTTTGGACAGCATGCATTTTGTGAGCAATAAGAACTATGACAATAATTCCTGGTATTACTGACTAACTGCTAATCTCAACAGTTGGTGAAAATCAAGGGGCAAGGCAACTTTGGAGAAAGATCAGGGACATGCTTCGAAAAATCAGTTGTTGCTGTTGAGAGGTACAGTCACACACACAAAAAAATGCATGTGGATTAAAATGAGCATTTACAAAGCACCACAGTTCAAGTAAGAGTGTTAGCAAATGTATATCTAACTCAGATTGCATCACTCCATCAAACCTTCATTGCATAAGAGTGTGTAAACTTTAAATGTACACTCTGTTAATGGAGACAGATATTCACATCTCAGCTAAATCATGTACATAAATGTTACTACTTACATAACGATATGTCTATACATACGACTTAAATTCCACAAAACACAGTGAAGCATGCTTCTGTCAAATCCTTGCCTGTCAGTGAAAGAAGCCAAAGGTTAGTGTCAGTGTTAGCAACTGGAAAATATCCATCCAAACAGTACGTACGGTCTCCAAAACGAGTTATTCTTTAACAACTAGGTTGCATAATACCAACTCTCTGATAACGTGTACATACAAATGCAAATTAAATAAAAGTTTGTAGATTTACATATATTGAATATATTTACTGGGACATTTTCTTTTTTGTAGAAATGTCACATTTTCCAGGACAATCCACATTCATGGTCATTGTAGAGTACACAAACTTTGTTTTCAAAAAAGCCGCTTCAGGGCTAACAGCTGTGCGATCATTGCATGAGCATGCTAGCGTATTAGAAGTGCTGCCCCAATAATGGCAAAGTACCTTATTATTGTTGGTGTTGCTATTTATTATTTTCATTATAATAATAATAATTATTATTATTATTACTATTATTATCATTATTGCTCCTCTTCACAGGACCTCACCCAATGGCTCCTCTATTGGCATCCAATCAGTACCTTCATTCTGTGGGCAGGAGATAGGCATTCTCAGGCTAGGTGAGAGCCCCATGGCTTATTTGTTCTAGAAAGCGGCCAGTCACTCACTAGGGGAGTCCCTCAGGGATCAGTCCTGAGAGTGTTGCTTTTTGGCATTTACTTTTCTGAAGACGAGGCCAATGCCACGGTTCTTTAGCTGACCCAATCTGCAGATGACTACAATTTTGGAGCAGTCATAAAACCCCCTATCAGTGCTAATGTTCCTCATGAATGGGTGACACAGACAAATAAGTTGTGTCAGAGCCATGGACCAAAACTAAATGCCAAGAAATGCATAATAGTATTCTTCAGGAAGTCATGCACCATTGGTATCTATCATACTGACAACACAACACTTAGACTTGACCCAGTAGTCAGGAACATGGGGCCATACATAGACAGTAATCTAGCCTTTGACCATCATACATCTACAGTAGAAGGAAATCATTCTATGTTGTGCAACTTATAAACAAAGGTATGGCATCTAGGACCAAGGAGGTCATTGTTCCTCTGTATTTGGCATTCATCTGACCTGTCATAGAGAACAGTGCCCCCTTTGATATGTAGCTAACCAGGCATATCCAACAATTGTAATGTCCACAAAGGTTACTTACTAAAAGAATACAGAGCATAAATAACATGTCCAATGCAGACTGCCTCAAGGCCCTATCCCTGTATTCTGTCTCCTACAAGCTGTTGAGGGGAGATCTATGCCTGGCACATGATGGACCTCCTGCATATCAGCAAAACAAACAGCATTAGAATTACTCATTCTGAAGACTTAAACCTTGCCTGTGATACAATTAGGACCTGCTGGAGAGACAGGTATGTATCCCAGAGACTACCTCTTCTCTACAACAGACTCCCCATTCATTTGAAGCAGAGTTCCTCTCTAAACCAACTTGGACAATTGGATGATGGACAGGAAATCTATCTCTGGTTTGGCACATATGTATCTAATGGACAGAGGCAGCCTGTAAATGTTTCATCTCCTAACTCCCTGCTTACACTTACCAAGGGTACCAGAACTTGTCAGGGATTAGGGATGCAGAGCTAAGCTTAAAATAACCTCAGTGATTGTTAGCATAGTGCACACCTATGAACCTATGAAGCTTTGAACATGTAGCACTATCAGCTCAGCCATTCACAGTGGCAAAGGTCAGGAAGTAGGAAGTTGGATAACTTGTTGGTCCTTTGAAGCACCATCTTACCTCTTGGTGACTGCCCAAGCTCTGTTTCTCACTGCCTGCCACATGGATCATGCCTCTGCATGGTGTGGCTGCTGTCTATCTGCATGAACATGATGTCAGAGTATGCTCTACAGTGTGACACCCTCTACAGCCTCTAGGTGTCAAGAAAGCTGTGAGCCAAGACTGCCTAATTCCCTTCAGGATGTGGTGAGCCACACATTCCCATCCCACCCTGTCAGCTCTCTCAGGTGGGTGCACAAGCTGCTAATCACATGCAGGTTGCATGAACCATTGTCAGAGCTTTATGCATTTACATGGTAAGAATCCAATTATTTAATAAGGTGTGTATTTGAACATAAGGACATTGTTATAGTAGCAAATTCCACTGTGCAACAATCTGTATGCTGAACATGACTCAAGTAAGGATGGATTTATTTCCAGGTGTAGCTATTGTAAATCATCTGTAGTAGTAGATCACTGGCTATTTCTCACAAAAAGCTTACTAACTCTGTGGTAGGCAGTTGTTATCAGCTTGTGTTAAAGTGATAACAATGATATTCATGATGGTTTACTAATTGCAACCTGTACAAGTGTCATTATTGTGAATCAGTAGCCCTGAAAAACATATTCAGCAACAAAGAAATAAGTTTTTTTGAGATGTGGGTTTACACTGTTGAACTAATAGTCCCTCCACTCAAGAGTAATCCTGCACATTAACTTCCTGCCTTTCCAGGTCATCTTCTTCATCTTCCTCATGTGTTCAATAGCATTCTATATGAGCTCCTTCTACATATACCTTTATACATGCATACATACAAATATTTCATGGGTATTAATGCCCTTCTAGCTTGCCAATATACCAAAACACTTGTTCCCATAATAAGTATCCGGGCTGTTCTTAAAAATATCTAGACTAGTATTTGTTTTAATGTAATTTGGTAGTCTGTTCCATGCATCAGCTATTCTGTCAGAGAACCAGTTAGGACACTTCTCATTCCTATAGAATCTTCTACATAGGTTGTCTGATGATTCTCTACTACTTTTTGTTAAACCCAAACATTCCCAGAAGTAGTTTTCACTAAATTCCCTATATACCTGAATAAAATCTCCTCTTAAATATCTGTAAGAGACTGTAGAAGTTCTGATATTTTAGTCTTTCATAACAACTTAAATTTTCACATCCATGGATGCCATTGGTATATTTCCATTGTACTCTTTCTAGCTTACTCATGCTTGTTTTCTTATAAGGTTTCCATATTGTTATTCCATACTCAAGCTTTGCTTGGTGTCCTTATGTACTGTAAAAATTGTCTCTTTGGAGCTTTTCTCCCCGGGCCTCCATTGAAAATGGACATGTATCTAGCTGGACTATCCTGGTTAACAAATGTAAAATAAATAAATAAATAAATAAATAAATACAAGTTTGGGTCTAATGTAACTAACAAACAATGACTTCATTATTTTTGATTTGGTCTAATGTAACTAACAAACAATGACTTCATTATTTTTGATTTGGTCTAAAGTAACTAACAAACAATGACTTCATTATTTTTGATTTCCTAGACTTTATAAATCTTTTTATATGACCTATAGTTCTATAACTATAATTTACCAATTGGTTGATATGATTAGAAAAACTCATAGCTGAATCTACCCATATACCCAGGTCCTTAAATGAGTCTACAGTTTCAATCACTGTGTGCTGTATTAAATATTCATGCCTACTAAATCTCAAGTCTATATTATAAACCCAAAAACCCTTTTGAGCGAATACTACAACAGCGACACATATAGCCCGAACCGCAAATACGCCAAAGCCCCTAAACTGTGAAATTTATAATTTCGAATCGTCATAGTCAGCTAACCCCACCGCGCTCAACATACTATGTACCCAAACATAATAAATAAACCACATACATACACTAACTAAACCCTACTTCTAACCCTACACTAAACCTTACATACATTACTATCTATGCGTTTACCTTAACCCGCACCCTAACCCTAAGGTCCGTAACTATCGCACACTTACCTTACTGAGATATACCCAAACAAAACAAATAATCCACACACATACACTTAACAAAACTCTACTTCTAATCCTACACTAAACCTTACATACATTACCTATCTATGGGCTTACCTTAACCCACACCCTTACCCTAAGGTCCGTACCTATCGCACACTTATCTTACGGAGCCATACCATAACAAATCGGCATTTCAACTTTTGCGGTTTTGGATGTTCGCCGTTTCCATCGTTTATGCAATATGTGTCACTCTTTTCAGATTCACTCAAACGGATCTTCGGTCTTCTAACATAGACCCCAAATCTCATATGCTTAGTTTTTGATTTATTTATCAGCATATTATTCTCCTGTTATTGTTATCCTTTATTATTCCACTCCTTCCTTGCTCCTTCTATTCTGCATGATGCTTTTCCACTCCCTCCCAAAGAAAGAGAAACATCAGTCAACGCACTCCTTCCCCATAAATATGCTCTCTTATACACTTCATGTTTTTCTAACTGCGTCTGTTTCTGCCAAAAACACTACACTTTACTATACCTATACCCCTTCCTCCTTCAACGACTCATTTGTTTTCCTTTGGGCATCCTATCACCCTTGTTACCATTACTGATTCCCCTTGATTGGACCATCTCTTTCCTTGTCAGTGAACCCTTTCTGATCCAAAAATCACATTTGTTTTATACTTTCTTCCTACATGTTATCCTTCACAACCACTGCTCACCTCATGTATTCAGGTACATCTACATTTTTCAATTTACCCATTTATTCCCCACACAACCTCTAGTTTTACTTGCACTTTCTGTTTGTCTGGCCATGTTTTTGAACTTTCCCATACCTCTCCCATCTTTTAAATCATATTTTGTTCATCATCCTGAACCCCCTGCCTCTCTGTTTCTCTCTCTACATTTCTGTTCTTTTTGTTAGTGATATTTTGGATCTCCTACATTCTGTTTAAACCTTACAGCCACCCCCTAGGTGTTGTAGGAGGCTGATATTTTTAATGTATGGGTCATATACTCAACTTCCCCTTTGTTGTTTAATCCTTCATGCTCTTTCTTGCTTTCCAGTCTCTCTTCCTCTCTCTCTCTCTATATATATATATATATATATATATATTTATATATATATATATATATATATATATATATATATATATATATATATAATACACACACACACACACACACACACACACACACACACACACACACACACGCACACGCACACACACACACACACACAGAGGAAAAAAAAAAACTTCCATTGGAAACATTATTTTCACACTGAGGTGCTAAAAGTTTCTTTCTATCTCTTTCTTTTTCTTTCTTTCTTTCATTGTTTCCTTCCTTCCTTCTTTCACTCCCTCATGACAAATGTTTGTAATTATGCCTCACAATAATAAAGCAACTCACTTTTCTGAAGGCTGATCCAAGTGACAAAGGAAGCATGGGAGAGACTACAGACGTCCCTTCATTATAGCTTTACTCTCTAGCATATTAACGCATGAATATAGACTGTTATTGTGTTAGGCGATCATCTGTCCTGATATTAGCTGATACATTACTTTTTCCATCAGTCATAAGGGAAATCACAGGAGAAACAAACCAGCTCTAAGCAGCATTTATGCTCCGCCAGCTGGAGCTTAGGGAACTAGTAAGTACATTGCCATCTTTGCTTTCGTTGCCATTTTTAACAAGCTATCTGTTACTACTTTTATATTCTACTAGTTGGAACAAGACACAGGAGGCAGTGCTTAACTTTTCCAAAGTAAAACCAACAGACAGTTTCTTTATACCTTATATTTTGTCTCCTCTCTTTGTAGTTTTTGCACTTCACCAAACTGTAGATCCTGTTTCTCTGTCTTTCCCATATCTCACCCCTCCCCCAAGGTAACTGCTGCTGTTTACCCTCACCACACTCTATTCATGTGTAGGTTCTTTCATAGATACTACCCTTCAGTCTGCAAAATACACTTCCACTTCATCCATTTCTCCCTATTCATCTGTCCTTTATGTTGAGTGGTCAAGTTAGGATGCCATTGAAGGATGCATAGTTTACACCTGTGAGTATAAGAGTATCACCACCATATTTCATAGCCATTGTCCAGGGATAGAAGCAGGGCAACTCACCAGCAGACTCCATGCAGGCCACATTCATATAGTACTACAACATCCCCATCATGGAGGATCTATAACTCAGTCACATCAGGCCATTGCAATGTCTCTTATTTGTAGTCATGTATCCACAACTCTCTCAGTCATAGGAGGGCAATATCTATGACACAGAGTTCCTCTTGCCATGAAGGCCTTCTATCTCTGGTAATATGATGCCCCCCACACAGATTACATTGTCAGTGCATCCCATGACACACTTGTGTGAATGATGGGGGCTGTGGCCCACTGCACATTCATTTTGTGTGGTACATGTGGAAGTTTATTATGCACAGCGTGATTCAATCATGCTCTTCCAATCACAGCCTGTAACTAACACTACATGCATCATGCTTGGTCTGTGTGACACTGCAGTGTGTCTGTGTGCTCATTAGTGTCCATAGAGCTGAATTAGTTGCTGATGCTTCACCAACACTGCCATGTACTATGTCTATTACACTCTGCGGGTTGGAGTATACCTGATCTCATTGCCTCTGGACCACCATTCATTACTAGATGATGTCAATACCGTGGCTGATAGAGGTGCTGTTCTAGCAGGTCTGCATGTTCCCAGGATTGATGAGTAGATTGAATGTTACTTTGTAATAATAAAATATAAAAACATATCTTGGCAATGGAACTGGACTTCCAGAAGTCCAAACATATGGTCTATGACATTCCATGTTTGTGTGTGGGCAGTGTTATACTGCTTTGTAATGATACTACATGGGTTCTATGCAGGCATAATTAACCAGGGTTCCAGTGGATATCCTACAACACATGAAACACAGGAGGAGCATGTGGGCTGTGACATGTTTATGCACTGTCTTTGGCTTCATATATGTTGACTTATCACAATGCATGCACATACCAACAAAGTGGCCCTATGGAATGTCACTATTTGGGAAGCCGTGACATAGATTACTTTTATGCCAGTTGTTTGAATCACGGTCAATACTTGAGTGCTGTGCAGACACACTGGTTATTAAACCATTTGCACCGGATATTACCTGGCAGTTCCTAGAATGGTATCCCTTCCTATTGAAATACCACTATCCATGGACACTAGGTAGGGTTTTTATTATCACATGTGTACAATCTATAGCTCTCATAACTTTGTGGAAGCAAGTAACAACACAGAAAGTCATGCATGGTAGTGTCTGATCCTCTGATTTATAG
>NC_056728.1:553158110-553160610 GCF_019279795.1 Protopterus annectens
TGAGAATAAAAGTGTGGATTATGCATATTATTATGTAGCACAATGGACTGATTCCTAACTGTGTTCTAAGCAGCCAAGGCTTGATTAGTGGCCCCTGCATTGGAGAAGTCAGATAGGAGGGGGAAGAATGAAAGGACATGACCACTCATGCCTCTGGGAGTGTGTGCAACATAAGTGCCTGGATGGAAGGCCTCTTGAAATGAGGGGATATCCTCCACTTTCATCTAATTACATTTAGACAATGGGCAAACTGTACATCAATACCCTGATTGGAAAACGAGCATTCTCCAGCAGGGCATTAATGTACTAGTAATGCCCACTGAAAAAATGAGTTGGTTGCTTCACAGCAGCTTATCAAGCAGCCGTGAAGCTCAGACTGGGGAACTGGAAAGGCTGCCATTATTTCACGCTCAGTAAACAGCATCTTTGCTGTTTAGTAAGTGTAAAATATAAAAAAGAAGAAAATGAGAGTGATGTGTGAGTGAATGCATGTATGTAAGCAGAGGAGACTGTGACAGACTGAGAAAGAGGGTGAGACAGATCTTGTGTGAGTGAATGTGTGTTTGATAGCAGAGGAGACTGTGTGTGTATATATATATATATATATATGTAGGTGTGTGAAAGCAGAAGAGACTGTGTATGTGTGAATGGGAGAGGAAATGGGCTGTATGTAAAATTGTTTCACTTGCTTATTATTTTTTTAAGCACTGTATTATTTTTTTATATTTGACGTAAAAGGCTTCTTCCAACACCATTAACATATAGCATATACTACAGCAAGGTTGAAACAGTAGGCAGGGGAACTATTTTACATTAAAAATATATAAAAAAAAATAATTTAGTACTTAAAAAAATAAATAATCAAGTAAAACACAACAATTTTACAGGGAGCCCATTGTCTAAGCACAATAATGCCCTTCATGGTCTGTTTTAACGTGTAATTAATGGCCTTCCAGGAGAGTAGAGGCCCTCCGCCCACAGAATTGGGCCTCATGATACTCTTTTGTGGGCATTAATTACACATTAACACATACCCTGGAGGGCATTATTGCTTGCGTGTCACCACTATGCTTCACCAGATATAAGTGTTTGGGACTGGAGAAGCTAAGAGAACAAATACAAACAACCCTAATGGCTGTCTAAATGATGCCCCCTGTCAACCAATTCTTACCGTGATGGTGAAGGATGCTGATGAGCAATAGACAGTGAGGGCAAAGAGTGCAAAATGTGGGGTATATGTCATTTGTGTTATGTTGTTTTAGATGTGCTAAAGGCAACAAGTTTTCAACAGAAATTAGTTAAAAATATTTGTTTAGGGACCACTAAAGACAGAGGTAAGTTGAACATGTAGAGTTAGTTAGGTTAAGTGCCCAGTCTGAGGACAATTACATTTTGCCTTCATAAGATATACTTTTAGCTAGGAGCAGAAAAATGGAGTATGAACGAATGCTTTGAGATGGGAAAGACATGATTCTCACAATTTGGGAGAAAGAGTAGACAATTCCATATTCCTTGGAATGAGTGAATTGACACCACTATCACCATTGTAGCCCAGCTCCACAAGTGCCTAAGACAATCACTGAACTCCTTTGTATGATTTGCAGTCATGACTCTATCCTTCTGTCCTCAGAGTCATCTTTCTTATTAGATTTCAAAGGTAACTGTTATAAAGTTGATATTGGTAGACACAATGGAGTATGGCTCAATGCTAAAATAACTTTTATTATTGAAATATACATGCTAGCACCTTGGTGTGAAGGCTGCCAGCCTAGCTAGATAGAATTTTGTAGATAATTTTATATCATTTGTAAATATTAATATAATCAACAGGCTTGGTTTACAAATGTAAAGTGAACTATATGTTATTAAACTATATGTTGTACTGAGCTTCAAAAATGTAACCGCAGTGCACTATGCTGGAAGAAAGCTGAGTCAAGCATTGTATGACTGTTAGATCTCAAGCTCAGAGACAGGATGTCTGGACCAGGACATTCTTTCTATTGTCTTGCTTTAAGAGATAATTACTAAGGTTTTATATGTATAATGTATTTTATTGCTGTGGCTTTCTGGCCAGGTGCAGCTTACCCAGAAATGTAAATTCTGAGTTTCTGTGAGACTGGGAAACTAAATCAGAACTGTTAAGAATGATGTAATCTGAAATGACTCAGCAGTACTTTGTTATCAAAGACTTTCCCAGAAGAAAGAGAGGGCATTGTGGATTTTGTTTGAAGAACATCTGCTCACCAGCACTTGCTTGCTCTGTATGTAAGTAGAATTGAGAACAGAGATTTCTCTTAGAGGTAGATAGAAACAGTAAGATTAGTCTAGCTGTTTTCTATATTTATGTCAGACTATCCTACAATATTATTTAAAAGCTTCTTGTGATTTCTGAACTCTGTAATGTCATTGTGTTGAAGTAATAAGATTTGTCTTGTGGTTTTTATTATTTATTATTGAATAGTTTTAAAACTTTCAACTGTGGCTGTTTTGTGTAGAGATA
>NC_056728.1:553165610-553220610 GCF_019279795.1 Protopterus annectens
GCCTGGTGGTGTGAATATCCTTGGTGAATATGGACACTCCTCCACCTTTAGTGTTTCAGTCCTGGTTTGGTGGCTGAAAAGTGTGGTAAGAGTTGTAGCCTGGTATTGCTGGGGTGCTCTCTGGAGCCTTGAACCAGGTCTCAGTTACTGCACAGATATTGATGTTCTCCATTTTTAGGAGTGCCTTGAGAGAGTGCATTTTGAGGTTTAGACTTCTAGCATTGAGTAGCATTACCTTCAGATTTTTAGCAGGGGGAGGGGGCTGCAAGTGGCTTGACCCCTGCAAAAAATGTCTACTTTTGTATTGCATGTTTCAAGAATTAGCCTCAGAGCATGTGCTGTAAGTTGACAACATGTTTTTTTTTTGCATTTCTGTGGCTCAGCTATTTGTAGTATATCCACCTATCTATCTACCTATATATCAAACTATATGTGTGTGTATAGCTATATATATATATATATATATATATATATATATATATATATATATATATATATGTGTGTGTGTGTGTGTGTGTGTGTGTGTGTGTGTGTGCGTGTGTGTGTGTGTATGTGTGTGTGTGTGTGTATGTGTATGTTTAAGGCATTATTGTCTTCAATATCATTTAACAAAAATAAATAGTCATCTTTCTGGATCCTTTCCTAACCCTTACAACACATACTGACAACATTGTTAACAAATGGCTGGCACATCTACCTAGTTTCTCCAGGGATATCTCATCTCCTCACACCAGTGTCATGCATAGCTATTGCAGGCAGCATCCTTTAACTAAATTACAACATGGACATCCATTCCTAGCTCATTAGCCATTTTGTAATAAGCTGGAAATAAAATATCTAGATTTCTGTCATCAGCAGATTCTTAAATGTACCACAGTGTACAGTCCTTCTTTGTTCAATGCGATTCAAAACAATAAAGCTTGGTTACTGTCTTCCACTAAAGATTATTTTTTTTTCAGTCAAGGCTACTCACCCAGAAGTAGAAAAGATGAAACCTATCCCTTTTTGTCCTTGCTTCAAAAAGTAGCTATAGGTTAAAATCCTTTTCCAAGTTATGAGGAACCACTTGGAACCACCCCTGAAATGAAGCTAAAAAAAACAACAAACTGTGGGAGTCTATAAAACTTCACTGAGAGAAAACCAGTTAAATGAAATGATTTGTATGTGGTTTCATGACCAAAGTTGAATTATCAGATCATTTTATGTTTGCAGTTTCAGTTTTAGTCTATCATACAAAATATATTTTTTTACAATTTTGCAAAACAGTATTCTTTACAATTTTTATGGAATTTGTACATATTTGTTTAATGCTGTTTTTGTCCTTGATGTTTTAAAATGCATATATTCTGTATTATAATCTATAAACTTTAACTGCATGGACATTATTTATGTTATGGTATCTAAGCTCAGGTCATAGCTAAAAAGGGTCAGCAGTTAAGTTCATATACCTGGAAAACAAAAAGTAAATAAATGATATATAGTAAAAGTAATGACTTTAATATTGTTATTATTATTATTATTATTATTTATTTAAAAAATATTCCTATTTGGAAGATTGATTATATTTAAGTAACATTATTGTATTACCAAATTTATTATACATTATTTAATTCAGACTACTTTGTTTGCTCAATCTAAATGTATATTGATGAAATTTAGAAATTCCTGTTCAAACATTTGTCATGTTCCACTTTAATAAACCATACAAACACCCAAAGACCTTTGATGACCTTCATTGTATAACATAAAAAATGATAACATGAAACTTTATTGAATACAATACCACTTCAATTCCTTGTAAATAACACATGAAATAAATAACCATAAGGGCAGCATAACCGCTCTCCCTTGGATAAGCAGCGTCCCCCACTTGCTCACTTATCATTGCACTAACAAGGCAATGTCCCAGCTCACTTTCAGCATTTCTTCAACAGGCCAAACCATTAATTCAAACACCTCCACCATCAAACTTTACCACCTCAAATCCTTCCACCAATTATCTGCTGGGGGGGGGGGGCAGAAGAGGGGCAAGCCTGTCCCTCTTCTCCACCCATCATCCCCCACAGAGCTGTTCCCCCTCACACCATAACCCTGCTAACTAATCCTGCCAGATATAACCCCAAATTTAAATTGAACAAATCAAGTCCAAATTCACTAAGGTGAACCCCATCAGCCCTATACCACATGGGATCCCTAGCCTCAGACTTAACATACCTGATAGTATGCACCCCCGTCCCCTTCAACTGTTTTGCCAATGTAAAATTAACATACCTCCTAGCCCTCTCAATCGCAGAAAAATTATCTAGCTCCCTCCAAACTAACCTGGGAATAATCTCAGACCAAACCAACCAAACTGATGGATAAAGCTTCCTTAAAGCTCAACAATCCTCACAAATATTATAAACCAACTGCTTCTTCAGAATCTTACCCAAATCATTCCTCCCTAAATGAATCACCAAAATTTGTGGCAATCCCCATTGACTTTGTAGCATGGTAAATACTTAAAGTATCCGGTTCCACATCAATCCTCTAATACCATGCCTTCAATCTGAAATTTTGCAAGCCCAAATTCATGCCATTGCTTCCAACAGCAACTGCCTAGTACATGAATGAATGTCCTAAAATGACAATCCTTTCCCCTAAAAAAAAAAAAAAATAACCACAAAATAAATCCACCAAAACTTATTTAATATAAGTCAAAAATGCATTAGAAGACCACTGCCCCACTCTCTTAATGACTTCAATTGAACTGCCTCCCTTTACTAGATCAGATGCCCTACCCATCCTAAAAGAATGAGTAGAAAACTTGTCCACTTCCAAACCAACACTGAGAAGAGCCCTTCTCATAATCAAATTCAATTGCACCCCCATTAATGCTCTACCACCTACTGATGTAAAAACTAATCCTTTTGCCCTAGCCTCTTTAGCAGCACACAGCCAAGCAATGGGACACATCCATACTGACCTAAATTGCACAAAAACTATAGATGTCCCTTTTCCTCCTTGATCAGTTTTTGATGATCTCTGCCTAATTTGCACTGCCCTTGGCAATAGAAGCACATTATCCCACACCAATAAACCCAATAACTCGGACACACAGAAAGCTCCACAGTACACCCATACACTTGCTGTACCCCACATTACATATTCTTCTGAACTTCCACAAACTCTGCTTAAAACCTTTAGCAACATTCTTAAAATCCCCGTAGTCACTGGCCATCTCCTATCCCTAGAAGGGCCTTCTCCTGTACCCCAACCTTTCAAAACTCGCCCAACTGTCCATGACCTAGTCCAATCCTCTAATCTGGCCGACTGAGTGAACACACCAATTGCTGCCAAAGCCACCCTCATCGATTGTGCTGCCTTACCCTGTCTCCTCAACATGGTTAAATAATGCAGCAATAAACATTCCAACCACACACACTCCTCTTCCAGTAACTGCCTCACAAAACTATCAAAATCATGCAATGCCCTACCATATACTTTCCTTGTGGATACCACCCATGACTGCTGCACCAACTCGCTGATCACTACTGCCCTTGCTGCTGTTGGAGCCATCTGCCAAAACCTGCAAAACTAAAAAATGAGACAGGCTGTCAGCTATCTCATCCTTTACCCCCAGTATCTGCACCTCTGTAAAAGAAATGTTAATCAACAAACTCTGCAACTCTAGCTTACGAAGAACCAACTATCAAACCAATTTGGCCATCTTAACCTGCAACACTCTCACCACTGAAATGTTGTCTGAATTAAACACTAACCTCCTACCCCTCAAATGATCCTGCTTTACCACTGATGCAGCCCAAATTGGCATAAGCTCAAAAAAAGACAACATCCTATTTCCACTCTTCAGTCCAATGAGAAGGCCATGGTACCAAGAACTATTGCCCGGCAAAAAATGCTCCCATACCAAGACCCCCAGCTGCATCCATAAACAACTGTAAATCCACTTGACCTACCCAATCTGTCCGCTAAAATGTGATCCCATTAAACTGATATAAAAACTGTGACCACAAAGCTAAGTCCTCACATACTAACTTACTAACCCTTACCTATGGTGCTTACTCTTCCCTCCTTTCAATATAAATGCCACCAACCTACAAAATGCACGTCCAGGATGCACTGCCCTGCAAGCAAAATTAATCAACCCCAACAACACCATCATCTTTCTCACACAGATCTTACTCCTGGACTGTACCCACATGTTTTTCTCCTGTAGACAAACCAGCTCTTCCCCCGGCAAACTAAAAAACCTTGGCCTGCATCCACAATCAAACCCAAGAAATCTAACACCTTCGCTGGACCCTCCAGCTTATGTTTAGCCAATGACACAGCCAAGACCTCACACAACGCCACAAACTCATGCATCACCACCTGTGCCCCTTCTCTCCCCTCATCCACTAGCAAAAAGTAATCTAGATAATGTACTGCTCTCTGCCCTTCCACCCTCTGTTGCCATATCCAATGCAAAGCCGTGCTAAACTTTTCAAAAGTGGAACAAGGCACTGCACATCCCATTGGCATAGTTGTGTCAAAATAGAAACTATCCCCCACTACCATGCCCAGTAATGGCCAATCCTCCTCCCATACAGACAGCAGATGAAAGGCTGACTCAGTATCTACCTTAACCAGCCAAAGATCCTCAAAACTTCTAATGATGCAGACCACATCGTCCAGAGATGCATACGTCACTCTAACCTGCTCCCCTGGGATGAAATCATTAACAGAATTGCCTTCAGGATAAGATAAATGATGTATTAAGCAAAATTCACCCAGCCTCTTCTTGGGCACCAAACCCAAAGGTGACACTTTAAATTTGGTAAATGGTGGACAATTAGATGGGCTCAACAATCTACCCACCTGGTATTCCTTCTCAATCAATGCTCTCAGGACATCCTCCTTCCCTCCCCTGGACTGACTTCAAATTTTTACCCACCTTGCCATCACCCACCAAAGTAGACTTAACCAAAAATCCCCTTGAAAAAATGTCAACCAATTCCCCAGCCCCTGCTGGTAGCAGAGACTGTGCCAGCAACTCCCTCAAGACCTGTACCTTAATAGGTGAATGGGTTGCCTGAGCACCCCCTAGCTCCTCGAAAGGACCCTCCCCTTTGGCCATGAAAATTGCCCCTGCCACATGCCCCTTGTAGTCCCATGGGAGGCCCACTCCATCCTCTCTGACCCAGAAAGTAAGATGCCTGGCCCCCAAACTGACTCTCACCTCTACCACATTGCATTGCTGAATGTGCACCCATACATTTAGAACAAGCATGGGAGAATCTCCAGTCTGCCCATGAACATCTCCTTGCATTAAAAGCCCAACAAATCCCGATGCCCTCTTCTGCTGGCCTACTCACTCTGTTACCCATCCCAAAGCTGTCCATCATGGTTGACAACCAGATATGTAGATGTCTAACTTCCCAGTGCATGGATTTTTCAACAGCTTTCCTTTTATGGAACATCTGATCATACCAAAGCCACACATTACCCGGTCGTAACCTTTGTGCCTCCCGTATAGTCAAAAAATATGCTAGGAATAGAAGAGCCAAAGAATTGTCCCTCTCCAACCACACTGCCATATAATATATAAAATCCAAGACCCAATTTTCCCATGTTCTTTGCCAAAACTTACCCACATGCCTGCGACCTAAAGCTGCCAATGCTGCCAAAAGGTCCTGTCCATTCACCATCTCAGCTTCCATCAAATGTTGTACCCCATCTGCATCAATTAACTCAAAAATATCTACAAACTCCCCTTTCCAAATCTTCTCGTTCACCACAAGTGATATATGAGGAATTAAATGGATTGAGGCACCCTCCTGCCCTAATGCCTGTGTCATCAACCAGTCCCCCGGCCATGTCCCAAAGTCTGACCCTACCTCATCTAAACAAGGGTCCCCATCCTCTTCCAACATTGAAAAGGTACTATCAAAACTAAAATCACAACCCACTAATACCTGTAAACCTGCAACAACTGCAGTGTCTACACCTGCACCCTGCAAGACCCTGGACTCTCTGTTAACTCTGCCTTGTCTACCCCCACCCAACCCTAAACAATCACGCCCCACTACTTGCCCTTCCACTTCCACCCCAGCACAGCCTAACAAATCATTACCTGTTGAGGCTGAAGGTGTTGCCACTAGTGTCTCAACCTCCATTGTCCTCTCTTCAGCAGTCATCATCTGTCTTGATCACTTGGCTTTAGATGGTCTTGCACTGGTTCCCATCTGCCACCTCTTCCTAGTTTTTGGACCCTGCGTGGAAGATGTTGCAACCTCATCCAGTATCTCCTGAAACAAATCCTCTGTTTGCGCCACGATACTCTCCCATCTCTGCCTCATCACACGTGCCTCTGCCATGTTCTCCAATTCTCTACCTGAAAAACAAATAGAGAATTGTAAGTACAAAACAAACAAAAAAAATAGGTTAAATAACACACATATGGTATACTTTGAGTTTAAAGGCTATAAAACAGTGAAAAAGTAAAAGTATAAAAAACTTTGTTCTTTGTTTCAGCACAATGCAATTAAAGGTAGACACAGAAATGGTGTTTATAATAAATCTACGTATGATAATAAGAATGGCTACATGAAAATTCCTCTGAAACTGAAGAAATATCCAGTTTAAAAACTGTTTACATCATTGTCAACAGGGTTTAACTTTGCAAAGTGACTAATGTACTGGGTGGTTAAAATAGAAGCCTATTAAGCATAAATGGCACTGGGATACTGACCCTGGCACTTCAGCCACCGCAACCACCCCTACCACATGAGCTGCCAGCACCAGGCTGAAAGGAGAAGCCCCCCCTAACCCCAGCCTTGAATTAGGCTTCTGCTTTATGTTTTCTATTTTATTAATTTATTTTATTTATATATTTTATGCTTTTTTTTATCTGAATGCCACCAGCATTACCGCACATGTGCACAATCCCTCTCGGCTAGCAGCGAGCCTATGAACTGCTGCCATGCTGCCTATACCCGAACACCATCAGGGATGAAACAAGCCAAACCTGCAGCTCCCCACAACCACCACCACTCACCGACTGACCCAAAACCCACTTTATGTTATTTTATTAATATTTTATAATTAGTTGAAAAAACTCAGTCCTCAGGGTAAAGTGCCTCAATGATAATATGTAGTATAATCCAATGAAGAAATCAAGAGGCAACATCATAAACAGCGAAGACTTTATTCACATAAAAACATGACCAGATATGAATAAGTGAGCACTTTTGTGTTCCTAGGAACGCTTCTTCAGACTTAATAATTTCATCAAAGAAACATCAGTTTAAATATATCCTATGTTTATAGGTATACATTTATGTGAATAAAGTCTCCTTCGCTGTTTATGGTGTTGCCTCTAGATTTCTTCATTGGAATATTTTATAATTAATTTCCTTTTTTTTTTTAATATGGTCACTGGCGCAGTGCACATGAATGGACAGCTGTTAACGGCCCACAAAAAGCCAATTAAATGCCATTACCACCAATGAAACCAGGAAAACAACCATACACACTGAAAAAAAACACATCACAACCACCACAGCCAAAAACTCCGGACATGAAACCCGACACATGGAAAAATACTTTTATAACAAGACAAACTACTGCACAGCCTTCTCTCAGCCCCCTAACCACCAACAAACACAGAAATTATCCACTGGGTGCCCCTGAAAGCCGTGCCACCTCCCCCAACCCACAGACAACTAACGAGTACAAGAAAACCATAAAATTACATCCTCACCACTAAACCACCAATGAATACCAAATGACCGGGCTATCTTAATTCCAACATTAACAATTTCACAGACTGAGCAACTGAGTCAAGCCAAACACTACAGCCCAGCTGCCTTCCTTTACGTACAAGCCCCAGGATCTCTACATCAAATGCTTACTCTCCCTGAAGCAGAAGAGAGAAGAAAAAAAAAATCTTCTTTACCTAAATCTTCTATCCCATTCCTTGTGAAACCAGTAACTGAGCTTACCTTCTATGCCTGTGTAACCACCCAAGGCCTACCTTACTTCCCTCAGGTCATCTGGAACGTGATCCTGCTTCAAGATCCTTATCAAAATCTAATTTCAATAAACTAGCAATATCATATAATAATATTACAAGATTTGCCACAGGAGCCTCTTTTCGAACCCATCATTGCTCAAATCTTAAACAACTAGGCTGGCTAGAATTACAAAATCAAATACGACTACAGCAATGTACCATCACCCATGAAATCTTCTATCAACCTTCTAATACCACAATACTTAGTACCCTTATTTCTCCTTATAAAAATCTATCTTCCTTGTGCTCCACCACAAAGCTACTAGCGGCACCCTATATATCCAACAACAAAGCTGGGGACTGTTTGTTCTCGAACTGTACTGGACCTATCTGGAACAAGCTTCCAAGTGAACTCACTGCTATTACTTCTGTACCCACTTTCAAGAAGCACCTAAAAACTTTGCTTAACTCTCAATGGCTCCGTCCTTGTACAAACCCTGACTAAACTTATTCCCTCTACCTTTTTTTCACCCCCTCAAACCTTTTCTAGGTTCTTTTAGTATTTTTGTTTGTACCTTCAATAGGCAGCTAAAAACTGTGCCTAATCCTCAACATCTCTGTCCTGTACAAACCCTGACTAAACTTTCTATTCCCTCAACCTCATTTCACCCTTAAAAAAAAAAAAAAAAAAAAAAAAAAAAAAATATTTCAAGTATAGCAAAGTATTTTTCTTGGTAATGCTTATGAACCAGTTTTTTTATGTAACACCTTCCTTTTGTATAATATTTCTGATTTGAATGTATAACAACTCTTGATTATATAAACCCATCTTTTTGTGGGGCTTTTCTCCCCGGGCCTCTACTGAAAATGGACATATATCCAGCTAGACTAGCCTGGTCAACAAATGTAAAATAAAAAATAAATAAATAAAATAAATAAGATAACACCAAATGTGACTTTCAACAACTAAAACCCACCTCAAAATCCTACAGGACCCACCCCCCAAACCTTACTTTACTTTCTTCCTCAGCCTCCAACCTGTTTAACCCTTTCTTGCCCACTCCATTCAAACTCACTTACTATGCACCTTACCTACTTCTTTCTGACATCCCAAACCCCCCCCCCACACCAATAAAAATGTCCTGTGACAACTTTCTTCTGCTGCAAACTTCATTTTTCACCATTTAATAATGCAAGACTCATTTGAGAAGAAAAGGTATTGGGCTTTCTAATTTAAAAAAAAACAAATATTTTAGCTTCTATCATTAAAGTAATACTAAATTGGACATTTGATTATATCTGGAAAAAAAACTTTGCTAGATTCTCCTTGTGTTCTGACTGAGTGTACTTCTCAGCAGATAAGTATATATTTTGGCACTTTTAAACTGTTCAGAGTTCAATAAAACAATAATTGAATTCAGTTCAGAATATAGTTTGAATAAATTGCATTAAATTAAACTGTATTTGCTTTAATATTGCTACACACTCAAGTGGGCTAGCTTGCACTGCACTTGAATTGTTTTTGGTGCTGTTTTAGCAGATTTTCTGTAAAAAAAAATCTAAGCTTGTTTCCTGCCTTTCCTGTATCTAGTCTAGTCCAGATAAAGATTTGCTGTATCCAGGGCTGTTTGTAAGCTTCTGAGCTCCCCAAGCCTTTCTGTGTCAGAGGGAAGCCTTATAGCTTGTCAGTGTGAGTGTTAAACACTAGGTAGCCTATCTACAACAAGAGGTGTGGTTCCTGGCCCAGAAATTGTAGTTTATTGGCTGTTTGGACAGTTTTTTCATCTCTTTCAACATTCTGGTTTAAAAGCCCATGCTTACACTTGTTTGCCACCTTTCCTGTAACTAGTCTAGTCCAGATACAGATTTGCTGCACCCAGGACTGTTTGTAAGCTACTGAGAGGTGCCAAAGTCTGCTCTTCAATTTTTCCCATAGATCTGCTAGTTCTCTCCTCTCCTGCACTTTTGCTAGCTTATTAGTCTAGCACTTTACCATACCAGACTTCTTGTAGCAATTATGGTTGCACACAAAAGTGCAACCAGCACTAAATGTTCTACAAAGGAACAGCTCCAGTACTTATTATTAATGCCCACCCCTGAAGACATGTCTAAAAGTCAGTTCCCTGTGCTTTCTCCTATTAACCTGGTGAACTTGGGCATCCTGAGGCAATGTAGCAACTGCCTCATGTACACCAACAACCCTCTCCTCTTACCTCCCAACACTCAGACTTGTGAGAGATGCACTTATATATCCAAATTGGAAGCCACGCACTCTTCAGCCAAGACCAGAATAGCTCATCAAAGAGGAGAAGGTCAACATTTGCACCACACCACATGAAACACATAGCCATCCAGAACACACACCAACACTGCCTTCATGTAAAAACACAAACCAAACACCCACCTTCATGGAGGTTCTCAATAAAAACCTATCCAAACAGCAGAGCTTTCCAAGGCAGAAATGCACTCGACCACCACAACACAACATTAATCACGAGACACAACTTTCCTAAACAGTGTGCCCCTCAACCAAAGCCCCAAAGGCAAAACAGCATGCCCAGCACACTTGTCATAGATGAGTCGATAGTGAGGCACAATGATGTCTCACTCACTTGATTGAATAAGGAGAAAGTAACAGTTAACTGCCTGTCAGGTGCCAGGAACTGCCACATAATGCACACACTCAGGTCCCTCAACATCAGGTGCAAATATAACTCTGTCATTGTACATGTGGGTGTGAATGACCTGAGATGTATCTCCCTAGACTACATGAAAAGAGGCATGGAGGAGCTCTCGGATTATGAAGCCCAGGCGAGTATTACCCTAGCACTGAGCAGCATCCTACCATCACAGAGAATGATACCACAGTACAAGCAATGATTGATTTCAACAATTGGCTAAGCTTCTGGTGGTCATACTAAGGGGATCCAGTATCTGTCTGCCTGGGATGACATGATTTACAGACCTCGATGCTCTGCCAAAGATGGCCTGCATCTGTCACCCCTGGGCTTCCGGATACTGGCCAAGGATCTTGCCACCCCCATAGCGCCTTTTTTGGTGATGTTCCAAAGACCAAATAACCACCATAACAGCTACAAACAAATACAATCTGAGGGTCATGCTGCTCAACACTAGAAGTCTAAATCTCAAAATGCACTCACTCTAAGCACTCCTTAAAATGGAGAACATTGACATTTTTGCTGTAACAGAGACCTGGTTCAAGGGAGCAGAAAGCATCCCTGCACTACCAGGCTATAACTCACTCCACACCTTTCAGCCCTAGAACTTGGACTAAAGCTCCAAAGGTGGTGGTGTTTCCATATTCATAAAGGATGAGCACACCTCCAGATTCGTAGCCCGACATAATGCATCAGAGATACTCCAGGTGCAGCTAACATTGGGTGAGACAGTGATCCAGGTTGTAGCCTGTTATAGGACCCCAACCATGTCCAAAGACTCATACTCCACATTCCTATACACCCTGGAGAATATTAGGGTCCAACCTAACACTTTCATACTGAGCGACTTCAACTACCCCTCCATTAACTGGGAAAACTACACATGTACCAATACACTTGCCCAACATTTCCTGGAATTCATTAATTCTAATGGCCTGGACCAGCTTGTTCTTACCCCCACTAGAGGTAGCAACATTCTTGACCTCCTCATTACTAACATGGACGACTGTTGCTCTACAGCAATAGTCAACTCCTCTCTGGATAGATCCGACCACAGACTGATTTTATTTTTTTTATTTTATTTGTATTTTAAATGTGTTTACCGGGCAGGTCCAGCTGGATATATGTCCATTTTCAGCAAAGGCCAGGGGAGAAAAGCTCCAAATACAGACATTGATATCAGAATTTACAAATTTAGTTCATTAAAAAAATATAATAGTATTAGCATTATCATGTTCTTACAGAAGCAACAATTTGAAATTAATTTCACCTTGGAAATGCACACCCCCCCAGCAAAGGTAACCATCATGAAAAACTACTCCAAAGCTAACTTTGGGCTCCTAAAAACAGAGGTGGCTAACTTCACGGCACCCATGCAAATGGAGAATAGTTGTATGACTGCTGATTCATACACCAATGCACTTTACGAACACGTACAGAATTGCATGGATCTTGCCGTACCCAACAGACCAAGACTCTCTCCTCCAAAAAAAGTAAGCCAATCTGGTGGTCCCCTGCCATAAAGAAACTCTATAACAGGAGGAGAAAACTGATGCGGTATAAGGTGAAATCCCAAGACTGGGGAAACTCCCTTATCAGCCTCAACAAAATGTTGAGATCCCTCATCAAATCCTCTAAAGCTAACTATGAAAACATAATTGCAACAGATAGTAAAGACAGCCTCAAGGCCTTCTATAGTTATGTAAAGAATCTCCACAGCAAAACCCAGATTTGCTCTGAGCTACTGCACAATGGTACCTCCTATATCGAGCCAATAGATATTGCCAATATATTGGCCGACAGATTTAGTGCCAACTTTACCCCCCAAAGGATCAATCACAATACCAGTAGATTGCCAGGCACCCAGTATTACTGCTGCACAGGTTAAAACAGCACTATCCATGGCTAAGAATACAGCTTCTATGGGACCTGACAATATCCCTGGCTGTGTTCTACATGAATTACAGAGTGAACTGGCACCTCACCTGTGTGGCCTGTTCAAGCACAGCCTCACCTCAGGCTTTGTACCTACCAAATGGTGCACTGCTATAGTCAGCCCTCTCAACAAAGGAGGAGTGACTACAGGCCCTGGGAACTCCCCATTAGCCTGACAAGTCTGATATGCAAAGCTATGGAATGCATCATCATGGACCTAATAAACAAGGATATAGGGAATCTCCAAACTCTGGATCCCACACAGTCTGGTTTTGTGAAGGGTAGATCATGCCTGCTCAACTTGGTCGACTTCTTTGAGTCAGGCACAAGAGCTGTGGATGAAGGCAAGGTGGCTCATACAGCCCACCTTGATCTGGCCAAGGCGTTTCATACCATCCCCCACTCTGAAATCATAGAAAAACTCACTAAGCTAGGCATCAACCCCTATATCACTAAGTGGGTTGAAAACTGGCTCACAGATAGAGCCCACAGTGTGAAAATAGCTGACTCCAAGTCAGACTGCTGACCTTTTAGGTATCTACTTCTCAGAAGTCCAGGCCAACACGAAGGGACTCTGGCTGACAAAGTTCACAGATGATTGCAATTTGGGAGCCATTATTAACTCCCCAAGTGATGCTGACACCCTACAGAAAGGCCTCACTGAGACTAACAACTGGTGTCAGAACCATGGCCATAAGCTCAATACCAAATAATGTGTCATCATCCCCTTTAAAAAAAAAAACAGTTCCCATGAATTACCACATCAATGGTAGTCCACTGAACACAGAAGGAGTTATAACAGATCTGGAAACACAGGTTGAAGGAAATCTCTCTTTTGACCACCACATTACCACTGTGGTCAGAAAGTCCTTCTGTGTGACACATCTCATTACTAAGGGTTTTGCATCCAGGAAGATAGAAGTCATTGTCTCCCTCTAATCTTCCCTCATTAGGCCAGTCATCGAGTACAATGTCCCATTTGGCATGTACCTCACTAGACACCTGCAACAATTGGAGAGGCCGCAAAAGTACCTCACAAAGAGGATCCTAGGCCTTAAACACTTGTCTTATATGGACAGACTCAAAAAATTCCAACTATTCTCTGTCTCATATCGCCTACTTAGAGGCAATCTCTGCTTGACTTACAAAGCCATGTCTGACCCAGCTCTGTTAAAAATGCTACATCTAAAAAAATCCCAATCCCATTGCATCACATGCTCCAGAGACCTCAACCTCATTACCACAATCAAGAGAACATGCTGGAGGGACGGGTTCATAACCCAGAGACTGCCCATGCTATGAAATAGACTTCCCATACATGTCAAACAGAGCACCTCACTGGCCATCTTCAAGAAAAATCTTGATGAGTGGATGGGAAATAGAAAATCCACCCCGGGGATCACTCCAGTGGCTCTACTCCACAGAGGCACTGGGAACTAAGGTCGAGTGGCACGATGCCATTATAATCCTATGTGCTAGGCTTGTAAAGGTTCCAGGGCCATTAGCCTAGTACACACCTATGAACCTATGAAACTATGTGCATGTCCTTATGTGTTAACAAGACATTTAAAATTAAACAATAAAACAGCAACTTTTAAACTTTTGGGGTGTTATAAATGTCATTAATTCCTAAACAAATCTGGCAGATGCATAAAGCTTTATTTTCTTTAGATTAACTGAATATAAAACTCATTTTAAGAGTGACTAAAGTTCAGGCTACATTCAAGGTAAATAGCAAGTTGGTTAGACATATAGCATTTGTGACATTTTATTATTAATAATTTACATCAAAGTCCTTCAAAAAGACAAACATCCTGAGTTACTAAAATTAATGTCTTCAATCTCAAATAATATTGTTTACACAAAACCCAGATGTTCTTGAGGGAATAAAAGGGCAAGAAGCCTCAGAAATGAGACAGAACATGGTTCAATTAGTTAAAACAACATTCAGAGGTATACAACACACAAACACATCATCTGGTTCTAAAATGAAAACATGATAACTCAGGAACTGGAAACTGGAAGGAACACACAGAGACTGAAAGAAGGGACGTCTGAGCCAAAATATGGTAGCTTCATATAGCAGCTAAATGCCTCAGCTATAACAGAAGTAGACAATAAGGAGAAAATGTCTTGGAGATCTGTACTGCCAACAGGACACAAGGGGAGAGGATATTGTTGAGAAGCCAGAGCTACCAGCATAGAAGAGAGAATGGGAAAGATGAAGTAATATCTGATGGAGGAAACACAGATGTAACAACTGGTCTGGTTAGTCTGATGCAGGTTTACAAGTATAATGTAAAAAATCAAGGAGAATGGGAATGGCAGACTTGATCAACAGCTAGTCTGAAGGCAGAAATGTCAAAGAATTACTCAAGGGGACAACTGAGGGAAGTGGATTTTGACAGTGGAGGATCTTTTTAAATGGTAAAGATAAAAAGGTGAGGAACTACACATCTGCAGAATGTAAGTAGCTGATAAAATGTTCAGTGACTGTTAATTGCATATGGAATAAATGCAAACTTAAAAACATAAAAAAGCATCAGTGCTGGGATCTCTGAAAGAGACGAAGAAGAAGGAGAAGAAGAAAAAGAAGAGCTGTCAGTAAAGTTAGAGCTGATTTGTCAGACAATCTGGATGAAACTTCCAGAAAGGTGTAAAGGAGCAAGCTGAGTGCAGTCAGTGCTAATAAAGGAAAAGGTTTGAAACTAAGGACACTGTAGGACTGCAAAACAATTTTATGGCTATGCATATACTAGTAATGAATGTAAATCATAACAAAGGCTAAAAATACAATGCAATATGCTGGTTATCCTTTTTTTTTTTTTTGAGAAATTTGTCCAGTTTAACAGTAATGGAACAGGGAGTAGATTTATAATGTGCATAAGAAATATAGGATATGTCAGACATGGTACTCATAGCGACTTTTCATTTTACTTTATGTGCCAAAAACTTGAATTTGATATTTTTTGGAGGGAAAAACTAAGGGGAGATAGGATCAAGGGTCTGGGGGCCTAACAATACTCATATTATTGTGGATGAATATCCAACTTGATCAAAAGGAAGGAATAATGAACAGGTGCAGTGGGATAAAGTCAACATTATAACTGTTACAAGTGAGCAAACTCAAAATAAAAGGCAAAGAAAACTAATGCCTAAGAAAATTGGATGGGGAGAAACAGATAACTGCAATGAGATAGATGAACAAAGTGGTTGCAATGTTTAAAAATGGACTATATGTAGTAACATATAGAAAGTGGGAGAAGAAGGTAAATAATCTGAAAGGAAGAAGTCAGTTGGAAAAACTAGAAAATAGGAAACATCTATGCTCCAACAGGGATGAACAAAAATTTAGGAACATGTTTGAAGAATGGCAAGAGGGATAAAAACATATGTGAAGAAATAATCGAAGTGATGTCAAGCTAATGTTCGGTAATAAACGACAAAGAACAGGAGAACAAATGGGAAATTAAAGGAATTATCAAAACCAAGGAATTAAATGAGAGGGTAGCTAGACATTTGGGGGGGGGGGGAAGAAACAATGAGAATAAGCAGCACACCTATATCAAATTGAACTGTAAGTAAAAAAAAATGGTTAGATTGGTTCCCAATAAAAGAAAAATGTAAAACGAGAGTGGAGAATATAGGAAAGAGTCCAACTGTTTTAGACAATGCTTTAGTTGTAATAAAGATCAACATGGTAATACTAGGGATTAGAGGGGTGTGCAGGAAGGATGGAATATCAGAGAAGAAAACAAGGGAATGAATAAAAAGAATCAGAAAATAATGAAAGAGACTGGGAGGAAAAAGAGAAAGTGAGGCAGAATGGAATTAACGTGACAGAGAGGGACAGTCTGTGGAAGAAGCAGGTAAACCAAAGATATAAGAAAGCTCTGTAGTTCTAAAACAAATAATGAACTCAGGAGAGTCCAGTTAAAAGCACCTCACCCCCCAAAAAAAAAAAAAAAAAAAATTGAAAGGAGAAAATGAAAAACTAACATGTAAAATAGAATGATGGGAAGCAAATCAAATAGAAGCAAAAGTAATCAAAACGAAAATTTCTTATGAAGAATGTAGATGAATATGATAAGTGTTTTGCCTGAAATCTCAATGAGAAAAAAGAATGCAAAGGTTAAGGGGCCAAATGTATCATGGAGATTACCATGGATTTCAAAGAAGATCTGGCTAAATTTTAAAATAAACTTTATAACTCACAAATAGATTCTGGGGAAGAGTATACATACATGAGACTGAAATGGCTGGTAGAGAAGTCAATGATAGAGTAAATACAGAAATAGGGCAAGTGAAAATAAAGAGGATGATATAAACCTACAGGGGAAGTAAAGTTTTAAGATCAGATGTGCTGCCAGCATAATTCTCTAAAAGAGTGAATCAAGAAGTAAAAAATGTAGTGCCGTGAGCAGGGGTGGCTCATGCTATTGGACTGCAGAACTGTAGCCCCCCCTCCCAGCTGTAAAAAGAAAACAAACAAAATAAAACAGAAGAAAAGAAAAATGAAAAGAAAATTAAAGCAAAATGATAGTGAGTCCCAGAACTCCGTGCATGAGTACTTGGCGTTCCCATCCCAGAACTCTGCGCATGTGTGCTTGGCATTCCCAGAACTCTGCACTCATGTGTGCAGGATTCCAGACTGCTGTTTAACCAGTCAAGATTAGAAGAAGGCATCAGCCATACAGAAATGCCTATAAGTCTATGAAGTTACAAACACATAGACTGGAAGGGGATCAGAATGCAACATCTGCAGGCTGGATAGCTTGCTCTCGCAGGAAGGATGGAGGCTGGGACTTTGAAGCAAGCTGCTGCAGGAATTTCAACTGGGATGGACTCCAAACTCAGGTGGGGGGTGTCAAATGCCCCAGTTAAATATACCTGGTGGAAGGATATACCTGGTGGCTAGAGAATAACTCAGGTTCAAACCCTGAACCTTGGGTGCAGATAGCAAGAGCCTGAATTCCCTACCCACCACCACCTGTGAAAACTATTCAGATTTTTGCCTCATATTTTTGTTCTGTTCTGTTCCTCATAAAATCTGTGGTTTTCTGGATTTTTAATTCACTAAATAATGACAGTCATTTGAATTTCAGACTTCATATTCTTCAGAAAGTCCATGGTAACACAAAACCTTTTATTCTAGCAATTTTCTAAGTTTATAAGATCGATAGTTGAAATTTGTCCATATTTCTGGGGCTGTATTCCCCATTATTGGCTTTGTCCAAGTTTTTTGTGCTAAGAGGTTGAGAGCTATGGTGAGATCTGAATTCACTGAATATGTTTGGGGACTGTATTTCTCCATTATTGGCTTTGTCCAGGTGTTTTGTGCTAAGAGGTTGAGAGCTATGGTGAGTACTGAATTCACTAGATGATAGCCATTTAAGTTTCAGTCTTCCTGTCTTTCAAGAAACAGCTGATTTGGTATAGTGGTATGTTGTTCTGACTATAGTGCACAGGGTCCTGGGTTTAAGACTTGGCAGTAAACTGCATGGTGGTAACACAGCATTTTATTCTAGAAACTTTCCAAGATTATACAAGCAATGTTTAAAATGTGTTCCTGGTTTTTGGGTTTTTGTCCCCTCCCCCAATAAAGTTTGCCCTTTTCCAGATTTCTTGTCCTGCAAAGGTGAGTGATACAGTTGAGTGTCAAGTGGATTTTACAAGGAACTGAGAGCTTCAAGGGAAGAGAAGTTTAGTGCTGCTTATGCCGAGTCTGCTTGCATTGTTAATAGCACAACAGGTAGTGTTCTTGCTTTTGATGCAGAAGGCTGTGGGTTCTACTCTCGCAGTATGTAGATGCATTTCTGATAATGTACTGTGTTGTACTTTTAAAGGGGGTGGATGCTGCAGACTTAGAATGTCCTCTTTGGTGGAGATACCTAGTAACTATGAACCTGTTTTCAGTTTGCCATGCATTCCCTATTGCAATATTACTAGCTTATCATTTTTTTAATGTGACATAGGCAATTTATTCCTCAAGGGCAACAGGCACTTTATTTGTAGATGAAACAATGAAATATAAAGTTATTTGCTAGCAGCAACCTCTTCATTAGTTACATATATCTTTAATGTGGAATTATTTAGATGAGTTTTCCTTCTGCAGAGATTGTGCATATTTACTGATACTGATGAATTGTAGAAGTGTGAGTAGACTTTTATGATGGAAATGTTCTAAATTGGGCAGTTTTGTTATTATTGGTGCATGCATATTGTTTCATTGTTTACTGGAAAAATGTTCAAAACAATAAATTTAAAACACCCTCTAACAACTGCACTGTATTATACAAGGAATAT
Source organism: Protopterus annectens (assembly GCF_019279795.1). Taxonomy (NCBI): domain Eukaryota; kingdom Metazoa; phylum Chordata; order Ceratodontiformes; family Protopteridae; genus Protopterus; species Protopterus annectens. Next base: position 553,184,526 of record NC_056728.1, read on the forward strand.
AATTGAATACAATCAGGAAGGTGCATCAAAGAACACATATATGTTTCATGTGCAAGGGGAATATGATTCGAAAACAGCCCAAAGTTAACCTTTATTTGCCACTGACCAGATGTATTTTCTTTGAATAAGGGTTTTAATGCTGTTTCAATGAATGTGAGTTTCAAGAGCAGTGCAATTGTAATGCTAAGTCTATTTTCATTGTGAGACTGCATTGCTTTGTTTAGCAGATGTCTATTGGTGTTTGTGCTGCAAAATGTAAAATAAAACTTTTAAATGAAATTCATATCCTCGTAGAAGTAAAGCAGTATGCACATCACAGTGAAACAGTCTCGGTTGAACTATACCTCTCAGCTGTCCAGATTTTCATAGAATGAATAGATTTTTGCTTCTTATTTTTGGTCTGTTCCTCATAATATTTGTGGTTTTCTGGCAAATCATTTAGGAATTAAGTCACTAAATAATGACAGAGATTGAGTTGCAGACTTCATACCCTTCAGAAAAATGCATGCTAAAGCAAGACTTGTTATTCTATCAACTGTCTAAGTTTATACAAGAGCAATTTTTAGTACTGTTTGTATGTTCCCCCAATATATTTGGCCTTGTCCAGATTTCCTGCGTTAAAAAGTTGAAAGGCGCACGCAATTAAATTGCTTTATAGAATTAGGTATATCCAAACCTCTCAACTGTCCCCGATTTTGGCTCAAAATGTTGCTCTCCTCCTAATAATCCCTCTGCAAAATGGCAGTTTTTGAAGAAAAAGTGGAGAGTTTACAATTAATAAATAATTGTAATGATCAGTGTTTTAGATTACTTTTAGTTCAGAAATGCATGTAGATTCTCTTATTTTGTCAGCTGCTCAACTTAACAGTACTAATAGTAAAGAAGTGTCCTTTCTTTGACAGGTTCCCAACTGTATTGTGTGGCTATTTTATATTTTGCATCATGTTTTTGGTCTGTTTTTCATAAAATTGTGGTTTTCTGGCAATTTAGTAGAAAATCATTAAAGACTGACATTAGAAAATAATTAGAGACATTTGAGTTTCATATTTCATACCCTTCAGAAAATTCATACTAATTCAAGACCTACTATTCTGTTATCTTTCTAAGCTTGTAAGAGCAATATTTAAAAACTGTACTTATTTTTGGGCCTTTGTCCCACTTCTATTTATGGCTTTGTCCAGATTTCTTGCCCTGAGGTTGAGAGGTATGACAAATGTGTCAAAGCCATCACTGTCAGCCAGAGACATTTCAAATTGTGACATGCTTGTTGCACCCCACTCTCCCATATAGTGACTCTGGATGTGTCCAAACAAGGAAAGGAGTAGTTATGCAGTGTAAGTGTGCAGCATATCCCCCCATCCAAGGTAGACACAAGTACTACAGTGGCTATTCTCTTGTCCTTGATTTTGCAGAATTTTCTGTTTTTCTGTCTTATTTTTATACTGTTGTTTTATGCTTCTTATTATTCAGAAAATGCATGTTGTTGCAGTGCCTGTTGGTCTGTATTTTGGTAGCAATGCTTTAATGACCATCAAGTAAGCTTGTCTGAGATTGTAAGATGCAAGTACGCTTTAATAAGTATACTGTTAAAGAATTACCAACATTGAAAGCCTTTTTGTTGTTGCCACACAGAGAATATTTACATAACTAGATAATGAGGGTATTGAAAGGCATACAACAGTTTTTGTAATAAAGGACAGGATTACAATATTTTCAGAAGCTCATTGCATTTGTTGGAGACTTGCAGTCATCTTTGCAGGCTTTACCCATAAACTAAACATAATGCCAATCTATCATGTGTGGTTCATAACCTGTGCAGTAATCCTTTAAGCAATTTATCTTGAGCTTATTTTTTGTTTACTGTTCATTTTTTACTTTGATCATATTTTTCCCATAAAACAAGTAGATAGTTGTCAGGCAGCAGGTCTTTTTTGGATAAGAAATATTTTACAAGTGGGGGTATCACAGAGATTGCTACTTTTAGCATGTTACTTGGTACTTTATAAAGCTGAATATAAATTATAATTAGAACTGCAGTGCAAGGAGAAGTGGTTTGAGATGAGTGCTGCTTGTTTTTTTATACTTGATTTTGATTGGCATTCCAGTAATGTATTTAAAAAGTAATTTATTTTTTTCATATCATACAACATTTTTGTTTCCATCTAGATATTAAGTAAGCTGTCATGTAGCCAATGCATTGAAATTTTTTTTTCTTCTACACTTCATTTTGTCTTGATTGGACTCTCATGATGACAGTCTGGCACCTAGGGCAGTGTATTTAGTTAAAATCCCAGTTTTTCTGTTTTTGATCATATCTCCAACCCCTTTCTAGTTGACCACACCCCTTCCCATTGGTCCCACCCATTCAGCTGTCTCCCACAGCTCCTCTTTGATTTGAAGTTACCAGCTGCCACTGGCCATGAGATGTCAATTTACTCAGAGCCAAGGTGAAGCTTCTACCCTCTGTGGAGGAAACAACAAAGTGATACTAATGCCCAAAGAGGAAAATAAATAATAGGCACAAGTGCATGCAGCCTCACACCACTCATAAATGTGAACCTGAAAATATTAACCAAAATCCTAGTCAAACTCCTTGAAAAACATATCTAATGCAGAAAGGACAATCAGGCTTTGTACAAAAATAACATAAGAAAACTGGTGAGAGGGGACTGTAAATGTAAGGATCAATACCATGAAGACCATATCAATGAGCACAAGTCTGAATAAAGAAAAATCAGTTTTAGGGGGCATATGGTATAGTCAGGGGGAAATGTCCAGGACTGCAGTTATAGGGAACAGTAAAAATTAATAAAGCAGGAATACTGCAGGGCCCCAAAACAGAAAATTGCAAGGCCTGAAGAAATGAAAGGACAGACTGAACATGATAACAGTAAACCAGATATTATCATGATTATAGAAACTCATCAAAACAGGATACACTCAGAGTCATTTTTCAATAATAGGGAAAAGTAAAGGGTGTAGAATGATTCAGCATTTATGAATATGTTCTTCTGGAAAAGGAAGCACCACACAGTAGAAGAGAAAATAATTTACAACAGAAGGGGAAATAAAAGAATGGGTGATAGTAGACTTGGAAAGAAGTGCTGCAGCTGATAACATACACCCATTGTTAAAGAGAAAGGGTGCCCTCCTGTTAACACCAAAAACTAATCAAATTGAAGTGAAGGGAGACAGAGAGAAGATTAGATGAAAACTTAACAAAACGTGAAAAAGATTTACAAATAATGTGTCGAAGAACAGGGTTAGCATGAGATCAGGGTTTAGAGAAAGAAGTTTGTGAAAAGGAAGTGGGGGCAGGAAAGGAATAGAAACTTGAGAAGGACACATTGATAAAACAGGAGGTATACAATCTAAACCAAATGCTGTGACAGACAGAGACTGAGAAGATGATCTTCAGTGGGAGATCATTATTTAAAAATGTATTGGAATGGAGGAGTAAGGACTAGCTAATATGAAGTGCCAAGAGAGACATATCTGAGACTGGAAACAAAATCTTCAATGGAGGGCTATTACTGGAAAAATGTTTATCTGAGACTGGAAAAATACTCTTCAGTGGGCTCTTATCTTTGGAAATGTATAGGAATGGAGAGGAGGACATAGCTAATGTGGGAGCTATGTAAAAATAGTTAAGAAACATTGCAAAGAGGATAGAGCAAGGGCATCTGCTTCTATTAAGCTACCAGGCTGCAGTTCCTCAAAGTCTGGCAAGAAAATATTTTTGTTTCAAAAGTTTAACTTTATCATCTCACCTAGTAGCTACCTAGTTACTGATTTTGGACTCCAAACTGTTAGTAGTGTTGCTCAAGACAGTTAATGAGTCTGCAGGATTTTATTAAGTGTGTGATTGCTGAATGCTGGCTAAGAAATCCCAGCAAATATAGCTCCCTCCTACTGCTATGGAGACTGCTATGATGGTAGTTACCATCACCATCTGTATCTACATGATGTGCCACTTTTATGGAGACCAGAATGGCAGTGAAGTATAGCAGCCAATTGTCATTGCTTCAACCCACCCAAGCTGCGAGCTTGCCTGATTGTTACAGCACTCAACCAAGTAATCCAATAGTACAGGGCATAATTATTCTTTCAGGAAAACTTGGCTAGGCTTAGAAAAGCTTCCTGGGTTGTTAGCCTAGTAATAATCTATTAATGCATTAATCCATGAAGCTATACTTATGATCACAGCTACATAGGGCACAACACAATTATGGATGTATTTCATTTAGAGTGGCTTTTCTAAATCCCCAAAATGGATGAAGTAGGTATCAGAAATGAATGAATCAATAATTAAATGTGCATTTCATAGTCCATCATGACCAGAAATAATCACATGGCTGATGATGCAGTGTCCTTTCTTTATAGACATAGAATGATGGATTGGCTTAAATTGTTGTTAATGTTCAACTGAGCAGGACAATATTATGCACCTAGGAATTGAAGGTAAACAGGACGATTTTAAAGAGTAAGAAAAATGGTTATATTAACAAGTATGTATTCTCATTGAAAATGTGCTTGATTCCCAGCCAGGAAGTATCGTGTGTCTACAGATTTCCAGTCAAAATTATGAAAAAAGTGCTAATAATGTCACACATGGTTGTATTCTCAGATTTTGCTTAAACTTGTAGTGGGTTTGATATTTTCGTAAAATTCAGCATGATTTGCAACCTGTTCTCAACAGCAAAGAACATAACTGTTTCCATGCCAGCAATGCAGTCTCATGGACTGATGCACTAAATGGGCATTGTATTAGTTATACATTGGTCACTGTTAGGATTAAAGAGATGCGTGAATGTACATTTACCTTAATGCCATTTATTACATACCTTGGTGCTAGGAAAAGCCTGAGCACTTAACCTTGCTGTCCTGTTAATGTCCACCCACTTGACATTTCAATGCTTTTTTTTTTGGGCCACCTCAGACATCATTTTAACTAGCCTAGCCCCCAATACCCAATGTCCACATAAGGTCTACCAGCTACTCACCAACCCTCCCCGGACTTACTTCATTTTTTCTGGGGGTGGTTGTGGATCCTGAAGGTGTCCTGGGGGCTCAGCTCCTCTGTGTTTCCATCTGGGGGTATTTATTTTTATGACATACACACTCAGTTTCCCTGCACCTCATTTTTGTTGACTACATTTGAAGACAACTCTCCTCCTTGGACCAGTCCTCCCTTTAGGGAGCATATCAACAAACACCCTCCCATCTTAGAAGCACATGTCCATCCCTTCCCTGCCTCTCCATCAGTCACCTGAGCTGATAATTAAACCCTGTTTGACTGCGCCCAAAACAGGGCTTTATCCCTCTACACCACTGAAGCAGCCAACACTTCATTGCTCTTTGTACCATAGAAAGTAGTGGGATGTAAAGGTGTCAGGATGCAAAAGTGATCATGATGAGTCACAGTTATGTGTCATGATAGATCCAAGAAATGATTTGGTGGTGAAGGGTGGAGGGTTGAAGGAAAAAGGAAATTGTATGTTTGTCAGCATGAATTTTATTTTAGGATTGGATGTAATTCAACCAGGAACAGTTAAATTAGGAGAAGAGCATTCCACAGAAATACTAGTGGGGGTATGTATACCTATTATAGCTGTTTATTGGGCAACACTTCTTAAATGGGTGATTCCTTGAGAAAGCTGATAGTCTTTCTTCCTTTTTCAGCCTTACTTATGGTCATCTGACTCACTACACCTGATGTTTCCATTTTCACTATGCCAGGCCTGTTGTGAGAATATTTGTCTCTGATTCTCTATCAACCAAAAAAAAAAAAAAAACACTTCCAGCATCAGCAAGCTAATTTGCTTCATTATTTGCAATTCATACATGTTACACAAACACAGCAAGGCCATCATCTGAAAGTTTTGTGCAACAGTAAACGATCAAAAAGGATGCTATGTCCCAATATAAAGGCTTATGATGTGGTCTGTGATTGCAACCATATTATGTGTTCGAGAGATGGATGCCAAGAAAGCACTAGAGGTGAAGAGGTGAATGTTAGCATCCATGTTAAGAACACATAACATCAGGTTATGATTGGTGAGACCTAATCATTAATCATTGTAGTGAATGGAGTTTTATCTACTCTGTGTACTACCATTTCTAACTGGGAAAAAAAAAGCGCTAAGTGTTTTAGGAATAAGTCGGGACAGTTTTTAAATACTGCTCACTTATTTATTTACTGACATCTGTAAAGTTCTTCAGACAGAATATGAGGCATGATATTCAGGGACAGTTCACAGGGAAGGAGCACCGCTTGAGTGAGACCAACTGTAATAGCTCTACAGAGTGCATAGCAATTGTTCATCATGTTCTAATTTTGGAGCTTGTAGATCAATGAGTGTGTATATACCTTTAAGAAGCTATCCAAGGGTTTGCAGTATAGTATAAATACTGAGCACTTGCGAGCCTAACTGCCATTTTCTAGTTAGCTGTTGAGATGTGAACATGTATGTATGTAAGCTTTGTTTCTTAACTTGTTTGTTTATATTTAGAAATGCTACATCCATCCTGATGTGTTCATATATATTAAATCATCCGAATGAAACCCCAAGCCTTTTTATTATTTGTATTAGCGATGAATGAGTGACATGGTGTCAGGAGTGGCATGGCTAAAAGGACATGGGCCAGAATGGGAGCCAGAAGCAAGACCGAGAAACAGAGAAATTATATAACAGTGAATCGTTCCCATTGTGTGTAAACTTCGCAAATCAGGTCAGAAATTAATTTTAGGTATTAAAACATGCTCAGCGCTCTTTTCTTTCATATAATATGAAACCAGGCATACAAAATGTACTAAACAATATTTGCATAAACTGATACGTATGATATTGATATAAATATTCAAATTAATATAGAAAATGTTTGAAATAAAGTCCATTTGCATAAATGAATAAAATAAAGGGAAATGACTGCATTTTTTGCAAAGCATACATATTTTCATATTAAGCAAAGATTTCCAGGTTTTCAGAAGTGTATAAAATGTTTGCATGTTTGTGCAGTCTTACAGTAAAGCTATTTCGCAAAGTACAGCAATTGCAGGCATATTTCACAGAATACAGCCATTACAGAGCATATTTTGCAAAGTAAATTATTTCAAAAAGTTTATTGTACATTTGAATGTTGTTAAAAGCTCACAGCACAGTTTGTTCATACATAATTTCAAGGGCCATATTTTCAATGTGTTTCTGCATACTTTGTGGGCATGGCAGATGGATTTCAAAAACCCAGTGCACTTGTGTTTGACAGTAATATTGCAAAGAATTGGAGAGTGTTTGAGCAAGAGTATGACATTTTCATACAGGATGCATTTCCTGATAAAGTTGACTGTAAAAAGGCATTTATTCTACTTAATTTAGCTGAGTCAAAATCCATAGAAAAGGAATGTTCATTTGTGTATGCACCTATTTATGATGGAGATGGGGAAAACTGTCAGAGTGCTTAAAACGTAAATTTAGAGAAATGTGTAACCGCCCAGACAAATGTTTCTATGGAAAGGCACTTATTTTACACAAGGGATCAAAAGCCTGGTGAAACTTTTGCAGCATGTATAACTGACCTGAGAAATTAAGCTAAAATATGCAGATTTGTTGATTTATGGGATGAGTTGACAAGGGGCAGATTTGTGTGTGGTATAGAAGATGATGCTGTGAGAAAGATGTTGCTTTGTGACAGTGATTTAACTTTGAATAAGGGCATTGAGATTTGTCAGATATATGAGCTTACAGAAAACCACACAAATATGCTTACAAATGAGAGCAGCTCTAGAAGGCACAGTGATAAAGCTCATGTTGATAGTATGCAGCATGTGGCTAAAAGAAACAGGCCCAAGCACATGGCAGCTGTAACCCCTGTAGTACATAATGGTAAACTCCAGAACTTTCTAGCACATTCCAGAAACTGCACAGTCTCCGTGAAGCATAAAAGTGAGTCAGCACATTCAAAGCATGGGCCTCAACCAAGTTTCATTGTCAGCTGTGGTGGCAATCATGAACCTAAAAGAGAAAAGTGTTTAGCTTTTGGTCAACAATGCCACAAATGTCATAAATGGAAGCATTTCAAAAGATTTTGTAAATCAAAAGAATGTGGGCACTCTTTTATTAAAAGGGAACATTTTAAGAAACGAGTTGATCAGTTAGACAGTGACAAGCCTACTCTTTATGTTGATCGTGTGTCAGTGCTTCATGAAACGGTCAATGTAGTTGATTTAAGGGGCAAGAATGAAGTATTTTGTACTGTTCAGATAAATGGCAAGCCCACAAAGCTCAAAGTTGATACAGGTTCTAAGTGCAATGTTATGCCTGCAGAAACATTTGCTAGAGTGTATAAATGTGAACAGCTTGATTTGGCAACATGAGAAAAATTTGTTATGAAGGCTCAGTTTTGCTTTCATGTTACTCTGCAGGAAGAAGCTGCAACTTATTATTTTTTGTGGTCAAGAGACACATTCAGTCATTATTAGGGCTCAAAGACTTCTTGAAAATGGGACTGCTTTCATTTAACAAGGAAGTCCATCATGTTAGTTTAAAAGACCACTACTCTAATTTTGCCCAGCACCTTTTTTCTACCTATGCTGATCTTTTTCAAGACAAACTAGGCAAGCTTCTAGTTGTGTACTCCATGAAGTTAGATTCAGAGGTCAGTCCAGTTATCAGAATAGCACGTACAGTTCCAATAGGCATGCAGGACAGAGTTAAAGCCGAGTTAGATAAAATGGTGCAACAAGGTGTGATTTGTCCAGTGGAAACTCCAACTGAATGGATATATTCTATGGTCTTACCTCATAAGAAAAGCTCAGATGACATCAGAATATGTATTGACCCATGAGATTTGAACAAAGCACTAAACAGACCTCATCATCCAATATGCACAAAGAAGTTGCAGCCTCAATGCCAAATGCCAGTATTTTTTCTATCTTAGATGCAAAGAGTTCATTCTGGCAAATTCAGCTTGACAGAAAATCCTTCTTGCTAACCACTTTCAATATTCCTTTTGGCAGATACAGATTTTTGAGAATGCCATTTGGGATAAATTCTGTAAGTGAAGTCTTTCAGCGCGCAATGGAGCAAATATTTTTCTGGGTATCCTTTTGCCATTATAGTAGACTACATACTGGTAGGAGGTCGTGATGAAATAGAGCATGACAGAAATCTCAGAAAAGTTCTAGAAAGGGCACATCAAGTGAATCTTAAGCAGAACCCACAGAAATTCAGTTTCAGGCTAAAAGAAGTTTGTTGGTCACTTATTTACAAGTACAGGCCTACAACCAGACCCTACAAAACAATCTGCCATTCTCAAGATGCCAGCTCCAAACAACAGACAAGCCCTGCAACTTTTTCTTGGTATGGTCAACTACCTAGGCAAGTTCATTCCAGACTTGAGCCAACTATCAACACCACTCAGAGAGCTGACATGTAAAGATGTATCTTGGTCTTGATTACAGCAACACCAAAGAGCATTTGATGTCCTGAAACAGAAAATTGCTAGTCCACCAATGCTCAAATACTATGATATTCACAAACCTGTTACACTTTCCTGTGATGTTTCAAAATTTGGTCTTGGTGCAGTCATTCTACAAGAGGGTCAACCTGTTGCCTATGCATCAAGAACTCTTACCCAAACTGAACAGCAGTATGCCCAGATTGAGAAAGAGCTTTTGCCAATTGTGTTTGCATGTTCAAAGTTCCATGATTGTTTATGGTAGACCTATCCAGATCAAAACAGACCACTGACCATTGGTCACACTCCTGAGAAAGAAAATGAATTCATCTCTGGCCTAACTTCAATGCATGATGCTTAGATTGCAAAAGTACAGTTTCTGTCTTGTCTGCAAGAAAGACAAACTTCTTTAACTTGCTAACACATTATCCAGATCACCCAGACATACCACTGAACAGAATGATGATCAAGGTTCTCAACTGACTGATGATTTTGAAGTAATGGAAGTGTGAAATTTTTCTTCCACATGTCCTGATGACCTGAGAGAACACACAGCAACAGATATTGTTTTACAAAGGCTCAGCCACTTTATCAATCAATGATGGCCATCAAAGCAATCTAGTTTACCTCAAGAAGTGCAACCTTATTTTCCATACAGAGATGAGATTGTATCATTAAGAAAGGTCCAAAAATCATTGTTCAAAAATCCTTGCAACCTGAGTAGATTACTATCTTGTATTGTGGTCACCCAGGAACCGAATCTACCAAAAGAAGGGTGAGAAAGATAGTATTTTGACATATGTCACAAGACATTGTGAGAGCACTTTTATCTTGTTCTGTGTGTAATAGTACAAAGGTTCATCAACAGAAAGAACCACTTCAGCTTAAGCAGATTCTGGAACTACCTTGGTCAACAATAACCACTGATATCTTCGAGTGGAATGGTCAACATTAATTGGTGTTAGTAGACTCTTACTCCAATTGGTTCAAGATTGACTTACTTCCTAACCTAGCATCTAGTACAGTCATTACTAAGATGAAACATCATTTTGCTGTACATGGTATTCTACACAAACTTTTTTCAGACAATGGCATGCAGTTTACAAGCCAACAGGTCAAAAGATTTGCTGAAGAATGAGACTTTACTCATGTCACAAGTAGTCCAGAGATCTGCAGTCAAATGGTTTGGCAGAACATGCAGTTCAAAGTGCCAAACAGTTACTTGAGAAGTTGAAACAAGATAATACTGATGTTTTCATGAATTTCTTGACTCTCAGAAATGTTCCTCGAGCTAAACATCTTGGTTCACCTGCTCAGAGACTTCTGTCGAGACAAACCAGAATGACATTACCACTTAGTAGCCAATTGTTGGGTCTATGTGTCAAGAAAAACAGATCAGTGAAAGGAAATCTGTTAAAGAAATGCCTATGCCAGAAGTCCTACTATGATAAGACCTGTAGACTGCTCAATCCATTATGAGAGGGGGAAGTGGTAAGGATGTAGATGTCCAAAGGTTATAATGATCGGATTGGCGTTGTAAAGAATATTGGTCCAGAGCCGAGATCGTACTTTGTGGAATCAGAAGAAGCAACTTTTAGGCAGAATTGGAAACATTTGAGACCTGTGTCTGAGCCTATACTACAGCAAATAGCATGTGAAAGAGACTATCTTAGAGTGAGTTATCCGATGTTCCAATTCCAGAGGCACTTCCAGAGGACATTACTGTTCCTATGACAAATACAGACATTCCTAATATGAGTTATGCATCACAGACTGTCCCTGTTACTAATTCTACTCCCAGCTGTTATGTTAAGAGGGGTCTATATTATAAAACCGAAAAGACTTTACCACGAACGCTCACATGAGTGAAAATGCCGGTAATCAAACTTGCTATTGTGGGGGGCTGAGCCCCCTACACCCCCCACTAACTATATATTCTAACTCTGAGGTCGCACTACAGTGAGGAAAGGGCAATTATCCCACTCCTCACTGTAACACGACCCCACAATCACAGTTTCAATTCCCGGTATTTTCTCTCATGTGAGCGTTCGCACTAAAGTCTTTTTGTGCATCTAATATAGACCCTGTTAAGAGATATGGTCGAATCTCTAAATCCTGTAGCAGATATGAAACAATTTGGGTATGAACATTTTATTTTGTTTCTAATGCACGTGGTAATGCATGCCTATCTCTAAGATTGTTTTGTATAAAGAGCAATCTTTTAAAGAGAGAGGATGTAGATCAATGCGTGTGCATATACCTTTAAGAAGCAATCCAATGGTTTGCACTAGAGTATAAATACTGAGCATGTGAGAGCCTGACTGTCATTTTGCAGTTAGCTATTGAGATGTGAATGTGTATGTATGTAGGCTCTGTTTGTTAACTAGTCTGTTCATATTTAGAGATGCTGCTATCCATCCTGATGTGTTTATATGGGTCTACTTCACTTCACCTAAAACTCATTTGACTGGCATTCATTTCACCAACATTTAGTAGTGGCAGTGTGTAGAGTACTGTAAGGCAAGTAAAAGGTATATGTCCTTTTCCCTACTGTAGTGCGATCCTGGAGTTAGTATATATATAGCTCCTCACTTCATTTGGTTTTATATTGTCCAGTTTCTGTTAAGAGGGTAAGTAAGCAGTGTTTCAGTACTGGAAAGAGTTAGTCATAGGTGTTGTAAGTGTGCATGTCTATGGTTTAATGTGTAGTGGTTTGAAATTCAGCATTATCAGTTGACGGTGAAATGAGTGCCTGTGAAATGGATTGTAGGTGAGGTGAACTTTAGGTGATTTGGTCTCTCTGAAATGACTGTCAGTCAAATGAGTTTTAGGTGAAGTGAAATAGACCAGTTTATAGATATTAAAGCACCTGAACAAAACCCCAGGTTTTCTTATTATTTGTATTAGAGATGAACAAGTGACAGAGCTGCAAGTACTACATTAATAATAATAATCTTCATCATCACCATAAGAGATTTCTGAAAAATGCTACCTATTGCAGTATTGAAGCTGGTCATCCCAGTAGCTTTTCTTATTTGTCCTTTCATTGCTTTCAGTAACTGAACTCTACAAGTGAACTGCTTCATCTGCAAAGGAATAGAAAAATCTAACAAGGAGAAACAGAGAAATCATTCTTCATCAGCATAGCTTCCACAATGTATAGTATTTGTGCACCCCCCCCCAAGAATTCCGCTCTACTTCACTCATTGTTTTCATTTCATTCTTACTGCGATTTGTAAATGTTCTAGTCATCACTGAGACTAGTTATGTTATACTATCAGATAGTATGATATCTTTTAGCAGGTGTTTGCTTAACTATTTTATCACTTAGTGCAGCCCTGCCGGATCGCTATTACCCATTACATTAATTTCAATAGGTTTTACAGTTAGGTGGACTGACTTAAAAGCCATAGTGTGAGGGATAGGGGCTAAGCTGACATCTATAATATGTTAGAACCTTAATTAGTTGTTTGGTGACTGAACTGAACTCCAGAAGTTATATCTGTCACTAAATAGTCACAAAAAGCTAACAATATTATTATATAAAGACTGGCTGGACAGTCTTCCTTAACCCTTTAAACATAAATCACGTAAATCAATAAAAATGATGAGAAATGGCAGAATGTGAGACAAAGTATTAACAGTAACAAAAAGTAAATATATGGTCTCACTCTGCAGCTGTTCAACATGTCTTTAATAGTGTCCTCAGTCAGGTCAGGCGGGCATAAGCTGACATAGGTTGTTTTTGTTGCATTTATTACAAGCAGAAATGACTACATCATTAAAATAAATGTTTCAGTTGCTGCCTAATAGCATTCCTCATGTAAAGTCAGGCCGACACTATGTTATAGTGTCTTGTCTATGCATGTAAGGCAGTACAAGATTCTACGACAATGAATAAGATGGTAGTTTATAAAACATGACGTGTCATTCAAACAGAAGCTCTATTTAATGTTTGTTGTAGTTGCAGATATGATTGGGAATTTCATTGTGTTCTAGAGTGCTATCACTGGTGGAATGTGGATCATGAAGCTTATATATAAATCAGGTTTCCGAATGTAACCAAGATGATATATGTTTGTGAAAAAAAAGAGTTCAAGAAATTCACCTCAAAAGCAAAGCTAAGTGAAGCACAGGAGATGAGACTTGAGATCCATTTCTAGAATATATAACTACTTGGTTATGATTAGAGACACCTACATATAATTCTCTGCAACACATGGAGCTTTACCTGCTCCATGGACAACCAGTTACACACAGAGAGGGAGGGGAGAGTGAGAGAGTGAGGGAGGAAAAAAAGAGTGCAGTGTTTTCCAGTTTTGAAAGGTGTAATGCACTTAGTGTTTCCATGAAATTCTTTTCAGTACAAGGAACTTTAGTTGCTCAAATGAACATGATAAAGATGAGCAAAGAGAGAAGATGCATAGATGCATTAAGCATTTTAAAACTTTGAAAGCTGTAATGAAGTGCTGATACATAGCCAGAAGCAAAGTGTATATCTATTCTTGTAACAGATTTAAGTTATAATATGCTTCATGTTACCAAACACACAGAATAAGTGTGGCAGCACTGAGTCCATTGCAGGTTTTAAATCTGATTCAACTTCTTGCCACTATTCTGTGATAGTCTCACTTGTACTATTTTGGAAAACAGCTAAGGTGCTCCATGCACCTCATTCTGATTTAATGTAAAGTCATGACACAAGTATTGTGTGTGCAGAAGTGAAGCATCAGAAGCCATATCACAAGTTTTGACCTTATTTGTTATTCAGGCCCCTGCGGGAACAATAATTGTTCATATATCCTATTCTTAAACAGGACATTAATGATGTACTTCAGTGGTATCTCCTGAGTCTAGGTTCATCTGCACAGAAAGGATCTTAGCAGTAGTGAAAACACAATTGTTACAATTCTGCAAAATGTAAGCAATTTAAAGCTCATCTATCTCACCTTTGGAGAGTTCTTTCTACATTAGCTGTGGCATAGCATTGGGTATAGAATTATTTGGGGGTCTTTTACCTTTCCATATGACTGCCATCCTTCACTGCCACTATGCCACCTTCATTGTTTGAGTCCTAATTTTCTGCAATGTGGGCCTTTGCAGTACTTTTGATCAGAGCATATAAACACGCAAATTCATAGTGTACATTCGGCCATTATTTGCTTAAGACCACCAATGTGTGTGTGTGTATGTGTGTGTGTGTGTGTGTGTGTGTGTGTGTGTGTGTGTGTGTGTGTGTGTGTGTGTGTGTGTGTGTGTGTGTGTGTGTGTGTGTGTGTGTGCGTGTGTGTGTGTGTGCGTGCACGCACATGTATGCGTGCATGTGTGTGTGCATGTATGTGTGTGCTAATGTCCGTGTGTGTGTTTCCATATCTCAAACATGCATGTTGAAGGTTACTTCTGCAGGATACCTACTAAACATACACTTTGCTGTATAATAAATTATTTATATAAAAAAGTAATTATGGTCAAAACTTGCCTAATCCCAGTCAAGATAGCCATACCCAGTCATTTTCTACTTTTAGACCCTCCTATAGTTTGAAGTCACCAGCAGTCCCTGTGATAGAACAAGAAAAGACAGTGGCAAACAGGGAAGACCACTGCTCTCTGGAAAGCAGGAGAGATGGGAAAGCAAAAGTAAAACAGGCATGACACACAATGTCCCATGGGAAACAAAGGAGTCCGTAGACATGGACAGATTGAATCAAAAATTGAAACAATTCAGGTGGAAAAATGGAGAAAGAAGTACTAAAGATGGGGTGGGGGACTGAAACCAAATACTAATCTCTGGATCCCTCAAATGATAATGTTTATCTATTTATTTATTATTGATAAATGCATCAATAATTTTGTATTTTGGTCCATTTCAGCCATGACCCAGGCCCATATCAAGTAAAAAAAAATTACAAAAAAAAAAAAAAACATAACATAGCGTGATTATAACAAAGCTTGCATAGATAAATTAAACAGATTCATTGCATACATATCATAAAATAGTAATTATTTAAATGGGTGGTATAAAATGCCCTTTGCAAACAAAAAAGGTTACACAAAAGGAATTACAATGCTGTATGTATAACAAAGATGATGTAGGAATCAGAAATCTGTCAGAAGTAACAAAGGATTGAAGGCAGATATGTGGAATAAAAATAGCAAAATGATATTTTTTGAATTAGTAAGAAGCCAGCACAGAGTAAAGAGGACATAAAATCACAAATCCTAACACTTACAGTGGGGATCAAAAATCATACCACAAAAGACTGGAAGAGAGGTAGAGAGGCACAGACAGGCAAGGCATAAAGGACAGTAACAATGGGACTTTGAGGAAGGTAACGCGAGTTGAAAATGAAGAATGGGGATTTTAAAGAAACAGAAGTCATGGGGAGGGAACAGTCAGTGTCAGTGAAGGAAGAAATAAAAGAGGAGAAAGGGGAAGACCTCACCCAATAGTAGCACAAGAACAAAGACACAAGAAGTGATATAAGCCATAGCTTGGTATGAAAGTGATGCATACCTGAACTGTACACATATAACAGTACAAGAATAATCATTATACACATTTTGTGCACCTAGGACTTAAAAAATTATTTTAAGAAGTATGTCTAAGTGCTCAATATCATTCTTAATGAATAAGAAAAACTGGGGAAAACAGACCACTGGGCCTCATATCTTCTTGTCTTGATACCTGTTTGAAAAGCAGCTGTTTGTTTTATGTAGAAAACATACTTTTTGCCAGCTTGAATTTTGTCAAAAACACGTAACTGCTGTTTTGTTTAGTTGAATGCCTGTTTTATTGTGTGCCATGCAATTTAACCACAGTGAAAAGTGGGGATTCTATTTTCTTCCTCTGTTGCATATTCTCCAAGTTATTTACACACATGGGAGTGCACCACACAATGTGGAGGCAGCTTGCTTTTCTGCAAAAATTGTTTTTCAGTTTGTATTCCGTTAATGTTATGGCTCATTGATGTGTATTTTTTTCTTGTTTGGAATGAGTGCTGATAAAAATAGCATTGATGTTTAGCCATACACCTATTTACCTGGGAATCATCTGAAGTGACTCTCTCTTTTCATATACCGAATGGTAACCTGATTGGTGATATGGAAGAATTTAACATTTAACAATGCTGATGCTGTTTTATTTATATGACAACCTAAAGGTTAAAATGAGGTAATCTGTAAAGGTTTATGGAATTGAAAAGAGTGTGTTTAATGAGGTGGAAAAGGTGAACAGATTTCAGAATTTATATAAATTTAGAGTAGTGGTTCTCTCCTCAGTGCAGTGTACTGCATAGGAAATGATCAGTAGTTCTTCTTGCCAGACATAAGTGCTCAAATCAAGCAATTTTAAACGCTATGAGAACAAATGAGAAACAGTAGGAAATGTGTTGTTAAAAGAAAGATATGCACATCTCATAGCTGTTAAGGTTTGGAATAGATTCAGCCTTGACCTTCCTGGACTTATGGTTTTCTTCAAATATTTATACATTTTAAAGAGTGCATACATTGTTTTGGTGTCTAGTACCACAGAAAATTGTGGTCTTAAATAGGAAGATCTCTCTTTTTACGTCCTTCGGCTATACTTTTTAAACAGCATTATGATTTTTCATTTTCAGAGATTGAGAGGTATGAGCATGGGACTAATTATTAGTGGATTATACACTTGACAAAAATGTTGCATATCTTTAGAAAAAAAATGAAATAGGTAGTGTGTGCCTGAAAATGATATTCTGTCATATTATTTCAAAAATAGCAGTCTAATGTGGTTTATTAAAAAGATGATATTCTGCCAGTATTAGAAAATCTGTTGTTACAGTTAAGCAAACTAAAGGAAAGGCCAAAAAGGTCATCATACAAAACAACCAATTATATTTTACATAGTGAGATAAATTAGATTTTTATATGATGTGCATCCCTTCCTATGACTACTATATATTATTGTTGCCTATATCGAACACACACTGCTACCTTTGATATATGTGCAAATGACAATATTCTGACAGCAAGATTAATTTACATTTGACATCTGACAAGTGTAACATTGCATATGTAAGAAACATGATTTTATATTTGACTGCTGAAATTTAAAATCATATTGATATTTGTTTTTGTATAACAGCAGTTACAGCCTGATTTACAAGACTAAAGGACGACAGAGAGCAACAAACATTATGGATTCTTTTAGTATCTTCTTCAGTTTATCAAAAATGTCAAAGACAAATTTATAATTTTGAGACAGTCACTTTACATGAACGTGTAAATTTACTTTGATATGTAAACATAACTGAGGGGAACTGTTAAGTATGCTGAATATGTCATTATTTTCTATGACTATACTATGTATATCTGTCTCTTTATTTTTTTTCTTTTAAAATGTATTCTAATTTTTGAATGTGAAAAGATTTTTAAAAGCTGATTGTAGCTAGGCAGAAGTTTTGAATTTGTAACTAAATGTACTGCACAAAGCAACTTATACTGACAAATAAGTTCATGCCGAAAGAAGTATTCATATGCTGCATTCCATCTTAATCAAAAATATATGCCAACGTAAATTAAGAATTGAAACAATAAAAAGAAAAGAAATAGAGAATAACACATGGCAGGAATAATGGATTCTATCTGCCTAGTAAAAGCAATGTGACAAAGGAAAGCAAGTAAGGTACAATAAGGGTCATGTAAGATCATATATTGAAATATGACACTACTTTGTGGCAAGGGACTGATAAGACTTAACATTTTGATAGACATTAGACTATCAGAAGGATTATCTTGGTAAATTAGCAAGGCAGAAGTAAGTCAGCAGTAGGTCATCTCTTAACTAGAGTATACATTCCTTTACCTTCCTCCTTGTTCTTTGAGTGCACCATACCATCATTTATAACTACAGGTATGTAATAGTTTATAGACCTGATTTATGGATAAGCATTTGGGTTTGTTATGTCTTTTTTAGTATGAAAAATGAATGGTTTCTTAGAGGCCATAATCGATAGCAGAACATAAGTGAATTTTTTTTGCCAAAATATGTTTATAGCATTAGAAATGCTTTACATTTAGAAGGACGTTGCATATATTTCCTATGAACAATGAAGGCACAAGTAAAAAAGAGTAATCATGGAGGCAGATGCAATAGATGAATAATAGTCATTAAGGAGTTAAGGGGAATTGCTGCTCACAGTGCTAGCTGTAAAATAAAATGCAAATATATAAATGAATGAATAAATACGAAAATGAAACACACGATGACCCTTGAATGGAACCTAAACATATTTTGTGGATGATTTAGTTTAAGGTCTTATCAAAACATGAGCATCTAAATCTTGCACATCAAATTGTTTTTGATTGATAGTGTAACTGTAACACAGCAAGTACTTTCATCAAAACCTTTCCTTCAATGACAGCTATAAAAAACAATAGTAAGTATGGAGCAGTTGCAAAAGCCTGCTGAGTAAATCCTACAAATCCATACAAATGTTATAGAATTAACTCTGTTGATTAGCAGTAAAGTTAATTTAAGCCATCTTTCTTTTATCATATTGTCACATATATGCAGGCTGATTGAAGCTGTTTATATTCACCAGAAAGAAAGCTATTACCTTTCTGAAGCAAACTGTGCTATTCGTATGTAGCAGTATCTGGGTTTGCCGATTGTAAACACAGGCAATGGAGCTGTAAGAAGACTAATAATCTAGCATAATACTCTAACCGTTACAGCTAGCTCTGTGCATTTGCTCCTCCTGTCCCCTGATCCTATCCTGTCTTTGCATCTGATAATTTGACCTACAGTATTGCATTATTTAATACATTCCACGGTGCTACTACCCTTCCAGTGAAATATAATATTCCCTTGCCTTACCTGAAATAGTCAACTTCCAGCTACTGTTCAAGTCACTCTTTTTCCTTATGTTCTTGAACTCACTGCCATCCTCCCTCCAGTCAACAGAAAACATAGTGAAACAAATATCATATCCCCTTCCTATTCATCTATCTTGTAATGTATGTAAACCCAGTATTCTAACTCTTTCCTCATATCTTATAATGTCTGGTAAAGTTGCACTGCTAATCTTTTAGTCTAATCTTCTTTTGTCTGTATGACCATCAGGATTGGTCACAATATGACAGCTGTGTTCTTCACAGTAGGAGGGATACATCAGCATTTCAGATAAATCCATGCCTCACTTGATTCATTAGTTAACAATAGTATTACACTGGTCTTCGTCACTGTGTCATCACATGGTAGTCATAATTTAGATTATGGGTGATTTACCCCTCATATCCTTTTTTTTCCTCTCTCCTACTTAAGGTTACCTCACCATGATCATAGGGTTCCTCTGAGTTACTATTTAAATGTACATAACCTTGCATTTTTGTACCTTGAGTCCCTTCTGACACTTATCTGACATGAATACCAGTGATCATAAGTCCTTAAGATCCAGCCCAAGACTCAATGTCTGACCACCACACTAACATTTGTATTATTATCAGATAATCAAATATTGCCTTTTAAACCCTGCAACATATCTAATGTAAAAAGGATAGAAGACTGGGCCTTGCACTGTCATCTCACTACTTACTCACATTTCTCTAATAATTTCTAACATCTAATATATGCTTCTGAACAGTTTCTAATTCATTCTACAATATGGGGGCCCAACCTCACACTCTATAGTTTGCTGTCAATATCTTCTCAAATACAGTGGCAAAAGCATTGTTGATTTGTTGAAATCCAGTTATGCCACATTAATAGGTTTCCCCTTATCCAGCTGAGTGGTGACCCAGTCTAAATCTGACTCAAGATGGACTTGCAAGAAGTCTGCTGTTAGAATCCATACTGTCAATCAGTGGTCTGAGAAATAGCATTTAGAAACTTCCCTCACCTGCTATACAGAAACTTTTCAAAGGCCTATCATAAGATGTAAGTGAGACTAACAGGCCTGAAACTAACTGGTATTTTTCTATTCCAAGCTATTTGCAATAGCGCCACTGTCACCAACTTTCATTCATCTGATAGCATGTATGCTACTAATGAGAGACTACAGAGGGCTGTCAATAGTTCACCAAAGAAAACTGCCAACTATTGTAACATCCTAGATAATAACTCACTTAAGGGTTCAATGACCAATATCTAGTGTAACACTGAGCAACATTAAAATGTTTGGTCACAAAATTGTAATCTGTTATGGAAACACTGAATGCATAAAAATGCTCCAACACTTTAAAATTATTTTTGAAGAGGGCTTCACCTTCTGCATGTTTCCTCACACTCCTGTCATTTATATACATTAACTATAAGATCTCTATACCTTGGAGTATGAGGAATCCTCTATGATCAAACAACTTTAAGTTTTGTGATCCTGTATGTGAGTGTCAGTCCTTCCTGTATCAAATTTCTCTCTGGTATCCCTCTTTCCCACTGTCCAGTTCCCAGTTTTTCAGATTCTCTTGTCTTCTCTGCATGTTCTCCAGTTATTCTTCCATCTGTTCATTTATCCCTATCTACACAATCCTTGTCTTTCTATGCTATCATTCTGTCTTGTCATAAATATGTAACTGTAGAATGAAATACTTCATTCAGTAATTCTGCCTAATCTTCAGAAATATTGGCTTCTTTCTTTATTTAACATTTGTTTCCTAGAGTAATGAGCTGATCCATTAGGAGCCTATTTCAAGCATAGCCTAGGCCCATCCATAACATGAATAAAAATATGGTATAATGAATATTATGTAATAAAGAAACAGTTTAATGTTTGAAAACCTAGTGATAGTATGTAGTTAGATAAAATGATGTACGTATGAAATAATCCAGACAATACATATTATGTACTAAATGCAGTAGGCAATATTTGATGATATTGTAGATAGAATATACAACATATTAGGTGTACATAGCTGTATCAGTGGGTCAACAGGTGGCACACTCATCTTTGGTGATGAAAAATCAGAAAGCTATAGGTGCTATTCCAGCAAAAAGGGGTACTGCATGCCTGAGTATGATGTCATTCTGATAAGATGTTAAACCAAGGCACCCCTCTGCCCTACTTGGTGGTACTGCAGATGTATATAAAAGGTCCCATGACCCACCACTGTCAAACAGTAATCAAGGAGTCTCAATCCTCACCAATGGCAACAGTAAGGGACATTCACTGAGAGGATAACAGGTACACATACAGTATTTCCAGATGCACCTCTCTGCATCAAGTGTAATTTCCCTTAAAAGCACACAGAGACCACAGTCAGTCCGGGGCTGGTTTCTCCCTCTTTTTCCAGATCCCCAATAAGACTCCCCACTGGAATAGCTATAAAGTTGAGATCTCAGCTGAGTGACCAAGCCAAGACCTCCAGCACCCGCTCTGCCCAACCAGTGCTTCGTGTCCCTACCCAAGTAACTGATACACATACACACACACTCTTTGAGGTTTAATTTACACACACACACACACACACACACACACACACACACACACACACACACACGCACACACACACACACACACACACACACACACACACACACACACACACACACACACACACACACACACCTGGGAAAGGCTGGCACAGGTTTAGTAGCTGTGCTCCTTCTGCCCAGACTATAAGGTAGTTACCACTGCCACCACTCACTCCTTATCAGCTACTTTAAGGCCCTTAACAAAGGGCGTCCAATCTTACTGTGTAATATTAATATTAATATTAATACAAATGGTAGTTTGACCAAGAGCAAGGCTATTAGGAGTGGCCCACACATTGTCACCAAATACATATGCAAAGAAACTCAAAACTTAAATATCTCTACCAAAGATCAGCCACAATGAAAGGTTTAAATATACTTAATAATACATAATAAAAGAACAAGACAATACTAAATATATATTCACAGTGACATCAGAGTTGAAAACCATAGGAAATATTTCAAATAACATTGCAGTACAGGCTCAAACAAATAAAGAAAAGAAAATCTAAGCTAAGCTTTGTTATATTCCTGACTCTATCTAAGAGAGTTATCTGTTCCCTAGAAACTTACTTTATTAGGTCAAGGCAGATGATGTGGTGAATGGTTCTTATTGTTGTCAGGTCCAAGACAGAATGCAGAATGTCCTGTCTCACTAATAGACTTCTCAAAATAATATCTAAAATATTACTGTTGGGAAAGCTTGCAGAATGACATAATTTCTGGTCATCTGACTTCTAGTTCATATGCAAACCTTCTTTGTTGGCAGCTGGCAGTATTTAGCATCTACCTGTAAAAATACATAGACAAGGGCTTTTGCTCAGATCTTTGGCAGGTGCTAGAAGTCAGAAAACAATTGCATTCCTTTATGCTTCCAAAATAGCAAAGTAGCAATTAGTTCACCTCAAAGACAATACAGAAAGTTTCCTAGTACAGACTTTGTGTCTCTAGCTGCATTGTAACCTGAGAGATAGCCTTTTTATGACCTAGCCTGTAAACAATTTAATCAGATATTTTTCTAAAGTTTGCTGGACTGAGGTTAACCGTCCAGTTTCCTCTGTTAAACAAATACATTTAAACAGTTACAATAGTGCATGTACATTTCTGTCTTCTTCCAGTAGGGCACACTGTGGATACATTTTAAGCACAAGCACTTTGCAAATACCTTTTCAACACAAACATATGTACATGGCAATTAAATATACATATGACATACAGTTCTAATACATTTGTAACACAAATATCTTATATAAATTAGTTTGATATTCATAAATGACATATAATTATTTACAAAATTCCAGCTAGCTGTGCTGGCAATACCTCCTTTCAAAACAAACGGTATGGAAATTCTTCTGTGCTCTGGCCAGATTTCCCCTAGTCAGTATGAACACCCCTTCAGATTTCCCTGAAAAGAGTATTGTGACCAAGTGGGATTTAGTTGGTTAACAGAATAAATAAGTAAAAATAAAAAATATTTGTGTATTTATAATCTATTGTTTTGGATATTGCTTCCTTGAACTTCCCTTCCCTTCTAGTCAATTAATCTGTTGCCAAATCCACCCATGTCATGCAGTGTTGCTAAATATATATATATATATATATATATATATATATATATATATATATATATATATATACATATATATATATATATATATATACTTTTTTTTTTTTTTATATATATATATATATATATATATATATATATATATATATATATATATATTTTTTTTTTTTCCCTATTTTTTAGATTAGCCTATTTAGCTGGATAATGACAGCTGTTCCTCAAACCTTTCTTCATTTGATGATGATTTTTTGCCTTCCTCACTCTTTACTTGATATACTTTAACTGCTTCTTCATTCTGCTCAGCTTCATATCATCAACTATATTTGTTTAATAATGTATTTCCAAATGAATAAAATTTGCCATCCTATAATTCAAGGACTCTGTTCCAGGGATATGTCTCAGTGTTCCTTCAGCAATGAAAATCTATGGGGGACTGTGGTGACTTAATCAACGATGGCTAGTGGGATTCTTTCTGCCCAGCTGCTGAGTTAAAGGAGGCTAAAGAAGTGTCATAAATGTAAATCTGGAAACAGCCAGTCACTGCACAAGTCCAACTACTCTATAAATATTAAAAGATTCCTTAAGTGGTTCATCACACGCATATCACAAATGGTTAAAAAATGCCACAAAAGTGATTCCTAAAACACATATAGAATTGGCCAAAGGTAAGGAAAGTACCCCAGATGCAAGGTGGGTAAGCAATGTGTATATTATATTTTTATGACCAAAAATGTAACTGTCTGGCTAAAACCTTTTAGCACCACACTTCTTCATGCCCTTGTATGACTTAGTGATATATTCATTGGAATGACCTTCAAAAAGGCGCTTCAGGTTTCTACATGTTTTGTATGAAAATTAGGGTAAATTCTCATAATACTTATCTAATATGCCTGAAAAATGTTCCATTTCTTTTTTTATGATGTTTTTAATCACCCTGGAAGATGAACTGTATGTGATGATAGGGAGTTAGAAAAAGAACTGTGGTCACCCAGTTGATTCAAGCTAGTCAAAGGTAGTACAGTACCACCACCAGTCCCCAACAATGGTTTAAATGTTATGCCCCACAATTCTAAAACTCCATCCCTTGTATTGGTAAAAAAACTATGAGGGCGCCAACTCTCGAGGAACATATTAAATAAATGTTCAGCCTCAAATTTCAAGTTATGGAAATCTGAATTCTTCCTGGTTGCCCTTACTGACTGACCTTTAAAAATATTCTTCTTGGTATACATTTGATGACAACTATTGTAGTCAAGATAATTTGAGAAGGTTCATTGGTTGGTACTAGGCTATTGGCCCTAGGGCCTATACAAGCCCAGCTATAACAATTCCCTGGCTATTTCTTCCCAAAATATTTACTTCTCTGGACCCCTGTCTAGCAGGGCGACTGACATGATCCCCGGGGTAAATTTCCTATCGCCCATCCAGTCGTCATGGTTCCTTTTGAAGAGGGCCAAGGAGGCGCTCTGCTTGATATGAATGGGGAGTCTCTGGGTCAGGAACTTATCCCTCCAGCATGTTTTGTTCATTGTGATGACAAGGTTTAGGTCCCTGGAGCATGTGGCTCTGATGGATTGGGATTTCTTCAAGTGTAGCATGTCCAACAGCTCTGGGTTGGACATGGCCTTGTATGTTAATCAGAAATCGCCTATGAGTAGATGATATGCAACAGATTATAGCTGAAGTTTTTTTAGTCGGTCGGCATAAGGCATCTGCTTTAGTCCTGTGATTCTTTTAGTGAGGTGTTTTTGCGGCCTTTCCAGTTGTTGCAGTTGTCTTGTGAGGTGCATACCAAATGGGGCATTGTACTCTATGATGGGTCTAATGAGAGATGAGTATATTGAGACAATGACCTCCTTTTTTCTGGATGAAAAGCCCTTAGTGATGAGGTGTGCTGAATGAAAGGATTTCCTGACTGTTCTGGCAATGTGGTTATAGAAGGTGAGACCACTGTCCACCTGTGTTCCTAAGTCTCTTATCACACTTTCAGTGTTTAGTGTACTGCCACCTATGTGGTAATTCATGGGTACATGTTTTTTTCCCAAAGGGGATAACTATACACTTATTGGCATTGAGCTTGAGCCCATGGCTCTGCAACCAAGCATCTGTTTCTGTAAGGGGGGTTTCCTATAAAATTTTGAACCAAAGCATCCATTAGGAATATCCTTAAAAATAGTAACATCAATGTAGTCTATACAATTAGTCACATTTTTGTGTGTAAACTTAAGAAAATAAGCAGTGTTGCTGGTGTAGGACAAAAAAAAAGCATCCACTTTGTTACCTTGGCCTTTCCACAAAATAAAAATATCATCCAGGTAATGCAAGTAGAAATGCCAGAAATCTTGGTAAGGGGACCCCATGATTTTATTTATTTTCCAACTATATAAAACTAGATTTGCGTATATGGGTGCACTACTGCCTTAATTTGGTGGAAGTATTCCCCTTCAAGATAAGTGAACTTATTAGGAAAGGATGCAATCCATAGTGGTGAAAATAAAGTTTATAAGGTCATCATCCAGAGTAGTTAATTCTGTGACAGCAGTGTGAAATAATTATAAGCCTGTATGGTGGGGTATGCAAAAAAACAAGTTGACTGCATCTATAGTGGACAAAATGCAGCTTTCACTAAAATAGTGTTGCTTAAGCTTAGTTAAAAAAAAAATCCCAGGAGGCCTTTAACTGATTACATCCGATAGACTTCTCCAAGTGCATCTGCATTTAACTCCTACTGATGCCTCTAGGCAACAAATAATGCTTGTTCATATTTACACTAATAATTCCAAAACCATGCTATGTACAAGGTTATAAAACATTTCATCCTAAAGCTTACACAATGGCAAACTCAACTGCATTAATATTTGACCTCTGTCTAGTGCAGGTAAATAGATATTAACTGTTGTTTTTATGATATTAATTTATATAGGTATAATTTTTACATTTTTCTAACTACGTCAGCAGCCTAGTAACACAGGCAGAACTCTTTAGCCTCACATGAAAGCTCTCAGCTAGATGAATAAAATGCTGCTGACAGTATGTGTGCAGCTTGAGTAGTTGCTGAGATATTGTAAGTTGTTTACAAAATATTACAAATGTAATAGTTACAGTGTTTACTGTGACTTATAAAATTCGATTTAAGACCCAGAACCTAAAGAATAATGTCAGTATAAAAATAGTCTCTGCTGAAGAGTTTGCCATTTATAGTTCTTTCATAACCACTATGGTCACAGAGATATAAACATTTGTTTGAAATGTGAGGACATAGTTTGATTCTGTCAAAAGGCTTAGGCTCTGCCCATTGGAAATTTCAGTAAAAGCTTCCTGAGCTCCATTGGAGTTTATGAGTTAAAATGTAGTCATCATGTTTAATAGATTCTTTCAAAATATGATCAACAAAGACTGCCAATGGGTAGGTTTTAGAATTGTGTGCTGCAACTATTAAATGGTAAGGTGGTGAAACTATCCCCAGGATTCAACAAACTTCCTTGCAAGAATAGTTAATTCTTGCATGGAATGGTTCGTTCCCATGTAGCATGGCAGCACATCATGCATATGCATGAAGGCGCGCTGCCGTGTTTTAATATGGACATGGGTGTGTGTGCAAGCTCAGGGGGAGTGTCAGAGAGCAGTGCTCTGAGAATATACATGCCCCCTGCACTCCAGAATTGCTGTTTGGCAATTCAAAAGGAAAGACGATGTCCACTGACACTGTAAATGTCCACGGCATGCCTCTAAATGTACAGATGCTATTAGAGTGTCCAGATATATTCCACAGACACAGCATAAAAGTCACACTAATGCAAAATCTACCATACTGTCAACTTTCTAAGTTTGTAAGAGCAATATTGCAAACCTGGCCCTATCTGTCCCCACATTATGTAAGGCTTTGTACTGACTGTGTGCTGTAAGAGGTTGAGAGGTATGACTGCATACCCTTTATAAAAGTCATGCTAATGCAAAACCTATTATACTGTCAACTGTCAAGCTTTGTGAGAGTAATATTTAAAACCTGGCCCTACTTCCCCCCAACATCATGTAAGGCTTTGCCCATCAATGTCATAAGTGTGGTGAACATAAGCACAGCTCCCCACATTGAACAAAATTAAAACACATATTTAATAATTATTTTATGTTTTTTCTGGCCACAATAAAGTTTAAGCATAGCTGAGCGGTGTGTGTGCTTTACGCACCTGTGCTTAGCATAACTTAAATATCTGAAGGAGTTAAAAAGGAATATAGCAGCCGAATAAGTAATCCAAAATAGTGTAGCAGTCAGAGTTGCTATGCATTCAGGCATTCACGGTTCAAACCCCAATGAGGTAATTTTACTTTTATATGTGAAAGCAGTTGTAAAAGTCATATGTTGTAATAAATGAGGTAGTAAATTATATTTAGCACCCAGGTTAGTGTAGCAGATTAAAAAATGAGATGTCAGTCCAGAAAAGATGTGAAACCCCCATATAAATACAAGTTCTCCAAGCATGTATAGTAACACAAGAATAAATTTAATGAAAGCACATAGGGGGATGTCAGGGGAGGTAAACAAAAGTATAATATGTCAGGAATCTTAAATCAATCCTAAAAAGCTGATAGTCTATAAAATAAAACTTAAGCAATGCAAAGCATTGCAAAGCTATGCATACTGGGTGTAAGCATTGCTCAAATATGAATGCTAAGCAATGAGTAGCCAAAGCAAATTCGCCCATTGTTAAGCAGTGCTGAACCTGCCCCTTTAAGTACTGCCAACCTTAGCTAAGCAGGTTTGCCCATAGCTTAGCTTAGTTCAGCATATTCAAAACCATCCAATCATGGCAAAAGGTGGGAAATCGGCTGTATTTAAACCTCACAGGCAGGAATAAAGCTCATAACTGGTTGTAGCTCCCCGCTGTAGGTAGTATGGCTGGTGTTGGAGAGGGTATGCACTTTCTGTCGCAGTGCTGGGCCATACATGAGTCCAAGGTCATGGTAGGACTCCTTGTTAAAAACCATGATGTGAGACTGCTGCAGGACAAGTGCCAGGACTCCCAATACAAAGTGGAGGCCTGGGAAAGTCTCGCCCATGATCTCACCAGTGTCACTGGCATCCCTCAGACTGGTGACCAGGTCCAGCACCACTATGCCAACCTGAAA
The DNA here is from genome assembly GCF_019279795.1 of Protopterus annectens. Taxonomy (NCBI): domain Eukaryota; kingdom Metazoa; phylum Chordata; order Ceratodontiformes; family Protopteridae; genus Protopterus; species Protopterus annectens. Next base: position 553,213,121 of record NC_056728.1, read on the forward strand.
CAAAGGAAGAGGGAGCTCTTGGACCAGTGGGTCCAAAAAGCATGGCAGAGGGATGATGTCACAGGCATGTGTAAGTATTCATATCAATAACTGTTTACCAAAGTCCATCCTGTGTATGTGATGGATAGGTATGCATAAATGTTTCTCTATCTTCTTTACAGCTCCAGCTGAGCAGACTGCAAACCAGGAAGCCCATGCAAGCAGGTTGCAAAGGCTACATCACAAGGCTGGTGAGTAACAATCTAGCTTGCAGTATTCATACCAAATAAATAGAAAGGAGTAGAATGTCACCTTGCAGTCTTAAAAATGGGTATGGCCTGTACTAAATAAACCAGACAATATAAAGGTTATATATAAATAAAACTGTTACTGTCTGTGGATAAAATTAAAAAACTCTGTACTGGTTGGGTTTACTCTGATATTGTATGAATTGAAATGTGTACAGGTTATGCACAGCAACTATAGCTCTGAAAACATTAAACAATCAAGTCTAATCTGACAAAGTTAGTACTTCTGTAAGACACATGATTAACTAATATGAAATGTTTCATGCACCAAGATCTGATATCTGAATATTAATGTTGTGTTAACCACTGTTTTCCACACTGTGCTATGTCAAAAGGTATGTATAGGAATGTATGTATAAGAATGTTGTAATTACAAGGTCAGATTGTTCAACCAAGAGAGAATTAGACAAAAAACATGCAAGAGCACAAAAGCAGTTTCTCAATAGCTTGTTCTGATAAAGCACAAACTTGTTATCTTTTTAGCAGAACCAGCCATGGTTCGAACCCCGGGAGTTGTAGTAAGCTGTATGCATATTTTCACCGAGGATTTTGTGAATATGTGCAGAAACAGTCAGGTAGTGTTAACAGAAATTTCCTCCACAGGTCTGCCAGGTAAGAGAAGGTATAAAGTAGCTATAAGAAGGCTGTAGTCATACTGTGTCCATCACCCATAATCCAACCCCAAGGCTGCAAATGACAGCAAGATAAGTACATAAACCAAGTGTTCTTCCCCAATAAATGTTCAAAAGTGTCATGCTGTCACAGCTACTGGTCCCTGCTACCAACAGCCAGGGTAACTGATCAAAATCAAGGCAGAGCATGGCAGTAGCACACACACACACACACACACACACACACACACACACACACACACACACACACACACACACACACACACACATGAGTGCACATATGTAACCCAGGGGCTCGTGAGCTTCCGATTACCATGACCATGTAAATATGGGTAAAAACAGCCAGGTAGTGTTAACAGAAATTCCCTCCACAGGTCTTCCAGGTAAGAGAAGGTATAAAGTAGCTATAAGAAGGCTGTAATTATACACTGTGTACAAACATACCGCTGCCCAACCCAAGGACATGGGTTGTTATAATTATACCTGTAGAGTAATGATTAGAGCAATGATAATTAAAGATGTGATCAATGCAAGAATCAACATTTGCTAATTGACATTTCTCTCTCTCCCCCACCTTATATTCATCAATAATTTAAACACATAAATGAAAGGGTATGTTTTCTACCAAACCTACCATTGGGACATGTGTCCTATTGTTCTGCAAATGTTGAAATGTATTCAAGTTAATGTTCCCTGTTCAAATGCTATCATTGGTGGCCTGTTGCTATCACTGTAACCTGCATGCCAATGTAATGCCCACTGTGGTTCCATATATACATGTGTTCTTCTAGCTATGCAAATGTTCCAAATCTGTTGTTTTGGGTTAATGGGAATACTCATGCATGCATGCTGCTATAACTAATCCTGGAATGTGTTTACCATTACTAACCAACATATGTTCTAAAACTGCAAAACCATAGCACATCTGGGAAGGTCGATCCCAGTGGATCTGCCTCTCCCGCCTCATCTGGCCATGGCACAGGGCCCCTTCACATCTGAGACCTGCCCTGGGACCTCCTCATCCACTGGTCCTGCACCACCTTCAGGTGAAACCACCTCAGGGGATGAGGCTCGTCCCCCCCTTGGGTGCAGGTGCAGACAGGATCATGTCACCTGATGCCAGTTCCGGGGTCTGGTGTGTAGTGAGCTCCACAAAGAATTGGGATGTCTGCTACGCAAGCTTGAGGGCCATGTGGCACATTTAGAGAGTCAGCCTGCTCCTCTTGCTCAGCCGCCAGCACAGCCACCTTCGGGGCTGTGAGGGTGCAGTGGTGACTGCCCATAGGTGAGCACCTCAGTCCCACTGTATCCATACAAGGGCTCGTGAGCTTCAGATTACCAAACACCCCTCCCAGTGCGAAGTGTTTACCCCATATGTGTCATATACCACCCCTGTATGCTGTCTTGTCTGTCTTCCTACCTAATCTACCTCCCCAAATATACTTATTACCCTTCCCCAATATCCCACTGTCACCTAAAAAAAAAAAAACGGGGGCAATCTCTTCCCCCAAAAACTGTTGACTCATACATAGCTGTCCATTTTGCACGTGTCCATTGGACACATGTAATCTGGTCTAACTGGCTCTACAACATATTATTGTTGTCCTTGCTCTTCTTTTAGGGGTTTGAGTGTCCAAATTTACCTCCAAATTTGGTATATATGCACAGCTGTTGCTTTCAAAGAAATGGACAGCTATGGACCTTCCCTACACCCATCCCGCACATCCCTAGCTATCTTTCATATTGTTTTTCCCTTTTTGTGCCGCCTTTTTCACCACTTTCCTATCACCCCTTTTTTCTTTTCTTTTAAAGAAATTAGCACAGGGGTAAGTGGGAGTAAGCAGTACTAAGGGGTACTAAGCCTGTTTGCATGGTGCTATGAAATGCCTACACAGATTAAGCACTTTTAAGACTATCAGCATAGTTAACCTGAAGTTAACATTCCTTACTGCCACACAAACCCCCATAAACCCGCTTACAACAGCTTAAAAGTGCCTTAATCACTCTGTATTCAACAGCCCTTGTTCTTCCCAGCAACAAAATAATTAGTACTTGCAAGTCTTGAACCCAGGACCCGGCACACCAGAGCCACAGCAATTTCCCACTAGGCCATAAGTGCTGTTGGGATGTTGGCTCTTTTCTCAAACATATCATTCAGCAGAGTCACAAAAAAGCACTAACGTTTTAACAACACTCAAGGCAAGGTTGGAGCTGTAGTTCACCAACAGTTTATTGCACCAGAAAATAAAAGAAACATAAGCACTTTCATTATATAAAATACATAACTTCATCAGATAAAAGACAACATACAAATGGGCACATATATATGACTTGCATTATCACATGACAAACAGCAATTAATGAATTAAAGCAACAATCTATAAAAATATAAAAACAGTTAAAAACACATATAACCATTAATAGATTCCTCAGGGGAAAAAAAAAAAAAATATATATATATATATATATATATATATATATATATATATATATATATTTATTTATTTAGGAAAATAATGCATAAATATGAATGTGAAAAAGCACATATTTTAAAAAAAACAACTAAAAATGTAAATATGTAAATATGTGTGTATAAGTCGATCAAAGCATATTTATGTGTATAAATCTATGCTATCTCAGTTCTGCCTTCATTTTTAACACACATCCTATTGATGCAATTTCATTTAAACATGGGAACCGCACTACATCCAGGCGCAAAATCCATTACAGCTCACGGTTCTCCAAGAACAATTGCCAGGGACCACTTCTTGTATTTTTTTGCACTTGTTTAATTATAATGAACTTGAAGTGGTGTTCAGGGAATTCCAGAATGTGTCTATATAGGGCATTGGTAGTTTTTTCCCCCGTATATCATAATTGTGCTCATAAATACATTACTTCAGCAACCGTTCTGTCTTGCCAATATAAAAAGCAGGACAAGCCTGGCACAATACCCCATATACAACTCCAGAGCTATTACAATTGCAATGCCCCTTCACTCTAAAATTAATCCAATTGATAGCAAAAAGCTCACCCACATTCATGTATTTACAATGATGGCATCTCCCACATGGATACATGTACCTATGTTTTAAATCATCATGTTGTTTACCAACTTTTTCTAACAGGTTTTTGATGTTCAAACCTCTTTTCTATACCATGACTGGTTTGTTACTAATTCTAGATCTAATCTCCCCATCTCCCAAAAAAAACTTCTAATTTGTTGCTAGAATCTTCTGGATCAATTTAAAGTCCACAGAGAATCTGGTTATAAAGGACAATTTTAAACTGGTATCAGTAGTAATAACTGTACTCCCCCTATTTACTAGAATAGTTGAATTACATGTACTTACAGTATAGTCATGACCATTTTCATCAAGAATGGGGGAATAGAACCCAGATCTTATCTTGTCCATTACTTCTCTTTTAATATCTTGCACAAAGTCCATGTGGTAGTCCCTCTAAATAAACATACTCTCTAAAAGGGCACACTCAGATGAAAATAAATCAAAATCTGACACCATCCTTGCAGCCCTGACAAACTGTCCGTTAACAACCACTTTTTTTTGGGACAATGGGTGACTACTATCAAAATGAAGGAAGGCATTAGAATAGGCAGGTTTCCTATATCTGGTAGAAACAAATATCCCTTTTATCACATCCTTCTCAAGTTTGACATCAAGATAGCTAATACTCTCCTCACCAATGTTATGAGACAAATGTAGAAAGTCGGTTGTTTATTAATATAGTCTAAGAAAATGCCAATACTCTCTCTGTTCCCATTCCAAATAAAAACAGGTCATCCAGGTATCTCAAGAATAGAATACAATTTTGGAACCCTGAGTGTTCAAAGAGAAATCTCCACTCCCACTCACACATAACTACGTTCGCATAAAGAGGCCCACAAGCTGCTCCCATTGCAACCCCGGTCTGCTGATAAAAAAAAAAAAACTGTTCATCAAAATAAATATAATTATTCCTTAAGACCATTTCCATCATCTCAACATATGTGTTAATGGACCGTTGATCAATCCCTTTTCTAAATAAAAATTCACCAAACCAATCTAAGCCGACCTCATGAGGTATTACAGTAAATAAATCTTTTACATCCACAGTAAAAAAGAAAAACTGTTTGTTGAACTGTACCTCATTACATTTAGCAAGAAAGTCCCAAGAGTCGACACAGAGATGTTTCTCAGTTCTTAATAACAATTTAAGTTTGGTATCTAGGAATTTAGCAATAGGGGAGGTAATAGAATTACAGGCATCTACAATGGGGCAGAATAGTGGATTTATAATTTGTTTGTGCAGTTTAGGGAGCCCAAATATAGTTGGAATAACTGGGGCATTCAGTTTTAAATATTTAAATTCAACAAGTGAGATGCGACCTTCCATAACTATGTCACTTAATTGTGTGTTAATCCTATGATAGACAATGTTAACCTCATTCCTAGACACTTGACAGTAAGTGGTACTGAAAAAAATGTTATACACCATAGTCAAAATGTCAAGTTCAGCTGGTTTTAAATTCTTATGGTATATGACTAGAGATTTAAATAAATACCTGAAATCCAGTTCACACATTTGCTCAGAGGAGTGGAGGGTGAAATGCATGGGAGGGTTACACACACTGAAAGGTCTCAATTCATGTAATGTTAAGGTTCATTTTCCTGGTAAACAACTTGAGAACTAAAATCAATTGTGAAAGATTAGAATGAACAGCAGGAACAAAAGTACGTCCCCTTGCAAATAAATTTGCGATCTCAACAGAATAGCCCAGAGAGCTATAATTAAAGACCTTAAAGTCACCTGTATTGTTAATGAGTATACGAGGTCCACCATCATCACCCACTGTTGCTCTCAAGCTCATAAATTCCACTGTTGGTTCTGATTCCAACCCCTCCGTTGGTTTGATGAAATCTTCTGCTGGTATCAACGCTGGTTCCGAAATGACTGAGGTTCCTGGCCCTTCTATTGATTCTGGTTGTTGTGCTCCCTCTCCCTGATCTGTTCCGAGCATCTCAGGCCTCCTTGGTCTAAAGGAACGTCACTTCCAGTATTGGCATCCTCATGAATATCTGAGGATTTACCATCTTCATTGGTTGTATACGTTCTCTGACGTTGACCCCATTCTTGTAAATTTGGTGGCTGACGGTACACCCTCCTATTTGAATAGTCATCAGCGTCTCGTTGTAATTTATTGATTTTATGCAGTTTAATGTTCTGAGTGATGTTAGCAATGTTGTTACACACATATTGATATTCAAGTTGGATTTGTGTAAACAACAAATCATGAGTGATAGCCACATCAAGATCTTTGGTTTCTTTGGTAAATTCAATCAATAGTGCGGGCATTGAATTTAACCAGGACTTCCAGATACTCACATCCATGCCAATCAAACAGTGACAACAATTCTTGATGCAATGGAGAGTTTTTTACAAGTGGATACCAGCAGTGGAATTCGTCGAACCAACAGAGGGGTTGCAATCGTAACCAACAGCGGAACTGATGAGCTTGAGAGCAACTGTGGGTGATGATGGTGGACCTCGTATATTCATTAACAATACAGGTGACTTTAAGGTCTTTAATTATAGCTCTCGGGACTATACTGTTGAGATCGCACATTTATTTGCAAGGGGACTTACTTTTGCTCCTACTGTTCGTTCTAATCTTCCACATTTGATTTTAGATCTTAAGTTCTTTACCAGGAAAATGAACCTTAACATTGTATTCAACAACAGTAATAGGGCTACTCAAAATGAATTGGGACCTTCCAGTGTGTGTAACCTGCCCATGCATTCCACACTCCACTTCTCTGAGCAAATGTGTGAACTGGATTTCAGGTATTTATTTAAATCTCCAGTTGTATACCATAAGAATTTAAAATCAGCTGAACTTGACATTTTGACTATGATGCGACAACAAAAGGTTAGAATTCTTCAACCTGACAAAGGTGGGGGGTTGTAATAATGGACATTGAGAACTATATCCAATGTATGTATAACATTCTTTTCAGTACCACTTCCTGCCAAGTGTCTAGGAATGAGGTTAACATTGCCTATCATAGGATTAACATGCAATTAAGTGACATGTTTATGGAATGTTGCATCTCACTTGTTGAATTTAAATATTTAAAAATGAATGCCCCAGTTATTCCAACTATATTTGGGCTCCCTTAACTGCACAAACAAATTATAGATGGACCATTCCGCCTCATTGTAGACACCCGTAATTCTATTACCTCCCCTATTGCAAAATTCCTAGATATCAAACTTAAATTGTTATTAAGAACTGAGAAACATCTCTGTGTTGACTCTTGGGACTTTCTTGCTAAATGTAATGAGGTACAGTTCAACAGTTTTTCTTTTTTAGTGTGGATGTAAAAGATTTATTTGCTGTAATACCTCATGAGGTCGGCTTAGATTGGTTTTTGTGAATTTTTATTTAGAAAAGGGATTGACCAAAATTCCATTAACACATATGTTGAAATTATGGAAATGGTCATAAGGAATAATTATATTTATTTTGATGAGCAGTTTTTTTTTGTCAGCAGACCGGGATTGCAATGGC